>NC_047539.1:10234261-10544615 GCF_012275295.1 Melopsittacus undulatus | reverse complement strand
CAAAGGGGGTGATGGACACTCCCAGTGCTGGTCAACAGCTTCCCATTGAATGGCTTTTCAGGGGAGAGTGCCAAAGGGGACTGTGCCGCGGAACGGACTCGGCCAGAGATCAATGTGATCAGACAAAAAGCCATTTATTGCAAAGCATTAACTCCTTATATACTATTGCTCACACACACCTACAGCAATTTGGCACATCATGATTGGATACTTGTCCTGAAGACCCTTAGTGACTAACATAGAATTGGTTAAGCACAGGTGTGAGAACTTGACCTCGAACACTTGCCAACAGTCCACAGTTCTCATCACTCAGTGAATTCCAGCTTCTTCTTATCTTGCTTGCTTAGGCTTCCTCAGGCCTCCCATGGCCTTGCTGTATCCCTTGGAGTTATTCAGAGCTCATGTACCAAATACCCATTCTCCTGTGAGAACTGTCTCCACACATGACCTGTAAAAGCCCTTATGATGATTATTCTTTACTTCCATTGCCAAGTTCAGCTTCACTGTGCCTTGGCCTTCCTGTCCTCATTCCTACAGAACTAGAATGTGTTCCTGTATTCCTCCCAGGATACCTGTCCCTGCTTCCACTGCCAGGACATTTCCTTCCTGCCCTTTAGTTTGACCAGCAGGACATGACTCCCCTCACAGGGGGACACCAAGTAATGAGGATTTGGGGAAACCACATTAAGGGACTGGAGCTCCTTCTCCAGCCCACGCACTCAAGGGAACCCATGGATCTCCACTACTCTCAAAAGGGCACCTAGTTGTCTGGGGCCTGCCTAGGAACCCCCCTAGTTCTGGTGACCTAAGCACCCATGTTCCACCTAGGGACCCTGCTGTTCCTTGGTGACCTAAGCACCCAGGTTCCACCTAGGGACCCTGCTGTTCCTTGGTGACCTAAGCACCCAGGTTCCACCTAGGGACCCTGCTGTTCCTTGGTGACCTAAGCACCCAGGTTCCACCTAGGGCCCCTGCTGTTCCTTGGTGACCCAGGCATCTGAGTGCTGTGCTTTGGGGCCATGGGGTGGTGGTGGGTGCCCCTGATGCTGGTGATGGTCCCCTGGCTCCCTGGGCACCCAGGCAGCCAGGCAAGGGGACCTGGCTTGTGGTCGTGGGTGGCTCTGGTGCTCTGGCTCCCTGGGGTGCACCCCTGTCTGCTCTGCTTCTCGCCCCCCATTCAGCAGGCTCGCCTCTGCCGTGACATTACTGGGGCCCCTCTGAACGACCCCCGACACCGCCGCTGCCTTGAGGCTCTTGACCGGGCTGCTGTGCCACTGGCCTCTGTCACTGTGGGTGTGTGACAAGACCCCAAGGACACCCCCCCCCTCCGTCCTGCCAGGGACCCCCACCCTGGGCAGGAGCACAGAGCCCCTGGGTTTCCCCACCTCAACCAAGGCATTCACACTGACACTGGCCGGGATCCGGGGCAGCTGGGGACCTCTTTCCTAAACAGGAACCCTAGGGACCCTCTCACAACTCCCAGCCATGCCAATGCCCCCAGGCCTGACCTGGACCCCAGGACCTCTGGGAACCCCAACCCTGAACCCCAGGATCACACTGGGGACTCCTGGCCCTACCTGGGACCTCCAGAACCCTGAGACACATCTGACCCTTTCCACTATCCCTAAACCCTGATCAGGACGCCAGAAGCCCCAGAAACCCCCAGCCCTTACTGGACCTCCCATCCCTGCAACCCCAATCATGTACTGGTCCCAATATCCCTGTACTGGTCCCAGGGTCGGGGCAGCGCCAGGCACTTCAGGAGATCGTCATGGACGCCCTGCATTTTCTGGAGAAGCAGAAGGACAAGAGTGAGCTTGGGACATGGGACATGGGAGAGGGTAGGGCTGGGGCATGGGGGATGGAATGTGGAGGCCTTGAATGGGGGGTGTGGTGAAGTCCAGTGTATATGGAGGTCTGTGGGCTCTAAGGGGAGATGTAGGGAATCCTGAGAGCGTCTGGGCTTCAAGGTATACAGCTCCTGTGGGTTTCTGAGAGGAGTCTGTGGGGATATATGGGTCTCCAGGGTGGATGAACAGGGTTGAGGTGAGCTGTACAGGAGATCTGGTGAGGTCTGGAGAGGGTTTATGGGCATCAGAAGCGGTGGTGAGGAATTGTCTCACCTGGTTATCTGGGACATCCCAGAGCCTTTTGAGGTGTCTCTGCAGGAAGCCGTCAGCACCATCTGGGTGAAGCTGAGCCAGCTGCAGGAAGGTATGGGGCCAGTGGGGACACACACCTGGGAATCCCACCCTGGGGAGCCCTTGGGACGCCAGGAAAGGGACTGTCACAAGGACACCCATCCTGGATGTCTACAATCCTGGGTCCCCACACTGGTGGACAAGCCCCCAGGGACCCCATCAGGGCTGGACAAGGGCTGAGCCCTGACAGCTCATCCCAGGGATGTGGATCCCCAGTGATCCCCAGTCTAATGCTGCTTCCTCCCCACTAGCTCCAGCCTGCATCCCCCCCTGTGGTGAGTGTGCTTCCCTCTGTCTTGCCACCCCCCGTTCCCAAGTCCATCTCCCATCCTCTGTGACCACCACGTCTCTCCATCCCAGGGTATCAGCCTGATGCCCGTGTCTTCCAGTGTGCTACCTGCCGCCTCATGGACTGCCAGCTCCCCCTGGACTGCCCAGGTATGGGGAAGGGACCCAGGGACGCAGGCAGAGCCCCCCCCCCCCACATCTGGCTGCCTCCTTCCTGACATGTGGCCATGCCTGCTTGGGCCCAGGAGTGCACAGGAGCATGCCAAGGTGCTTGCCTGCCTAGCCCTGCTGCAAGCACTCAAGCATGTGCACTTGCAGAGGAGCACATTCTGTCAGTGCATGAGCAGATGTGCCTCACATGCCTGTCAATGCTCCCAGTGCAGGATGTGCAGGTCCACACAGATGAAGCCATCACACTGCTCTGCTATGTACCCTTTGCCACCCCCCCCAACCTGCCCATTACCTGGATGTTCGCCAAGGATGTGAGTTGCACATGCATGTACACAGACATTCATGAGGGGACTGGGCACGCACACACTTGTTCTCTTGGGGTCAGGAGTAGCAATAGCTACAGGTATTGCTTAGCAGTAGATAGGTGTGCTGGAAGTACCATGTGTGTAAGCATGCACAGGATGCCAGCCAATGCTCACCCATGTAAAGGGTGCACACAAGCAGGAGGGAGGTCGCTCATGTTTGTATATTCATGTAAACTTACATGCCCACGTATGTGAAGGAAGTGACTTTTCATAGGATCATGAAATCACAGATTGGTTTGGGTTGGAAGGGACCTTAAAGCTCCTCCAGCTCCAACCCCTGCCCCGGGCAGGGACCCCTTCCACTGGAGCAGCTGCTCCAAGCCCCTGTGTCCAACCTGGCCTTGAGCACTGCCAGGGATGGGGCAGCCACAGCTTCTCTGGGCACCCTGTGCCAGCACCTCAGCACCCTCACAGGGAACAGCTTCTGCCTCAGAGCTCAGCTCAGTCTCCCCTTCACACAGCAGAGGGGCAGGATCCCCTCCCTGAGCTCACGCTCTGGGGGTGCAGCCCAGCACACATGGGGGCTCTGGGCTCAAGTGCACATGGCAAGGACATGGGGAGCTTCTCATCCAAGTGACCATTGGCTGACGTGTGCTCGTGTGCTCTGCCTGTGCATCCGTGTGTGAAGACACACGGGGCATGACAAGCACACGCGGAACGTGAATTGCACGGACACGCACAAGCAGTATCACAAGTGTGAAGGGGACATGAGAAGCAGGACATGAGAGCCTTTTCTTGCACGCTCATGCTGCTTCATGTACCTGGTGGAGCAGGCTGTGCTGACGTGTTCCCCATGCCTCAGCTGCACACACAGGATCTGGCACTGTTTGAGGAGCTGAAGGTGGCTGTGGAGGGACTTTGGATGCTGACCATCCAGGACCCCACTCCAGGAACCGTCGCCTGTCACCTGGGAGTCCCTTCGGAGCCCTTGGTCCGCAAGTACTTCTACCTCAACGGTGCGTCCGGACACCTGAGTGCCATGGGGACAGTGTGGGGTGGAGTGGGGCCCCGGAGAGCCCCATGGCAGGGAGTCCGTGGGGAGCATGAGCAGGGTGGATCCATGGGCAGTGGGTGTTCCATGACACCTGGCTCCTCTGGGGGCACTGGGACACATGGGGTGGAGCGGACACCGCTGGTGCCTGGGTCTGTGGGAGCAGTGAGGTCTGTGGCTGTGGGGACCACTGGGGGCAGTGCCCCATGACCCAAGGGATGTGGGTCCCTGCAGTATCAGGGGGAAGCGTGGAGGCAGAGCAGGGACTCCAGTCTCAGTTCAGAGCTGTGCTGCACTGGCCCCATGGCAGGACGGCTGGAAACCACATGGCCTTACTGGGACTGGGGCTGGGACTTGGTTCCATGGTGCTTGTGCTGCTGCTGCTGCGAGTTCTCCTGACTTGGTAAACCTTACCCTCCAAATCCCCCTGCTTTTGAGGCTGCCCACAGACCACCATGGGAATCCCAAACCCTGTTGGACCCTCAGTCCCTTGGAATTCACTAAAAATTGGGGGGGGGGGGGAATACGACAGCTGGTGTCCAAGGGGACCATAGCCTGCCAGGACTCCTAAACTCACAGGGAACAACTGTTTCCCACAGGACTCCCATTGTCTTCAGGCCCATTCCACAACCACTCCTTTGCCCCCAGCACCAGGCTGCCTTGCTTCCCCCTGATTCCCCAACTGCCCCTCAGACCCTGCCACTTTCCCCCATTTTCCCTATAACCTCCAATGTCCCTTCTGGGGGCCCCAGTTACAGTCAGCTGACCCAGTTGCCTGCCCCCATACCTGTACTTTCACCCTTCACTCCCAGGACCACCCACTTTCCCCCTGCCCCCCCCCAGACACCCCCTGATACTCCCTCCACCCCGGATGGGAATATTCTCCCCCCTCCTTTCTCCATTCCTCCTTCTGCCTTCCAGGGGCTCCCATCGATGCTGGAGCTCCCCAGACATCAGTGACCACCAGACATCCCACACACCTGGACAACAGGGTCCCCCAGGGGATCCTGGATACCTGGATTCACCCTAGGGGAGCTTGATGCATGGATCCCCCCCAAGGACCAAACCCTGCAATTGCTCTTCTTGCTCTGGGGCTGCCTGTGCAAACTGGAACAGTCTAAAACCAGGAACACAGAGTCCTGAAAGTCTGGATTATGTTGGAGATAAGGATCTGGGTTCTTGGCCTTGCAAACAGGTGTCTGTGGGTTTGCAGACAGTGCCTGAGCAGTCCAAAATACAAGTTTGCTGTTCCTGACCCTGCATTTCAAAGCTAACACTAAGGGAAGGGCAGACTGCTACTTGTAGGAAAGCTTTCTCTTGGTGCCAGTGTCAAAGACACTAATGTATAATATACCTTGTATGTCATGAGCACTACAAATGTCAAGCTATTTTCTCTGATTGTTTGCTAAAAGCATTTTATCCCACATCTCTACAGACGTTTTAGCCATGATGTCTGTAACAAAACGGCTGAACAGCAGAGAGAGAGAATGCTGTACTGCTGCTTGAAGAATACATTGAAAAGAGCCCTAAACACACAAAAACCATCTTGACTATGACCACTGTATCATCTCCAGTGCTCTATGTTGCCTTTAAATGTACCTGGATTTAACTAGAATCACTCATAGAATAGTTAGGGTTGAAAAACCCCAACTATATGTATGAAAACCCAGGCTGCAAACACACAGGACACACACATCAGCACATCCAGTCCCAAGCAATTGGTCCAACACTTCTGTCCCCTGGGTTGACATTCCAGCTGTATTTAAATCTGCAGTGCTGCCAGTGCTGGTTATGGCTGAGGAGCCTGAGCTGCATCCTCTGGGCTGCAGCCCCAGCCTCTACCCCCCATCCCTCTCTCATTGGAAGAGCTTTGGAACCTGCAACAGCCTTGATTTCCAGCCAGCACTCTTTCAAACCAGCTGAACCATCAGTGTGTTCAGCAACATCATTCTCATCACAGCTCCAGAACACACAACTGTGCCATCTACTAAGAACAACATGAGCTCTCTTCAGGCAAACCCAGGAGAGCCCAACAGCAGCTTCAGTTCTGGCACCTTCCATGCGGGAGCAGTCACTGGATAGTTTGTATCTGGCTCTGGGAGGAGTGAACAGCCTGAAAGGACCATAAATGAGCTGAGCAAGCAGATTCCCGGTGCTGCTGGGGCTGTTCCAGTGCTTGCCAAGGGAAGGTGAGGTCCAGCAGCAGCTTCCTGTGCTGGCACCTTCTGTGTGGGAGCAGATGGAGCCTGTGTTTGCTGTGCTGGCTCCTGCGTACAGGAGCTGAGCACTGACACTGTGCTCTGAAAGCCCACGAGGACTTTGTTGGCTGCTTTGACCAAACCTGGTTTTCAGCCATGTCAGAGTGTGCCCCTGGGAACCGCATGAACCATGTCTGACATCCTGGAGGGCTACGGAAAGGGCTCAGGACTTTTGGAGTTCAGCTTCTTGTCATTCCCTCTGCCAATGTGGCCTCAAGTGCTGCAGTTCAACTGAGAAATGCCAATGCAAGCACAGAAAGCTGCAGCGTGTCCTGGCTTGGCCGTGTTCTGGGGACCCAGCTCAGTCCTTAGCAGTCAGAAGAGAACAGGCTGACATGAGTGTGACTGCTTTTCTTCAGCCACTTTGCCAGTCCTGTTCACCAGAGGGCATTTTGTCTTTGGCCTTCCTGTTCTGGCTGACATGACCTGTAAAAGCCCTTATGGTTCTTATTCTTTACATCCATTGCCAAGTTCAGCTTCACTGTGCCTTGGCCTTCCTGTCCTCATTCCTACAGAACTAGAATGTGTTCCTGTATTCTTCCCAGGATACCTGTCCCTGCTTCCACTGCCAGGACATGTCCTTGCTGTGTGAAGTGAAGGAGCTTCCTTCCCTGGCTGCCCCAGTCCCCAGCCCCAGGGGATGGAGGGGAATCTGCAATGCGGCTCCTTGCCCCCTCTGGCTGCACTGGATGCATCGGGTCCTGCGGGTGCTGCCAGCTCCCTAAAGCCAGGCTCAGGCTCTTCCTCCTTCGCTGACCCCGGCTCACAGGCTTCTGGTGCTTTGCAGGGTGGTGGCTGCTGGGCTCTGGGGATGTCAAAGCTTCCATTCCCCCTGGCATAGGGATTGTGGTAGCCCCGGTGCCAGCTCAGGCTGCGGCTGCAGAGACCTGAGCAAACCTTTGTGCTTGCAGGTTCATCCAGCCCTGCCTCTTGGACCCAGGCAAGATCCAGGACCCAGGCACCTCGCAAGCGGCTAAAGGCACGGGACCATCATTCCCATCATCAGTAACAGCCAGTGCTGCTGGCTCATCCCCACCCGCAGGGCTCTGGTCCAGAGCAGCCCCGACATGGGACCGGAGAGATGGGACCAGGCCCCTTCTCTGCTGCCAGGAACAAACCCTGCTGGGTGGCAGCGCCCGGGCTGGCATGGGCTGAACCAAACTCTTCCTACTGGAACATTTCCCCACCAGGCAGGGCTGGATGAACGTCTGCATCTCTGCAGCCTTTCCAGCCTCCTTTATTGTGCCACGTTTGCCTGGAGCAAACCTTTGCTCCAGCCCTGGCAGTCTCTGCGCTCCCTTCTCTTCCCCTCTCTGCCTCATTTCACTCCCATTTTACTATGTTTTGACTGTCACTATGTAATTCCCACCCCCACCGCACCCCCCATCCCCTTCTTCTGTCCCCACTTCAAATAAACATCTGTGTTCACATCTGCCTTCCCCGTGTTTGATTCCTGGGCCAGGGCACAGGGTGCAGCTTTCCAGCACCCTCTGCTTGTGGGTACTTGCTTCCCCTGTTCAAACACAGCTGTGTGGTCGACCAACAGTTATTGCTCTTGATTCTTATTATTTCACTGGGTTTCCACCACTTTGCTTCTGCTTTGAGCAGTGGCAATTTCAGTGCAGGACTGCAAAGGACAGTGGAGAGACAGAAACTGTGCTCTGGGTCATCCCTACAGTCATACTAAAAGCCTGGTATCTTGTCACGTTTGGAGGTGAGCAAGGGCAGGTGGTGAGCAGCAAAATAACTCTCAGTATTGAGAGCCGGTTGGTTCTTGCCCGTGTCAACATGAGCGTAACTCCTGCCCGGCTGTTTCCTGACTGATGAACTGCCATTCCCAAAGGGATGTGTCTGGGCAGCAACAGGCTGCTCTTGCTCTGTTGCTGTGGTTACAGCCCGGCAACAGTTCCCAGGCAGTGTGGAACTCAGCTCCATGTTGTGGTTACAGCCCTGCAGTAGTTGGGAGGACGTAGGTTGCTCAGCTCCATTGGCTTGGCCACATCTCTGTGAGCGTTGCACCGGGCAGTAGAACTGCAGTGGCTGCTACGTCCAGAGTGGGGCTGGAGAGCCAAGGCAGCAGCAGCAGCATCATGCTGGGCCAGAAGACAAGCCTGAGCAAGCGCATCCCTGAGCTGCGTGCCAGCATAGCCTTGCAAGGTGCTGCCCCGTTGGCTTTGATGATGGACTGGGCCAGGTGGGGGCTTTTGGTCCCCGCATCACCCTGCATGGTACCAACAGCTCCTCAATGTCCTGCAGGGCAAGCAAGGAAGTTTTACACCAAGGCACAGGAAGAGAAGTTCAATGAGAAGCGAGAGCTGCTGCCCCGGCTGCGAGAGGCGGTGCAGGAGGATATCCATGTCCTGGGCCTTGTGCGGAAGGTACCAGCAGGTCCCATTGGCTGCCTCTGTGACTGTGCCTCTGCTGCACCTGCAGAGCTGGCTTCTCCACTGGGCAGGAAGTGCAGGGCAGCAGGAGGCTGGGGCCATCCCCAGCCTGGCATTGATGTGCTCTCTGCCCTTCTTCTGCCCACAGCATGAGCTCACCCTCTCTGAGGCTTGCGGAGCAGAGCAGCCCTTGGGCAGGGCTTTGGGCAGGAAGACGTTGGAGGTAATAGCAGAGTCCCGCGGGCCCAGGCTGCTGGCAGTGGGCTGGGGTTCAGGGCATGCTCAGAAGGACCGGTTGTAGGGACCAGGGACCTGGTGCCAGCACCAGGACAGCCCCACAGGGCTGGTGCAGTGAGACACGGGATTAAGGTTAGGGACCCTTTGCACTGCAGGACCCATCAGTGTCCTCCATTGGCTCCCTGAGCACAGCTCCTGTCCCCCCAAGGCAGTGAGCAGGTCCCAGCATCCCCAGCTCTCCCTTGGCAAAGAGTTTTCCAGGCAGGACCCCTTCTCCCGTGGGTGCCCAGCGAGCCCTGCCTCCAGCCTGGCAAATGCTCCCATCCCATGCAGGTGGCCCAGGAGAAGCTGCAGGCTGAAATCTACGGGCAGGTGAACAGATGCAACCTGCTGCTGGAGCAGGTGAAGCAGCGGAGCCAGGCCCGGGAGCAGCTGCAGAGGCGGCTGCAGCAGCTGCAGCAGGATGCCCAGATGGAGGAGAGGCAGCACCAGGCACAGGCACAGGTCCCAGAGCCCCTTCCTGGGCTGGCAGCACCCGTGGGGGTTTCAGTCAACCCTGCACCCCTGGCTGGGCACTGCTCTCCGCACATGGGCTCACCCCTTGTCTCCAACCATCTCTGCCCCAGGTGGTTCGCACCCTGCAGAACGGCATTGCCAAGATGCAAACCAAAGTCCGTGCTGGGCAGAAGGTGACTGCCCTGTACGTGGTGCTGCGGGATGCCCTGAGGAAGGTGAGCTCATCCTCACTGTGCCATTGTCTCACCCGCTCCCCCTTCAAAGGCACTCAAGTGCCCAAGGGGCTGTGCTGCTGGGACACCCTCCTGCAGGAGCTCCTCCTGCTCCCCTCCACCTTCTGTCCCAGCACAAGGCACCCCTGGCACTCAGTGGGCTGTGGCTCCCTGTGTCCCAGGAGCTGGCCCACCTGCCTCTGCACCTGGACCTCCTGAGCCAGACGGCCGAGCTGCAGCATGGGGAGGTGGAAGACATGGAGCTCATGGCCTCGCATGGTCGCAGAGCTGCTCGTGTAGCCAAGGTGAGATGGTCCAGGGCACCTGCAGGCACTTTCCTGCCCTCCAGAGCCCACAGATGGCACCAGATGTCCTTGCTGCTGAGTCTTCCTTCAAGGAAAAGCAAGACTGAGCTTGGCTTCCCACAGCACTCAGGTGCCTCCATAGCTCCTGCTGTGTCTGGCTCTTGGGCCAGGCTGTCCTAGCATGGGGACAGCTGCCTGAAGCACTGGCCATGGGGAAGGTGACATTCTCCATTCTCTGGCTGTCCTTGCTCAGTGTCCTTCCCAGGCTGCTTACACAGGGTAGGGGGTGGCATTTTTGGTGCTGGCCATGCCAGGGTTAGAAGCTCCCAGAGGTCCATTGTGGCTTTGGGAGCCACTTCTGTTCTGTTCTGCTCTGCTCTGCTCCAGGAGCACGTGGCCAGGATGAAAACCCAGTTGCTGGCAGAGAGAGAGCTGAGGCTCCGCACCCTGGCTGCTCACAAAGTGCCCCCGGACAGAGGCTGGCTCAAGGAACCCAAAGAAAGGCTTCTGAAAGCGGTGAGCTGGGGGGAGCTGGCACAGGCAGGGCTGCAGGCATAGGGGGGGCATCAGTGCCCAGGCTCCCATGGGTGGGGGGCTGCAGGGCCGGCTCCCCCAGGGTGCCAGCAGCACAGGGCTGACGATGAACATCCTTGCAGCGAGCCAGGCAGGACCTCGCCAGGGACTTGCGGAGCCAGCCCGCACAGGACCCACTGGTGGGTGAGTGCTGGCAGGGGGCAGGGGGGGATGCGGGCGCAGCCGCAGGCATCCTTCCCTGCCAATGCCTTTCCACCCCAGGTGCCAAAGCGGAGGCCTCCAAGTCCCGGCTGCAGCGGGAGGCCTCGGTGATGGAGCAGATGGAGAAGGCCAAGGCTGCGCTGCAGTGCTCCTGCCTCTGGGTGAGCTGAAAACCCATCTCTGGTAGAAGCTGGGGCCGCTCCAGCCCCAGGGAGCTGAGCCCTGCCTGCTCACCTTGTTCCATGGCAGGGTTCTCTGCTCTCCTCTGTCCCCAGAGCCCCCCAGGGCCCCTCTTGTACAGGCAGGGTTGGAGCTGCTTTGCTCCAGGACGTGAACTCGCAGTGGTTCCTGTGGTTCCTGGTGCAGAAACCTCCCCAGGCCCACGGCCCAGATCCTGTGCCCTGCAGGAGTGCCCTGGGCTGAGTCCTTGTGCTCTCTCTCCCCCCCAGGACATCCCCTGCAGGCTCCTGGCCCAGCACAAGTCCCAGGTGGAACTCGAGCAGTACCTCACAGGGCGCAAGGAGAAGCAGCAGCAGCTGCAGAAGGCACTGGAGGATCTGCAGCTGAAGCTGCAGGAGCTGAAGTTTCGCCAGCCCCCAGACCCAACCAGGTACTGCTGCCTCCGCACAGTCATGGCAAACGGGCCACCAGCCTCGGGGGCAGGGGGACACCAACAGGGCAGCCCTTCCTTTGTCAGCCTGCAGCTCCCACCCCTCCTGCACTGGGAGGCTTTCTGAGCAGAGTGCTGCCCCTGCTCTGGTGCTGCCAGAGCAGCCAAAGCTCCTGCGCTGGCAGCAGGAGGAGCCTCGCTCCTTGCCTGCAATGGCAAGTGGCACCAGCAGCAGCGTGGGCTTGAGTTGCAGGCAGCATCTGTGCTGTGCGCTTGGGGGCAGGGGAGAAGCTGGGCAGCAGCTTTTGGCACAGGTTTGGGGTGTGTGCCCCCCTGTGCAGTTGTATGGATGTGAGCGTGCTTGGCTGCAGGGGGCTGGAGGAGGAGCTGAGGACGAGGCTGCAGTGGGAAGAGGCTCGGCTGGAGCAGAGGCGAGCCCAGCTGCTGAGGAGCCAGGAGACGCTGCTGGAGTTGGAAACCGGCCTTGACAACCTCTGGGTCCGCCTGCGGGGCATCCCCGTGCCTGGCCAGGTACCCGCACAAGGCTGGGCTGAGCGCAGCCCAGGCTCTGCTCGGGGCTGCAGCGGCACCGTGCGCTCACACTTGGTGCAGCAGCCACCCCCCGACGGGCTCCTTTGCCCCACCAAGAACAAGGCTCTTCTCTCTCTGGCTCCAGGAGCATCCTGTCAAGGCCATGGCAGCGGACGAGAAGCTCCAGCAGTGTGAGCAGAAGCTGCAGTACCTGGTGCAGCGGGTGGCTGACCTGCCCCCCCCCAGCCAGGATCAGGAGGTGCACGGGGGCTCCATCCCTGCTCTGGGCTTTGGGGACCCACACGGGCTTTCCCTGGGGGTGGCCCATCCCAAGCCGTCCTCCCAGCTGGAGGATGGAGGTGCTCGAGGGAAAAGCCACGGAGCAGCTCAGGCCCACGTGGCCCTGGGCTCTGGGGGGTGTTCCCTACCAGGGGCACATGGAGCTTGGGCACCCCTCTGCTTGTAACACCTGCCTCCCCTTCAGCTGTGAACACTGTGTCTCTTTCACAGACTCTGGGCAAGGTCAGAGAGCTTCTGGAGAAAACCCTCGGGAATGATCCAGGGAACCAGAAGGTTTCCTTGGAGGACATGGCCCTGAGGGTCCAAGGTAGGAAAGGGGACACATCCTGCCCCACAGCAACTGCCCCAGCCCCTGCTCCCTGGCATTTCTGGCTGTCCTTGCCCATCTGCCAGTGTCCCAGCAGCCCCCGAGCCAGGAGCTGCTCCCGGCACTGGGGCTGAGCTCGGCTGTCTCCAAGGCTTTGAGCATAGTGCTGGTTTTGCGTGTGGCTGTGGGAGAATGAAGGCAGAGGCTGGGCTGGGGAGCGTAGCAGCGCCCCAGGAGCACGGAGGGATGCTGTGCTGCAAGCGGGGAGAGCCTCGTCTGCAAAAGCCCTTGGCTGGGAACATTCTTCCCAGGCAGTGCTTGGCTCTGCCGGTGGCCTCCTCCTATGGGAGCTTCTGGCACCTGAGCAGCTTTTCCTACCAAAGCAGCCCCAGGCCTTTCTGGGAAGCCCCAGCAGGGCTGAGACAGCCCCAGCAGGGCCTGCAGCCCCCCTGGGCTGCTGCTGGGGGACAGCCGAGCGGCAGCGCCTGTCCTGAGGGCTCTCCGCGATGCCAGCAGCCCTCCAAAATGTGCCGGCTCCTCCTGGGGACACGGGCACAGCAGAGGCAGCCCCACAGACCCTCCCCAGCCCCGCTCCTCTCCGCTCTCCTCCAGATGACTTGGAGTTTGATGACAGCCACAGTGGCCTCGTCCTCACCAGGGAAGACATCAAGAAGGAAGGGCTGCGGCTGAGCCAAAGCAAGAAGAAAAGCAAGAGGAGGTAGTGGTTGCTCCCCAGCCCTGGGGATGCCCCACACCACCCCTTGTACACTTGTGCCTTGCTTTAATACAGGAGATGCTTTTCATTCCCCCAAAGCTTGTGTTAGAGCTGGAACAGGAGGTCGCAGGTCACTTCTGTCCCCGCAACGTGTGGGTCTAAGGTGGGGGGGAGCTGAGCTGGGTCTGGGGGCAGCCACATCCCCTGCCCCTCTCCCCACAGGGCTGGGGACAGCTCTCTTGGGCAAAGCACAGCTGGGGCCAGGCTGGCTTTCTCCCCCTTGGTCCCCTGGCTCCAACACCTTCCTGGGCCCTCTGCACTTCCCGCACCCCAGTGGGCTGGCACAGAGGGCACTGCGCCAAGCCTTTGGCTGCAGGATGGGAACCTCAGCCCTGCCCAGAGCTCGCAGGCCACGTTCTCTGCTCTACAGAGGCACACGGAAAACAGGGCTGCAAAGAGATGATGTTGGCTCAAGAGCAGCCACGCTGGGGGCTTCTGCCAGACACTTGTGGGCTGGAGCCCCAGGAGGCATCCCCTTCCCTTCCACTGCCACAGGGAGGCATCAGCATCAGACCCAGCTTCCACTGTCATTGGTACTTGGTCCCTGTGCTTCATGCTGATGTCACCCGTGACATCACCACAGGCAGGAAGAAAGGCAACAAACTTCTGGTCACACCAAATGTCCTCGGTGGGCTTTGTGTGACTGCAGGTGTGGGATTCTGTGGCCAAAACGCAGCACAAGGTGTGGTTTTGAAAGGAAGCTCCAGAAGGAGCACGATGTGCCGGTGACCACATCTAATGGAGCTTCCCAGAACCAAGAGCCCAACGGGCACGTTCTTCTGCAATGACACTGTGCTTTACTGTCAGCCATGCACCTCCTGCCCCAGTCCTCATGTGCTTACCACAGCCAGGGCCGTGAGCTGAGCTGCTAGGAGCTGGATCAGGGATAGCCTGCATAGAAGAGCCCAAGCCCCAGAATTAAAACCCCCAATGCCTCCTCCCACAGCAACTCTGCCAGGACAGAAAGCTCTTGCTGGGCATCACCTACCCATGGGGAGCACCAGATAAGCCCCACCGACATGCCAACCTGCCCTTTCTGAGACACCTAAAACTCCATCCCTCCACATGGAAGGGAACCAAGGGAAACCTAGGGTGGAATGCAGGCACTGGGGGCAGCAGGATGGGAGACTTGGGGTGGTGAGGCCCCAGGAGGCCTGTGTGAGAGGAGCGCCGCTCCCCTGGGCTGAGGGACTGAGGAGCAGTGCGTCTGGAGCCCACCTGGGCACACTGTCCCCACCACAGTGGGGTGGACACCGGCATCCATGAGGAATGGCTCCGGGAGATGCGAGAGGAGCGCACAGGAAGGGGAGGGGGACAGAACACCAAAGGGATGTGCAATACAATTGCTCATGCGCTGGGTGTCAAGGAGGCTGCCCAGCAGTGCCAAGATGAGATCCCTGCAGACCATCTTCAGCCTGGCTGAAGCTGGCAGAGACAGGGGCCTCTCCCAATGCCTGATTGAAGCAGTTCTACCCCCAGCTGCAGGTGGTAGAGACCATCAAGGTGAGGGGACACCCGGTTGCTCTGGGGAAGGGGCTCGTTGTCAGGCAGCAGCAGTGTCAGGACAGGGCTCAGGCAGGGACCAGCGTGTGCAGACACCGAGCTGCCCGAGGGGACGCGGCTGCCAGAGCATCCCTGGCAGCTGGGACGCTGCCCAGCATCCCCCCCATGCCAGACACACCTCAAGGCTGAACCTGCTCCTGCAGCACCTCCTCCTTCTGCCAGGGCAGGGAGCAGCTGAAGGAGACCAAGTGAAGCAGAGCTGGGAAGCTCAGGCCATGGCTCGGGGACACTTCCCAGCACTGCGCTTACGGGTACTTGCTCCCACTCTTGAACTACACCTGTGGCTTCAACAACACTTGTTCCTACTGTTATTACTAGTTATTTTCATGGCATTGTTTTCCTCCACTTTGCCTCTGCTTCAAGCAGTGGCAGTTTCCAGGCAAGGCTGCACAAACGTGCTGGGAAAGACCAGGGAGAGAGAGAAACTCAGCTCTGGATCGTCCCTACAGTCCCAAGCTTCTCTGAAACCCCACATCAGGGTAAAGGTTTCTGGGACCAAACATGGGAAAAGACACTCTTAACCCAGCTGCGTTTCCCCATGATGGGAGGCTGTGCCACAGCTCAGGCAGGCAGCAGGGTGACAATCCCCACCAGCCCCAGCTGGGCACCGCGCAGTCCTAAACCGGTTGTTTCACTCCTTTACCCGCTGCTTTTTCCTCTTGCTCTTCTTGGGAGCTGCTCCTGGCTCTGTTCCCTTGCCCTGTTGCAGGGCATCAGCAGCAGCCGCAGGCAGGGAGCTGTGGACAAGAGCAAAGGGCCTGAGCCCCACTCAACACAGCCCCGTGGCTCCTGCCCTGTCCTCGGGCTACAGTCACAGCCCTGCATGTTCCCTCTTCCTCCCCATGCCAGCAACACAGCAGCACCCTCAGCCTACAGGTGCCACCAGCCCCAGCCTGGCCCCAGAGCCCCAGGAGCTGCTCCCAGAGCTCTCACCTGCAGGCAGCAGCCCCGGCCCCGCACCGCTCCAGGACAGCCACAAAGAAGCCATTGGTGAGGGTGTCAGCAGCAGAGGCACGGAGGCAGCTCTCTGCCCCACGGAAGGCAGCAAGTCCTCGGCAGGGCCAGCAGGGGAAGGCGTCCACCAGCCTGCAGTGTGGGACCAGGGTCAGGGCCAGGGCCCGCAGCCCCTGCCCTGCATCCCCCAGCACCAGACACACCTGAAGGCCGAGCCCCACTCCTGCAGCACAGCTTCCACCACGTCCTCGTTCTCCTCTTGGTGCACAGAGCAGGTGGAGTAGACCAGGCGCTGCAGGGCCGGGAAGCTCAGGGCATGGCTCAGCACCTTGCGCTGGAAGCCGGCCAGCGCCTGCAGCCGCTCGGCACTTGGGGCAGCCTCTGCCACCGGCACCCGGTTCACCATCCCTGCGGGGAGAGCAGCTGTCACCTGGGGCCTGCGCGCCCACAGCACAAATAGGGGTGAGGGGCCAAACCCCCCGTGTTACCTGAGCCGCTGCAGGACGGGTCAAGCAGGATGTAGGCCACCTTGCTGTACTTGGGGTCTGCAGGATCCACCGTCAGGAAGTCCTGCTGGGCCAGATGGAAACCGGTGACGCCAGCACGCATCAGCATGGTGTTCATGGTGGCCAGGCGCTTGGTGTCCACGTCAAAGGCAAAGATCTGGCTGGAGGCAGAGCCCGGCACCCAAGAGACGTGTAAACATCCCACACGGCCTCAGGAACTGCCCTGGGGCTGCGAAGTGAACCCCTGTGTGATCCCACGTCCCCCTGCTCCCTTCCCAAGGAAAAGCCAGCACCACACAGCCCTGCCCTCACCCCTTGTTCTTCAGGATGGCTGCCAGGTGGCTGGTCTTGTTCCCAGGTGCAGCGCAGGCATCGATGACATGGGAGCCAGCAGCAGGGCTGAGGAGGAAGGCCGGGAGGCAGCTGGCCTGCGGGAGGACAAAGCAGAGCAGGGAAGAAGCAGCCACGGCCCCTCCTCAGCCATGGCTGACACTGCGGGGCCGCATGCAGCCACAGCAGCAGGGGACAAGTCCATCAGCACCCACTGCCTGAAGCCTCTGCCCGGCCGCAGCCTCCCGCTGCTCCCAGCTCCTCCTGGGGGTTACAGCCCAGTTCACAGCAATACCCCCATCCATACATGGGACGGAAGCAGAGCCACAGGGCAGCCCCATAGCTGCCGCCTGCATTCCTGCTCTCTGCTGCAGTAAAGCACAAGCACAGCCCTTGCCATGTGGGAAAAAGCTTCTCCTGCACCCATGTCAGGCTATTCCCCAGCCCTGCAGCCTCCTGCCTCCAGCTCCCCACCTTGTCCTGCAGAATGATGTGTCCTGAAGTATACAGCAGGTTCTCATGGAAGTCTGTCTGCGGAGGGAACACCAGCAGCTCCGGGAGGTGAAGGTCCAACAAGAATTTCTTCCCAGAGAGGGCCCTCAGGTCATCCACACTGCCCACAAGGTACAGGGATGATGAACACGCAGTCCTGCCTCATCCTGCCCACACCAGAGCTCCACAGAGCCCAGCCTGAAACCCTCTTTGTCCCACATCTCCTCTCTCCTTCAATGCAGGGCAGTGCACAGAGGGGTAGAACACAGGAGTGGGGAGGGTGCACACCCCAACCCAGGCACCCTGAGCACCAAGACCGACAACCCCCTGACCCACAGGACCTCACCCCAAGCCCTTGCTGCTCCCTGACACCCCAGATAAGGTGGGGCAGCAGGAACCAACGCTTACCTGGCTGCCTTGCCCAGGTAGGAGTAGCCCTCCCGCTTGAAGAAGTCAATCACGTCGTCCACACAAGTCTTGAGGGTGTTCACCCGCACGTACCGCGGTACCTGGGCAGCTGGGCCATCCGTCCCCATCACACACGGCCACCCCCTGCCGCCACCACAGGGCCCCCCCGCGCCCAGAGGCACACTCACCGCCGGGGTCTCCTGCCTGCGCCGGGGCCAGGAGCTCCTCGTTGCGGCTCACCTTGCGCCGCACCTTCAGCCGGGCCAGCTCGGCCTCCAGCCGGGCCCGGTGCCGCCGGGCCAGCGCCTTCCAGCGGCCCCCGCACTTCAGGCCCTTGCCGAAGAGCAGCTCGTACACCAGCACCTGCGGGGACGAGGCTGAGCCGCCACCGCCGCCCCGGGACCCCACCACCCCCCCCGGCCCCGCTCACCTTCGCCAGCTGCGGGGACAGCTTCTTCTCGGCCCGCAGCAGCGCGGCGCCGGCCAGCAGCTCCTCCAGCACCGGCGAGTAGCGGAGCGTCTGGGCCACCAGCGCGTACAGCTGCCGGACGTGCTGCGGGGCGGTCAGGGGCTGCCCCCCCGCACAGCCCCGGCCCCGGCCCCGGCCCCAGCCCCAGCCCCGGCCCTCCCGCTCCTCGCCCCGCTCACCGGGTACCGGCTGTTGAACACCAGGGCCTTGACGCCGCCGGCTCCGCGCTCCAGCCCCTCCAGGACGGCGGCGGCCGCGCTGTACAGCGCCATGGCTCCCACCGCCCCACTGCGCATGCGCCGCTTCCGGCGGGGCCGCGTCCTGCCCGGCGCTGGGCGAGGACGGGCGGGGCCCGGAGCCCGCGGCTCGGGGGCGGGCGCTGAGATCCAGAGACACGGACGGAACAGAGCGAGAGGGACCTGGAGCTGTTGGAGCGAGGCCAGAGGAGGCCATGGAGCTGCTGCGAGGGCTGGAGCAGCTCTGCTCTGGAGCCAGGGGACAGAGCTGGGCTGGGGCAGCCTGGACAAGAGAAGGGGAGACCTGAGAGCAGCTCCAGTGCCTGAAGGGGCTGCAGGAAACCTGGAGAGGGGCTTGGGACAAGGGATGTAGGGACAGGCCAAGGGGAATGGCTTGAACCTGCCCGAGGGGAGACTGAGCTGAGCTCTTAGGCAGAAGCTGTTCCCTGTGAGGGTGCTGAGGCGCTGGCACAGGGTGCCCAGAGAAGCTGTGGCTGCCCCATCCCTGGCAGTGCTCAAGGCCAGGTTGGACACAGGGGCTTGGAGCAGCTGCTCCAGTGGAAGGGGTCCCTGCCCATGGCAGGGGTTGGAGCTGGAGGAGCTTTAGGGTCCCTTTTGCTCCCGGCAGGGGAATCGTGTTCTGTGTGTCTGTCCCTGCCATGGTGCCTGCCCGGTAGGACACAGTATGGCTGTGGAAGCGGCTCTGGGGCAGGAGCACCCCACGCACGGCACCGGTCCGCGGGTGCACTGAGCACACCGGTGCCGCACACCCCCGTCCTCCAGGAGGTGGCGGGGCCTAGCCCCTCCCACCCCGCATTGGCCCCGCCCCCCCGCGCGCGGCTCCCGCGGTGCATTGCGGGCCGGCGGCCCTTACCGTGGCGCTCGGTAGGGATGGCGGTGCCGGGCCCGCACCGGGCCCGTTGGCTGCTGCCGCTGGCAGCGGCCGTCACCGTGGCGCTGGCCTGCCTGGTGCTGCAGGGCTCGCTGCTGGGCGCGGCGCTGGGCGCGGCCGGAGCCTGGTGTGCCATGCGGCCCGGCCCGCCCGCCTCACGCTGGCCCGCCCCGCACCCGCCCGCACGGCGCCCGTACGGCAAAGCTGCCGCTAACGGAGGCCCGGCCGCTGGCGCCGTCCGAGTTGAGAGCCCCGTGTCCCGTCGCTACTGCCTCGAGTGAGCGCGGGGGGAGCACGGGATCGGATCCTCCCGCCGCTAACGGTGGCGCTGACCGTTGTGTCCCCGCAGGGCCCCGCTGCCGACCGTGCGCCGCCGGTACCCGCTGCCGCCGGACCGGAGCCCCGGGACTGTTTTCCTGCCGGTCCGCTGGGACAGTCAGATGCCCAGGGGCTCGCCATGGGCCCGGCGCCCAGCCCCTCTCCGCAGCCCCGTCACTGTGAAGGTTGCCGGCCTGGCTCACTCTCCTGCGTGAGTACGGGGAGGGGGGAACTTCACCTTGCTGGGACCGAACGGGGGGGATCCGGCCCTGGGCCCCTCGGCCCTGCAGCGGCTCCCCGTGGGCGACACCGACCCCCCGGGGGGGCTCCAGCAGGAGCCCGGACCCCTTTATGGAGGGAAAACCAGGCCCTGGTGGGGGATCTCGCTTTGTGGATCGCAGCTTGCCTCATGCCCTGTACTGCTTTGCTTTGATCCGCAGCTTGACCCAGCAAATCTTAGCTAGGAACTTCCAGGACAAAAGCAGCCCAGACCCCTGCGCCAAAGAGACCGTGCTCAGCGCCATCAAGGAGTGCAGGAAGAGGCCCTTGCAGCAGGAGGACAACCAGGCTTTGGGAAGTGATCATGACAACAAGAGGAGGTAATGAGTGTCCAGGTCACTGCAAGTGAGTTGGGAAGGTTTAAATGGGGCTAGTGCTTCAGTGGTGGCAAACGGGATGCGATCAGCAGTGGGAAAAATGCTGCTGGAAGTGAACTGCAGAGGGAAGCACAGCCCATCACCTGGGCCTCTGGGCTGCGTCGGGAAGTCCTCCTGGACTTAATTTTGCCTTTGAGATTAACTGGATGTGGTTTAGGTTTTGTCTGGGCAAGCCTGTGGGTCACATGTGTTTCCTTTCATTGCTGGGGATGGAAGAGTCTGGGGTATAGTTTGGGTAAGCCTGGTTGTGCTTGAGCTGGTGGGGGAAGTGGCTTCTGTCATCATAGAGATTCACAGACTGGGGAAATGCTGGGATGCCCTGCAGGCTCATCATCTCTATCCTTCAGTCAGCCCCAGGCTTCCAGGAGTTACAGGATTCCTGAGTCTTACTTCCCCAGGTGGAAGCAGTGCCCTTCAAGCAAGCCATGTGCTTCTTCTGTGTGCTGTAGCTAGCAAAAGGAGGTACAAACACAACGGTAAACAAGAAATACAGTCTTCTGCTTTTGTTAGTCCAGATCAGTGGCTTCCAGCTCTGAACTCAAAGTAATAAGGGCTCAGTGTCTTTCCCAGTGCTCTGGGAAGAATGAGGTGTAAATCCTGGGTGCTAAGGTGTGTGGAGCCTTTCTCTCTGCCCAGGCGTGTTGCTGCCTCACCATTCTCCCCTCCTGATTCTAATCCTTGTGGACATGAAGGCTGTTTACCTTGTGCTCCTTGTGTGCTGCAGCCGCCTGCCTGGGCTGGAGAAGGGGAACTGCAGGAGAAACTGCAGAAGAGTGCCCTGGGCAGTGCTTGGTGCATTGTCCTGCGTGCTGCACTGGGGCTGCTGTTAGAGGTGGCACAGAGAGCGCGGGGGGACGAGTGGTGGTTCACAGGACTCCTGCATGGCAGGGCCTGCCCTTCTCTGCCACTGCCGAGCTTCCCTCTGCCCTTGAAGCCCTGGCTTGGTGAATCTGCAGCCTGCAGGGGCCGAGCAGAACAGCAACAGGATGGGTGCACAGACAGCATAAGCTTGAGATTTCTTTATTTCATTTCTTTCAATGTGCCAATGCACAGCTCTGACACAAAATCTAGTTTTGAAGGCATTAATGTCTGGCAAGCATGCGGAATGATTTTAGGCAAGAAATCCTGCAAGCTTTGAGGGCAGAAGGAAGCCAAAGTCACCTGGAGAGCTCAGGATCAGCCATGTGCTGGGACCAGCATGCTCGGAGCTCCAGGGAAGCACTTGGGCTAAGTGACAAGGCAGATCATGCACCTCCAGCCCAGCTTCACACCAGGTTTGCTGTAGGTCTTTTAGACTTCAGCTCTAGACTGACTCATGGTAGGAAGGGGATCAACTTCTTACATCCGGCATTCTGGGGCACTGGTTAGGAAGAGGGCAGACATACAAGTTTCAGAGGTCAGATCTGTTCCAGAAATAAGCTATTTGCTCTCTCTGAAATATTTTGTCTTCAAATAATGTATTTGACCAGCAGGCAGCCGGTGCTTGGGAGGAGGCAGTTTGGGTGGGAGGCAGTGAGGACAGGACAAGGTGGAAAAAGAACCTGCAGAAGGATGCAGCTGGGGGAAAACTCTGTCCTGGGTATGAGTGGCAGGAGAAAAGCAAGGTTTGTGCTTTCCAGTGCTGAGTCTGCCTGGAAAAGAGTCCTCTCCCTGGGCTGGGAGCCCTCCATGCTACCACTGCCCTCTCTCCCCCAGGCGCTGTGGCGGCAGTGAAAGTGGGCAGTTGGCTATAAAGACACCAGAAGCAAACGGTGCCCCTGCTTCTCTCGTACCAAAGTAAGTACTTCGGGGCAAAAGCAACTCTGAGTTGGGAGTGGGGAGTCCAAAAGCCTGTGGGTTTTGGGAAGGGTGCTTGCCATTGTCTTGGGGAGCTCATCATGAGAGCCTGTGGCCATGCCTGTGGCCTGTCACCCTGAGCACAGGCGGTGGCTCTAAATGCTGTGCTGCTGCTGAGGCTTGTTTCCAAGTCCTGCACTGTAAGGAGAAGTGGGATTGCTTTCCTCCACCCACCCTGCATTGAAAGGACCTGTGGGGAACTCATAAAATCTTTAACCTCCTCCAGGCCTGAGGCTATGAAGAGGGACCTTGACTCACACCACTCAGAGGAGTACTCAAAATCGAACTTCTCTTCTCCCAGCAAAACATACACTGCAGGCATCCCAGGTTCTGAGCGCAATGCCATCGCCAGCTCTTACAGCTCAAGCCGGGGACTCCCACAGGTAGGAAATGTCCTGCCTAAGGCAGCCCCAAAGCCCAGCGTGCAGCTCTTTTCCCCTCCCCGCTGTGCCCCGGCCAGGCTGCTGGGGGATACATCCAGAGAAAAAGGAAAGACAAAAGTTCTTTGCTGTGTGGACACCTTTTCAGCTGGAGGCAGCAGCATGTGTGGGAGCCCTGTGTTCCAGCTTTGATGTGGGTCTCCTCAGCACCTGCTGAGCTGGAATGGCCAATCGTGCCGTTACACGATGGCTTAGTTGTGGCTAATGGAGCTCTGCATCTGTGCAGAGAAAGGTTTTCTCCCAGGTGGATCAGCAGGAAAGGGTTTGCTCTGGCTGGACCAGCAGCATCTTTCCTCTCCGTCACCTCAACCATAAAGAGCCTGGGGGCCGCTTGCTCCCAGAATGGATTCAGTTTGGGATGCTCAGACTTTGCCCTCCGTGGACGTTCTGGAGAGGAGCTGAGCAGCGTTGAAGCAAGAGAGGCTCTGGCAGCCAGCACCTGGGAGATGGGATTTACTCTGTGGTGAAAAGGAGAATAGGAGGCTGTGTTCCTCTGAACCAAATCAGTTACTATTGGTCTCTCTGTGTTACAGGTGAAGAGAAGGTGTTTGAGTGTGTCCCCACAGTCCAGCACAGCATCCTCCTGCTGCGAGATGCCAGAGTGGCCTCTTAAGAAAGGAAGGTAACGTACTGCTTATCTGGCGAGTGCCTGCTTGTTGATGCCAGCTGGGAAGAAAGCAGTTACCTTTGCAGCCATCCCAGTGCCTAAGTCCTGCTCTCCAATGAAGCCATGACACTCCAGGCCCTGAGACACAGCTGCTGGGTCACCCAGCTGTGGGGAAGCCCTGTCGTGTCCATCAGCATTCCTGCAGCCTTGTTCCACTGTGGTCCTGGCAGCAGCACTGACCTGCACCATCCCTGCCCTGCTCCCCGGGTTAGAGCTTGAAGGGCTCAGATTGCTGCAGCGGTGATGTTGCTGTGTGGCATTGGCATGTCCTGGATCTGTCTGGTTGCCAAAATGCTGCAAAGAGGCGCCCCCCCCAGTTTTAACCATCTCCTCAAACGCAATTCATGGGAGCACCAGGAGGTCTGTAATGTAGTGCCTGCCTGGGCATGCAGGCCCTTGTTCTCCTCAGTCCTGGCTCAGAGAAGGACCTGATCTTGTCCTCCCTAAAAGCGACATAGCAGCTGCCCTGCTGACAGCGTGACTCCAAGCCAGGGCCTGTGAGGAGCAGCAGCTCCCACCCAGGATCCCCGGCTGCTGCCCTGAGCTGCACAAGCTGGAGCCATGGGGAGGGGAGCGGAGCAGCTCCTCTGCCTGGAGCCACGCTCAGGCTGCTGCGGTGACTCAAGGCTGTTGTCCTGAGCTCTGCTCTTTGGCAAAGACAGCAAAGAAACACAGCAGGGATGCTTGTGGGAGTCCTTGGCGTGTTGGGTCTCATCCTGCTCCCAGGGCACGGGGCAGACCCTAACTGGCTCTCTCCCGCTTGCGCAGGGAACGGGAGATGCGGCATTCCAAGACTTGCACTCCAGTAAAATTGGACAAGGCTGTGCAGATGGAGGAAGGTGAGTGTAGGTGGGCCCAGCTCTATACCACAGTTGACTGGGCCACTGGTGCGGACCAGCAGCAGGACATGAGGTAGCTCAGGTCTGCAGCTGGGGTGAGCTTGAGGTGTCCCCTGGAAAGGAGGAATGTGCTGGTCCTGAGGCCATGGCATTTCTGCTGGCCTCAGCGACTGCCCTAAAGGGTTTTTCTGATGCTAACTGAGGAGTGCTGACAGATAACCTGGGGGCTGGTCTGCAAGGGGGAACACCAGCTTCCATGCCAGCATGGTCCAGGTGCCAGCCTCAGAGCAAGATCTGCTGCAGTACAAGTAACACCTTGCTCAAATTCCAGGCTGAGTTCGTTCCAACACATCCTCAGCTAAAAGAGAACAGAAATTCTGTGTGCCCATCGTGGACAGGGTCCCGTGGCACAGTGCGAGATGTGGCCACATCTGACAGTTTGTGTGGTTTGTGGTTTGGGTGGGCAGCGGGCAAGGAGTGTCTGTGGAGGTGGGATGGAGCCCATGGAGCCCCAGGGGGCTCCTGTGACAGCTTCCCCATGGATCTCTTGTGACCAGCTGCTGCCCCAGGGCATCGCAGCCTTGTCTGTGGCTTAAGGCCATGTCCCTGCCTCTGCCCTCCAAGATGGGCATCCAGAGAGGAGGGAGAAGGGACCAGCCCTTTGTGCAGGCCAAACGCTCCTGCTGGGAGCTCTCCTGACTTGTCTCTTATGCAGCTGTGGAGAGGGCTGAGCAGAAGCGGCAGCAGTCCCCGAGCCCACCACCATCGCCGGGAAACGGAAGGCCACGCAAGAGGAGCATCTGCCTGCTGGTGCCTTGGGATAATGAACCACTGGTGCTGGTACGTCGCTGTCTTGCAGCCTCTTCTGCCCTCCTCTGGGGACAGAATGTGTCCAGTGCAATTTGTGCAGGGCTGGGGGCAGGCTGACCTGCTGCCTTGGGGCAGGAGCTCTCGTCCTTGGCTGGGTGGGAAGTGATGCTCTCCCTTGCCCAGTGTGTGGTGGCTGTGCGTGACTGTGCTGCCCGCTGCTGGAGCAGGTACTGGCTGGGCAGGGGTGCTGTGCTCTCTACACCAAGACGGGCCAAAACAAATGGGAACCAGAGCTCTGCGGTGGCTGTGGCAGAACCACGGCTTCCCGGCTCTGGCACCAGCTGCTTCCACACGTCCTTCAGAGCGGCTCTGCCGGCTTCCCTGGGAAGGAACTAAACTCCTGCTCTCTCTTGGCAGCCCCCTGGGCCTGACCCCGGCTACCCCATCACAGAGGAGATCATAGAGGAGGAGAGGAAGGCAGCGCAGCAGCGGTTGCACCGACTGCTGGGGCAAAAGGAGGGTAAGGGCAGAGTGGGAATGTAAAGGGCATGGCAAGGAGGAGGCAGCCATGGCGGGGGCTGCCAGGGCAGGGGGGTGTCTGTGCAGTGAAGGCTGAGGAAGCTCCTGGGCCGGTGCTGCCTGGTCCTCGGCTCAGAAACTCCTTGAGCCTGGTGAAGGCTTGGGCAGGAGACCTCGTGCCCCGCAGTGCCCAGGGTGATGCGCAGGGTTCCCCAGGGCCGGAGCTGTTCATGCTGGGAGGCTCTGCTAAGGGACAGTCCCATCCAGCAAGTTGGGGGTCCTGATTTCGTGCTCCTTCCCAGCAGATGAGGTCCCCAGCACCACTGCAGAGGGTATGCCCATGTCTGGGCCGCTGGCTTGCACCGTGACCTCCCCATGGGCTGCTCCTGCCCCAGCTGGCACCAGCTCACTCCCGGACAGCCTGAATCGGACGCAGAGCAGTGCGGCTGCGCCCATGCTGGCAGGTAAGGAGGAGGAGGAGGGTCAACAGAGCGGCCTTTGGAAGAGCAGGAGAGGCGCAGTGGGAGCTGTGCGCTGCTTCTGTGGGAGGCGGGGGGCAAAGCTCCCTGTTCAAATGCTCTGTGGGCAGCAGGGCTGGCAGGTGGGTCTTGAGGGGGCTTGTGTGGGGACACCAAGCCCATGGTCCTGTTGGGAGCCACAGTACGGGGGTGGGTCTGTGGCATGGGTGGGTGTTCCTCCAGAGCCTTTGCGGCATAGGTGTGGGTGCTTGGCAGAAGGGCCGTCTCTCTGTAGATGACCCCTGTCCCTAAATAAGTTCTCTTCTTGTTTGCAGACTCCACTGGAGCTGCAGTAGTGTCCCAGCCACTTTCATCAGCTGCCCAGCTGCCTGCTCCGGCTCTGTCACTGGAGCTGCGTTCTCTGCCTGCCACCTCTGCTGACACCAAGTCTGTGCTGAGCACATCTGCTCTGACTGTTCCTGGTGCCCCCAGCAGCACAGCAGCTCCTGCATTCACAGAGCTGGGCCAGACTCCCAGCAAGCCTCCCTCCTTCCCAAAACCAAGCATCCTTTTTGGGACGCCAGACACCACTCCCTCCAACCAGCTGGCAATGAATGCAGGCACTGCTGTGCCTACCACAACCCCTGTATTCAAACCCATCTTTGGGGAGAGCCCAGCCTCCTGTGCAGCTGTTGTCTCCACCACCGTCACCATGTCTGTGAGCTCAGGCCCTTCCTCAACACCCTCTACCACCACCATGTTCAAGCCCATCTTCGGCAGTGTCATCACAGCTTCATCTTCAGCAAACACCTCTCCTTTTGCCTTCCAACCACCCCTGCAGCCGGCCTCGGGTGCAGATCTGCCTGCGGCCTCCACAACAACCCTGGCAGGATTCACAGGTCTCCCTAACGTCATCTTCACCACGGCAGCTATGACAGCCACCACAGAGAGTTCCTTCACAGACGCCACCATCAAACCCGTCTTCAGCTTTGGTGTCAATGCACCCACCTCCACCGGCCCCACCACCAGCCTGACCATCACCACTGCCACAGCCACCAGCATGTCCCAGCCCTTCCAGTTTGGGAGTCCAGCCACCTCAGCTCCCAGCACAGAAATCAGCTTTGCCACCCCAGGGTCCGTGCTCCAGTTTGGAAAGCCAACACCAGCCACAGTCACTGCCACCACCACTATCCCAGGAGGCCCTGCCTTTGGCCAAGTGCCTACAAACTTGATGGCTCCTGCCACTACTGCAGGCTTTAGCATATTTGGTGGGACCACGCTGAGCTCTTCTACCCCAGCCACCACAAGCCAGGTGACACTGACATTTGGCTCCCCTGCTTCAGCTTTTGGCAGTTGTGCTGGCGCAGCTGCGAGCCAGCCAGCCACCAGCCAGCCTGCTGCTGGCCCCGCCAGCTTTGCCTCCACATTCAGCTTTGGAGCCCCTGCAGCCCAGTTGGCTGCTCAGCCAACATTCGGCAGCAGTGCTCAGCCAGCCTTTGGCCCAGCCAGCACCCAGAGCTCCTTCGGCACCAGCAGCACCCAGGCAGCATTTGGGAGCACCACATCGGTCTTCTCCTTTGGGACAGCCACCTCCACCACCGCCAGTTTTGGTTCCACCACCCAGACCACGAGCAGCAGCACCACTGGCTCCACCATCTTTGGCACCACCCCTTCTCCTTTCACCTTTGGGGTGACCACCCAGCCGGGACCCTCCACCAGTGCCTTCGGGGTGGGCACGCCAGCCCTGAGCAGCGGCTCCCCTGCTGCAGCTTTCAGCTTCGGGGCTGGGCAGAGCGGGGCAGCCCTGGCAGCAGCACCATTCGGCTCCTCCCTGGCACAGAGCGCGCTGGGTGCACAGAGTCAGAGCACGCCCTTCGCCTTCACCATGCCCAGCACCCCCAGCAGCAAGCCCGTGTTTGGAGGTGAGTCGGGGCGGACGGGGCTTCTGCGGGGCTGAAGGGCAGGCTTAGATTTAGGCAGCAGCTTTCCTGCCAGACCTGGCTGAGCTGCCTGGGCTCAGCAGCCCTGAGGGGCTGGTGCTGGGGCTGTGCAGAGCCTTGCTGTGTGAAGTGAAGGAGCTTCCTTCCCTCGCTGCCCCAGGGGATGGAGGGGAATCTGAAATGCGGCTCCTTGCCCCCTCTGGATGCACTGGATGCATCGGGTCCTGCGGGTGCTGAGCCAGGGCAGGTGCTGTGCAGGAGCCAAGGTCTTGCCAGTGCATAAAAGCTGGTTGGAACATCTTGGCAGGTACAAATGCTGCCAGACAGCAGTTGTAATCGATTCCTGCTCACTCTCTGAGGCTTTCCCTCCCACTTTGCATGCATCCTGGGCCAGCTCAGCTCCCAGAGAGCTGAAACCCCCATGCTGAGTAATTCCTTGATCTAGAAAGACAGAGGCCTTTGTTCCTGCCTGGTCTGCAAATCCTCCTGTGCTGCTCTGCTGGCAGGAAAGCTCAGGGATTACAAGAGCACCACTTCCTGCATTAAAAGGGCTTCTTGGGTGAAAAGGCTGATCTTGGGGACTGCGGTGCTCCAGCCCCCGGGGGCAGAGCTGTGCCTCCTGCGGGTGCTGCCAGCTCCCTAAAGCCAGGCTCTTCCTCCTTTGCTGACCCCAGCTGACGGTGGCATGTTGCTTTCCAGGAACTCCTGCACCCACTTTTGGGCAAAGCACACCTGTCCCAGGAGCAGTGGGGAGTGGAAGCAGCAGCCTTTCCTTCAGGACTCCCAGCACTCCTGCCTCGGGCTTCGGAGGAGTCGGCCCTTCCTTTGGTAGGGAGGGAGTTGGTGCTTGAGCCCCGAGGAGCTGAGGGGTCGTGTAGTCCCCTTGGGCTGGGGGATGGCGGAAGGGCCAGGCTGTGCTGTAGGAGCCGGCTGGGGCTCTGGGGATGTCAAACCTTCCATTCCCCCTGGGATAGGGATTGTGGCAGCTTGGAAGGTGGCTGCAGATACCTGAGCGACCTTTGTGCTTCCAGGTTCGTCCACCCCCACCTTCTCCATCGGGGCAGGATCCAAGGCCGGTGCTCGCCAGCGGCTGCAGGCACGGAGACAGCATACCCGCAAGAAATAATGGCCACTGCTGCTTGTCCCCCGCCCGAGGGGGCTCCAGTCCAGAGCAGCACCAAGGTGGGACCGGAGTGATGGGGCCAGGCTCCAGCTGTGCTGCCAGCAAGAGACTGTGTTGGGTGGCAGCGCCTGAGGTGGTGAGCCAAAAACTTGTTACTTGAACAGTTCCACAGCCAAGGCTGGGTGAACCTCTGTACATATCTGCAGTGTTTCCTTCCTGGCTTTCTTTTGCCATGTTTCATTAGGTGTAACCTTTTCCCGATGTGCTTCTCCTCACTGAGCACCCCCAGCCAGCCCCCACCGTGTGGCATGGCACAGCCCCATGGCTGCAGAGGGATGCTGTCTTCACCAGGTCCGAAACCTTTCCCCTGTTTGATCCCATGGCCTAGTGAACACACTCCCTCTGCAGGGCTCTACTTTGTTGCCCTCCCTGCAGCAGTGGAGCTGGGGTTAGTGTCAGCCTGGCCTGGGCCCCCAGGTGCCGTGGGTGACCAGCCCAGTCTCCACAGTAGGGTGATGGGTCCTCGTAGCCGAGGATGCGCCGCACCCTGGTACCTCAGCCACGGATGGGGATCTTTTCCTCCCCAGCCCTCACTGCTCCCACTGCCCCACTCGTGTAAAGCCCTTTCTTGTTTTGCTTATTTGTGCTCCCGTTCCCATGCGCTCATTGAATCAAGTTTGGAGGAAGAACTGATTGGTGTGTGTGGCGGCATGTTGGTTATGCCGGATTTGCTGTAGGGAGTTTTATTCTTTCAGGGAGCACCCGTCCCTCTTTCGGGGACATGTCCTGGCTAATTGGGTGTTGACAGCAGCAGCATTGCTGTGTGGCTGTTTGTGCTGGGGCTTGTCCCCATGCTGTGGGGACTGAAAGCAGCCAGGGCTGGGTGCTCCAGCCCTGGCAGTCTCTTCCCCTCCCCATGTTTGGGTGCTCTGGAGCCAGCTGGGGAGTCCAGAGCGGATGGGGATCCTCCCCACATCCAAATTGGTTTCCATCTGTGGCTCATCCCCACCCGTGTGGGGTTTCCAGCTCCCAGGAGCTGTGGTGCTGCCTCCTTGGGGCCGTTCAGTGGCAGAGGGGCAGAGACTGCCAGAACCAGGGGTCACCCAAGAGCTGCACCCCTGCCTGTGGTGGTCCCCACCACCTCCAGGAGGGCTTTGCTGCCAGGTCTTTATTCTCCTAGACGTGTGAGTGTGTGTGTCGGGTGGAGTCTAAATTACAGAAAACCAACAAATATTTAAATGTTTTTTAATGAAATAAAACTTTATTTTTATATTTAAGCTCAATTGCCTTTGAGTTCCTTCTAGCTTGGTTCAGTGAGAGCGCAGACCCTGGAGCACTGTTGGTAGTGTTCAGATGTGCTGGCCCCTGCCCAGCATGGCCCAAGGGACTTGGCTGTGCTGGGGAAAGGCAGCTTCATCCCGTGGACTCTGCTGCGCTCCCCAGCCTGTTACAGCATCTCCTTCCTTCTAAACTGGGATGTACATGGATGTGACTAAACAGGTTTTGTTTATTTTTGTTCTTCTCCAAGGATGAAGAGCATTCTGATGGTGAGGGGCTTTCTGGGCCACCAGGACCAAAGTGTGGGTTCTGACATTTCTGTTGAGCATTTTTACTGTTGTTCTATTATTCTAGAAACGTTCTGCTATTGTACTACTATCGTTTTGGTTTCCTCTTGTTTTACTGTGAATGTGCAATTTTTTCCCCCTTGCTTTTTATGTCCCCCATTTAAAATAAACAGACTGTGTTCACACCTGCTTGCCCATGTTTGATTCCTGGGCCAGAGGACATGGTGCTGCTTCACTGCACGTTCTGCTTGTGGGTACATACTCCCACTGTTGAACTACACCTGTGGCTTCAACAACACTTGTTCCTACTGTTATTACTAGTTATTTTCATGTCATTGTTTTCCTCCACTTTGCCTCTGCTTCAAGCAGTGGCAGTTTCCAGGCAAGGCTGCACAAACGTGCTGGGAAAGACCAGGGAGAGAGAGAAACTCAGCTCTGGATCGTCCCTACAGCTTCTCTGAAACCCCACATCAGGGTAAAGGTTTCTGGGACCAAACATGGGAAAAGACACCCTTAACCCAGCTGCGTTTCCCCATGATGGGAGGCTGTGCCACAGCTCAGGCAGGCAGCAGGGTGACAATCCCCACCAGCCCTGGCTGGGCACCACGCAGTCCTAAACCGGTTGTTTCACTCCTTTACCCGCTGCTTTTTCCTCTTGCTCTTCTTGGGAGCTGCTCCTGGCTCTGTTCCCTTGAGGGTGTCGGCAGCAGAGGCACGGAGGCAGCTCTCTGCCCCACGGAAGGCAGTGAGTCCTCGGCAGGGCCAGCAGGGGAAGGCATCCACCAGCCTGCAGTGTGGGACCAGGGTCAGGGCCCGCAGCCCCTGCCCTGCATCCCCCCAGTCAGGGGCTGCCCATTTACCCACTGGGATGCCGGGGTGGCTGGAAGGGAGCGCAGCCGTGACGGCAGTGCCGGTCACCCCACAACTGGAGATGCTTCCAGGCAGGAAGCCCCCAACACGCTGGGGCTGTTCCTCAGCGATGGGGGTGTTTCTGAGCTGTCCCTTCCAGCTTTGGCTGTGGTGAGGACAGCACAGAGAGGTGGCTGCAGCTCAGTGTGCCCCATGCAGCCCTTGTGCTGTGGCTCATGGCTTCATGGACTCAGAGGGTGGTGTGGTTTGGAAGGAACCTTTGAATGATACGTGGGAGGCTCCACAACTCCTTAAGGTTGTAAAGTAGGTGTGCTTTATTCAGCGCTGAGGCACAGGGAGGATTGCTCCTCCAAAAGCATGCACACTTTACCTTTCCCACTCAGTTTGTATATATTACATACAATGATTACACAAGCATGAGATTGTTTCACGCCTAATACATATGCAAAACCTATTCCCGTCTAGTATTATAATTAGTTTTCTGGCATTCATCCCATTGATGCGCTTGCACAGTGCCTCCTGGTGGTGGTCGTTAGGGAGTCGTGAGATTGAAGGCCTGTAGTTCCTCTTCATCACCGCGAGTAAGCTCTTGCTTTCATGCAGACTCAATAGGGTTTCGGCTCCTATCCGAACCTCAGGTTCGGTTCAAGCCGGTTTTATGTATCTTAAAGCAGAAACTTGTCAAGCTTGCAAATCTTGTCACTCTGGTTATCTCTTGTTCCTTTTCTTTCCATGGATGCTATTTAAACAATGTCTTAACTGTTAAGTTCTGAATCTTATCTACCACAGTTCTGCCTAGCAGCTGTAAGTCCTACAATTCTGCTTCACCATTCTAGCAACTTTGACTTCTACGGTTCTGCTTCACCAAGCACAGTGACTCCTTAAGCAAGCAGGCACAAAGTTAACCTTTTATTCCCAGGTATCATGAAGCTCATCCTGTCCATCCACTCTGCCATGGGCAGGGATACCTTCCACAAATGAGGTTGCTCCAGTTTCAGGTCCTTCTCTCTGCTCATCATGTCCTGAGTTTATGGGAAAAACTTCACAGTTGAGCTTTAAGGTCCCTTCTAACCCAAACCAGTCTGTGATTCTGTCATTAAAGGACAGAGTGGCCATGGAAGGAAAGATTTCACCCCTGGGAAGCTTAGTGCTGTCCATGAGGATAAGGAATCACAGCATGGCATTTCCTGTGCCATGTGTTGGAAATGCTCTTGGCATTGTCTGGCATCACAGATAAATAACTTAAGTGAGACCAACACCAAGCACATGAGGACTGATACACAAGCAGCAATGCTGCAAACCGAGAGCTGCTTGGCAAAGTTTGGCTGTGCTCAGGAATCAGCAGAGCGGGTGCTGGTGCTGAGGAAAGGTGCCTCATGCCTGAACAGCTGGAGGATGCACATTTGGGTGCCCTGGTTGGTCTGGAACACAACATGTGCAAGAACATTCATAGAACCACTGAATGGTGTGGGTTGGAAGGAACCTTAAAGCTCATCTAGCGTTAAGGGATTGCTGCCTACTCTCTGACTGCTGTTGGTACCTCAGAGACATTACTCATGTAAGCCAACAAGCACCTCATTTAGCACAAACTCCATTTATTCAGAGGAAAGACACAGCAGCAAAGACCCTGGATGCTCATGGCTCACACTTCTCCGGCAGGCACCCCTGTCCATTGGGAGATTTCTGCAGGCCAGCCATGTTTTAGGGTTTGGGCTCAGCCTGTCAAAGTGGGGACAGGAATTCAGAGGTCAAGGCTGACATTTTATGCTGCTAAACATTACCTGCAGTACCACAGCTTCCATGTGAGCACACACAGCTTCATCCCACTGGCCAGGCTATGGCTTCGTGGGTTCCTCAGGGGCAGGATGGCTGTTCAGAGCCTGAGGGTGCCTGCTCGCAGTGGGCACAGGCAGGATGATGGGAGGGGAATAGGGCCCTCGCTCGGGCCAGCACAGGTCCACAATGGGGTAGAGCTGACCCTGGAACTCTGCCTGGAAGGTGTAGATGGGGCTGAGCTCATCAGGGTTGTCAGCATTGTAGAAGCTCAGCTCACCCTTCTCGTAGTGCAGGTAGATGCCGATGCGCTGGGGCCGGGTGGTCAGAGGCAGGGTAGCCCGTGGCAGGCTAAAGGCCTCGTAGACCTTCCCTTCCTTCAGACCAATGAGCCACACGCCGTTCTCAGGAGACTTGTTCAGCTTCCCTTTGCGGCTGACCGTGCCCTTGATGATGCCCACACGCCAGTGGTTCCTGGCACCCACGATCACCTCCCAGTAGTGCTGGCCACAAGAGAAGCCCTTGCAAGTGAGGATGCAATTGCTGGAGTCAAAACGCTTGGGGTTGCTGTCCCGGCGCTGGTAGAGGCCACACCGCACCATCGTGTCACCCTTGAGGAGCTCCAGGAGAGGATGTGCTGTCACTGGGTCCAGTTTCAGCGTCTCTGGAGCTGTAAGGAAAGCATGTGGGAGTCAGGCACCCCAGCAGGCAGGGGTCTGGCAGAGCACTGGCACAAGCTGGCACTGAACTGGAAGCAGCTGGAGCATTATGCCAAGACAGGCTGCTATTGGCACGAGACATGAGCAGCCACTGCTCCAGGAGGCAAGGAGCATGCAAGCAGCAGGTAGGACAGGCTGGGGCAGTGTGATGGTGGCTGGTCAGCCTGTCCCACACACCAGCAAGCTTGGGCACTGAGTGTGCTGCCAGGGGGGCAGGGGGTACCTGGAAGGACACGGCGGTGCAGGCGCTTCCACACAGTCATCTTGATGTCATCCTGGTGGAAGCATGGCTTAAAGGACACAGGGCTAAAGACGCCATCACCAGGGTGCAGGTTGAGGAGCTCTGACCTGGAAAGCCAATCGCAGCCAGGACACAGTGATGGGATGGTGTGTGACCCCCTCTCACCTGGCTGCTGTCTGAGAGAGCCACTGGTGTCTCACCAGCTGCTCTTGCCCTCTTCTGGGCTGAGCACATGGCTCTGGCTGTGACTGTCCATTGCAACAGCAGTGTCCATGCAAGGCTGCCCCAGAGCTGCTGAGGTGCTCACTGGCCTGGGGCCACTAGCCCTGCCATCCCCTTTGGTGCTGTTTGGTCCCACCACTCACCTGAACTGGGAGGAGCTGTATTTCTGGAAAACATAAAAGAAAGAGAATTGTTGGTGGACAGAACAGCACATCTTCTGCATGGTCACAGCTGCACAAGCCTCTGCCCTGGGCTGGAGAGGACAGGCCTCTCCTGTGGGAGAGCTACAGCCATTGCTTCCTGTGGAGGGCAGGTTTCCCCCAGTAGGGGAAGGCCTGACTGGACAGACAGCATCTCCATCTTGCTTCTGGTACTGTCCCAGTGATGTTTGGTGACGGTACCCACTGCCCAGGGCTCAGGGCAGTGGGCTGATAGCTGGAGAGCTCAGCAGACTGTCGCTGCCTTCACTAGCAAGTGCCCTCACCTGGATGAAACCGAGCTGACTTTCATTGCTGAGTGCCTCCAGAGAGCTCTGCATCTCCTTAAGCCTCTGCAGGGCGTCTGATGTCTGCTTGACCTGGGACTCAATAGAGGTGATGAGCTGCGTGGCCTTCCTCTCGATGCTGTCCAGGAAGGTGGCCTTCTCCTCATCAATGTACCTGTGCAGCTCCTGGAACTCCTTCCGGATCACCCACTTGAAGACATCTGCCTCGTTCTGCAGGGAGACAGCAAGCGGCAGTGCAGGACAGCCTCGCTCCATCCCCTTCACCTGCTTTGGAGTTTCAGAGGTGCTGCCAGCAATGTCAGTGTGTCCCAACTAAAGAGCAGCTCTGTACACATCCCCTGTCCTCAGCAGCTCACCCCTGCCTTACACCTCTGCTCTGAATCTCCCAGATTTTGATTTCCTGATGTCCTATCCAGCCTTGTCAGAGCCTTGAAGGAGTTCCTGGATTCCTCTGCTCTCAGGGAGCTCCCTGTGTCCTGGGCTAAGGGAGAGAAAATGAAGCTCTATTTCCATTTGGCTTCAGCCCTTCTAAGGAGCCCCATTGGGAAGCTTTAGTCTCTGAAGGGATGCTGGGAGGTCCCTTGGAGACAGCCACTGCGTGGGAAATGGACATGACACTAAAACAGGCATGAACTCAATGTGAAACCAGCTCATTGCTCTGACTGGGAAGCCTGCTCCAAGTGGGGTCCTTTTCACCTGTTTGTCTTCCCACCTCTAAGGACACTCAGTCAAACCAGCCTTCACCACTGCTCTGCTGGGATGTGCAGTGAGGGTAACATCACCCCTTCTGCAAACAGCCTGTGCCACCACATCACCCTTCCTGAAAACAGGGCTAGGGTTAATCCCAGAGTTTTGTGAGAAACAACCACAGGGAACAGCGTGGAACATAACCCGTCTGCTATCCCAGGGAAGGGTAAAGGGAAGGAGTACAGGAGGCAAGCTGGGAACAACCAGGAGCAGAGGCTGTTGCAGGGGCTGTGTGGGACACAAAGACTCAGGGACATGGGCTCCCTTGACACATGGCACTCACTGCGATGCGGCTTTTGTTGTTGATGAGCTTGCTGATGTGTTCATCCAGGTTCCTCTTGTACTGGTGGAGATTGGTCAGCAGCACAGACAGCTCCTCCTGGAAAAACAGCACCTCTGTAGGAGTGACCTCAGCATGGCCCAACTTGGGTGCTGCTTGTACCCTCACCAGGAGCACTGCCTCTGCCCCATTCCCAGCCCTCTATCTCACACCCCATGGTGGCTCTGCCAAGGGTGAGCAGGTGGCAAGTGGGTGGTGAGTAGCCACAAGCCAGCACCAGGCCAGCAGCACCTTCCTACCACTGGTGCTGGGAACCTGGCTGGGCAGGAGCACTTTTAGTGCCTTCTGCTCTTATCTCCCTCGTACCAAGAGTGGAGCGGACGGTGGCCCTGTGCCTTTTCATTCCTGGGGCTTCCACGTGATGCTGGGCAGGGGATGCCAGATGTTTACTCTGCCTGAGTCCCTGCCTCCCTGCTCTCCTTACCCCAGCCCTTATCTTCAGACTCTTTTTGATGGTGTTTATAAACAGCCTTGAAAGGCCCCACCGACACTCCCTGTCCCAAGCTCTGCCCACTGTGATGCAGCCACTGAAACTGTGGCTCCTCTCAGCCAGGGACATGCTTAGCCTGAGAAACAGCTGCCCCGAGGCCAGGGACCCTGCCCCACATCTGGCTGTGCCATGGGACTGTGCTCCCTGCATTGGCATCATTGCCAGTCTGTCTCTTGAAGGAGAGGGCACATTTGGCCAGCAAGCACTCCGGGTGCCCTAACCCCCAGCCCAGGAGACGCAGCCGGCTCTGCCTGCAGACCTTCATCTGGCAGTACGCAGTAGAGATGGGGGTGATCTTGTGCTGGCGGTGGTTGCCAATGGTGCCACACAGCCCACAGATCACCTCTTGGTCAGCCTCACAGAAGAGGCTGAGGGGGTTGTGGTGTGTTGGGCAGGACTCCGGGCTCGGCTCTGCCTCGCACAGGCTCTGCAATGCCTCGATGACACGGGCCAGTGTGACATTGGGTGACAAAGCACTGCAGTCCACCATCTGACGGCACACAGGGCACAGGAACTGCCTGTCCAGCTCCCCAGAGAGTGACACCACACAGGATTTGCAGTATGAATGCCCACACTGCAGCATCAGGGGCTCTTTGAAGACCTCCAAGCAGACGGGACAGAGCAGTTGGTCCTCCAGCTCATTGATGCTCATCCTCCGAGCCATCCTACCACCTTCCCACAGAGCAGCACAGACCTGGCCTGGGAAATATGGATGGGAGATCAGTCCTGTTCCAAGAGCGAGATAAGCAGAGGTGAGTGAAGATGCAGCCTAGCAGCTGGGGAAGGCGAAACAGAGATACCTCCACTCCACCAGTTGCAAACTCATCATTAGGCTCCCCCTCTGCTGTGCTCTGGAGGCACTGGTAGGTTACATAGTAGAGAAAAATTCTTCCCTGTGAGGGTGCTGAGGCGCTGGCACAGGGTGCCCAGAGCAGCTGTGGCTGCCCCATCCCTGGCAGTGCTCAAGGCCAGGTTGGACACAGGGGCTTGGAGCAGCTGCTCCAGTGGAAGGGGTCCCTGCCTGTGGCAGGGGTTGGAGCTGGAGGAGCTTTAAGGTCCCTTCCAACCCAAACCAGTCTGGGGTTCTATGATACAAAGCCTCAGACACAGCATGCAGCTGTGACTGCAACTCACCCCCATGAAACAGAGTGTGGTCTTTGGTCCCGACAGCGCTCCATGCCCTGGGCCAGCACCCCCAAGAGACACAAGCCCAAATCCCAGCCCCTCCCACCAGCCTGGGGCTGCCTGTGGCCCAGCCTGGTCCATAGCTCTAACACTGCAGCTCTGCCTCCCCTGCTGCTCCCAGAGCTCAGTATAACTGCCTGGATCCTTAGGCAAGCCAAGGACATGGCCTGAAGCTGAAGAAAAGAAACACACAGCCAGAGGCTCAGTAGCTTTCCCAAGGAAAGGAGAGGCTGCGACCTGAGCTTGGCTATTATCACACATGGCTATAGGAGCTTGGTGAATCAACAAAAGCCTGTGACCCGTGAGACACCATAAAACCCCATACGGGGAAAACAGCTTCAGCTGCTCCCTCTACTCACACATGCACACCCCAGAGACCCAAATAACAGCCTCCCACTCCCTGCACCACTCACGTGCCCTGCACGGCTTCCTCCTGGCTCTGGCTCGGTGCACTGAGCCCCACGGATGTCACTCGGCTTCCCAGTCCAGCTGAAGAGCTTGAGCTGGTTGGAGAGGCAGCTGGTGGGACCAGCAGGGTCCTGGTGGGACAGGAGCTGAGCCACTGCCCTCCTGCAGCCTCAGCCCGGCCGGGGATGTCCCTGCTCACTGGGGAGAGCCCAGGCAGCCTCGTGTCCCCTCTCCCAGCCCCAGGGAGGGCTGCCCTCCGCCCCTGGCACGCAGCTATGGGCACACACATCAGATGACTGGGCAGGCAGGAGCCTTGATAAGAGCTGGTGGTGTTTGCCTCCCGGAGCAGCCAGCCTGCCTGAGCCCAACCACGTCTCACTCCTGCGCACCGATGGGGACAGCAGAAACGTGTTCACTAAAACACTTTCTTATCAACTAAAGCTCATTTTCTGCTTGAAACACTTTTAATGTGTGGTGAAAAGCTTTGATTGTAGAAGGAAACCTCAAGTGCAGCTCCCCCAGTGCAGGGCAAGGCACTGTGCAAAAACTGGTTCCTCACACCATTATTCCTGGTTCACAGATGTGTCCGGCTTGCAGGCACTCTGGTGGGTCCCTCCTGGCATCACCCAGGGGAAGCTGGGGACAAGGAGCCCTTCTCAGCCAGGAATGCCCAGCTTGGGAGCAGGCTTTGTGATGGGGAACTGGAGACAACGGCTCAGCATTAGCCTGGGGCTTCTGATACAGGGGTGGCCAATGTACAGGGGGTAATACAGAGAATACATATAATACACCCTGAGGTGTGCATGCTTTGGAGCAGCGATCCCCATGCACCTCACCCCACCCACCCGCTCCGCCAGACCCAGCAGTGCCCCCCCCGACCCGCTGGGGGCCCTCGGGTACGTCCGTCAGAGTGCGCCGCAGCTGCCCATTGGCTGAGAGCAGCTCAGGGGCGTGTCCCTGCCCGAGGCGCGCGAACGCGGGGTGTCTTGGCGTGCGCACCGTGCTCGGAGCGCCATTGGTGGGAGCGCGCGGGGCTCTGTGGTGATGGCGAACGGCGGTGGTGACGCCCGTGGCCGTGGTCTGGTGCCGGTACCGGTGCTCGTGCCCCGTGTTGGTGCCCCGCGGCCGGCGGTGCATGGCGGGGCTGAGCGTGAGGCCCAGCGCGAGGCCCAGCGTGAGGCCCAGCCGCGGCCTTGGCCCGGGCCGCAGTGGAGGCTTCCCCCCGAAGGGCAGCCCCCGCCCGTGTCCCCCTTCCAGAGCCTGGTGCGGTCCCGGCGCCTGCAGGACCTGAGCGGTGACGGAGGGGTGCGCAAGCAGGAGCTGCGGCCCGGCACCGGGCAGGCCGTGCCCCGGGACGCCTCCGTGGCAGGTACCGCTGGGGCTGCAGGGCCGGTGGTGCTGCTGGCTGAGGTGTGGCCGGGCCCGTCCTGCCGCAGCCGCTGGGGCTTGGGTCTTTGTCGGGGCTGTGTGTGGTGTGCTGCCTGCCTCCTGCCGCCGGCCTGTGCTGGGGGCTGCATGACACCCTGGCCTGGCTCCCCTGGTGTGTTCTGCAGCACTGCTGTGCCCTGTTAGGTGGACACAAGATGGCGGCCTCCAGTGCCTGTCTCTTGAGCAGCTTGCTTTATAAATGGCAATTGTTGAATTTAATCTGTGGCGAGCAGGCCTCAGAGAATCTGACATCCTCAGAGCACACAGTGAAGTCAGGATCTCATGCTCATCTGCGGCATTTACATCTCAGTGCAAGGCCCTTGCTTTGGGCTGTATGACTGGGTGTGATGTGTCTGCTGAGGGAAATGGAGGGCACACAGTCTTGTAAAGGATCCCTTGAGCTTCTAATATGGAGGTGCTTGTGTCTGGCAAATCTCAGCACTCTGGATTTTAGTGTGAGGTCAGAACAAGAATTTAAAGTGTTTGTATTGCAGTATGGCTTTCTGTTTCAGAGACAGTCTGCTTTCCATATCAGTATTCTAACACTTGAGATACTCTGTTTAACTTCTTGTGGGTGACATTAAATGAAAGGGCATCTTGCCCTTGAGAGCAGCAGGGTTTATGGGTCCCACCTGTCTCACAGTACAGAGAAGAGCTTTGAAAGTTCCTGAAGTGCAAAGGCCTGGTGCCACATCAAGGAAACTGTACACTCGTAGACTGGTCTGGGTTGGCAGGGACCTTAAAGCTCATCCAGTTCCACCTCCCTGCTGTGGGCAATGACACCTTCCTCTAGAGCCGCTTGCTCAGAGCTCCATGCAGCCTGGCCTGAGCACTGCCAGGATGCATTACAGTTCTTTTCCTAACTGGTGAGTGCTGGCATTGCACACACAGCCCTCAGGAGAGTGGCAGGGCTCTGAGAATTACCTTGTACTTTTTGCCATTGGTTCTTTTCCCAGGCCTCCAGCTTTGGTTAGAAGAGGATTTGTTACATATTTTTGCAGATAATTGGGGCATTTTGATTTCTAAAGCTGAAGTTTCCAGTTCTTTAAAGCACAAAATCACATCTTTTAACTGGATAGGGATCAAGACTGTGAAGCAGCTGCCTTACCTGCTGATGGTGTTAAAGCAGCCAACTTGGCTACTTGGATGTGATCAGGTATTTGATATAAAACACAGGGTGGTTTGTGCTGCCTCTGCTGCTCTACAATAGAAGTAAAAAAGAAAAGCAGGATAAATTGGTGGCATTGCAAATCTGACTCCTGATGCTGCTGTTGCAGGAGATGAAATCAAACTCTTGCTTTTTTCCTCACTTCTCACTTTGGGCTCCACAGTGAAGTTCTCTGGATACCTGGAACACCAGGATAAGCCCTTCTGCACAAACTGCTATGGCAATTCTCCTGGGCTAATGAAACTTGGGAAAGGTAAGTTTGAGGCAAAACGTTTGTCTGGTGACTCAGAATTGTAAAGACCTAACCCTAACCTTTAAGTCATGCTGTTAAATGCTCCTTAGTGTTTTGGGGTTATTTGAAGCTTTTAAATCTTGTTAATGGAGTCTAAAAGCCTCCTACTTTGATGCGCGGACAGACTCCACAACTAGTTAAAGTTGTAAAGTAGGTATGGTTTTATTCAGCGCTGAGGTGCATGGGGATAGCTCCTCCAAAGCATGCACACCTCAGGGTTGTTCTCCCTTTACATTTATTCTCTTAAGGTATACACAGACACGAGGTTGCTCAATCTGCCTATACATATTTAGTATCTATCCCTGCTTCGTATTATAATGAGCCGGAAGGTCCTTTGCACCTGCACAGTGCCCCCTCTGGTCATGGGCAGGGGTCTGAGGATGGAGTAAATGAGTCTTCCTCTTGTGGTTAGAGGTCTTCAAGATGAAGTAAATGAGTCTTCCTCTTAAACTTTACACCTTTTAACCTTCAGACATGGCCTTAGGGTTTGGTCGGTGCCCAGTCTGCCTCTCCCTGGCTTACCAGTAGAACCAATCATCTGCTTTTGTCCCTTGTCAGTAGAACTGCATCTGCTTCTCCCCCTGCAGCAGTGATCAATGCCTTGGCAAGATGGCAATGGCAGGTACTTAGGACAGACAATACTTTTGTTTAAGCACAGGAATTCCTTTAACCCCCTTGTACAATTTCTCTGTATTACCCCCCGTACATTGGTCACCCCTGTATCAACTTCACATAGGTGATGGTCAATCTTGGTGGCATGGGGGTGCCCAGAGGCAGCTGCTCATCTCCTGGTGTTCTTAGATCACTGAAGAGAAGACACTGTACTGAGTGTGTGCTTGGTCCCACCACAGGCTGCCTTGGCAGGAGACAGTTGGCCATTGTAGCTGCTGAGATATGAGCTACCAACGATTTCTTCCTCCAGGCTTTGGAGAAATCGTTTGGTGTCAGAGGTGGGTTCTGTGTTTGTGATTCTCATGACCTTCCATGTCTTGTTGAGACAGACATTACGCTTTTGGGCCTGGAAGTTGGCTTGCTGACGATGAAGAAGGGAGAGTTGTCAAGGTTTGTCTTCACACCGGATTATGCCTATGGGAAGAAAGGCTGTCCTCCGCTCATTCCCCCAAGTGCCACGGTCATCTTTGAAGTGGAGGTGCTGGACTTTATGGACTCGGCTGAATCAGATGCCTTCTTTGAGTTGACTGCTGTGAGTTGCTGTAATAAGGTTTGAAACCTGAACCTGCTGACTAAACCTTTGTTGTCTCCTTCCAGTTGCTGAGGCGCATGCGTTGCATATGTTTAGCTTGCAGACACGTGCTTGCTCACACTGCCCGTGCTCACCTCCCCCTGTTTGTGCAGAGGGAGAAGCTGGGTGCTGCTTTTGTTTGCTCCTGGGTGCTGGAGTTAGGCTTCCATTCCATGGTTCTAGGATTTGTTTTTAGCTTTACAAGAAACCTCCTGCTTGCACTAGAGGGCACCAGCTTCCAGGAACTTCCCCGAAGGGACAATAATGAGGGGTCTGTAAAAACCCGGTGCAGTTGGCAGTGTTCCCCTTTGTTCCTGCGTCTTGGCTGCTTTCCCAAGTGCTCCTTCACTGTTTGCTTTCCTCCCCGCTGAGTTATAGTGCTATTGTTAACTGCCCCTGTTGGTGTAAAGGGTTTTTGGGCTGGGGAGGGGGAGGCTGCCTCCTCCTCCCCTCCTGCTGCTGCACAGGCTGGTTATTCCACACAGAACCCTGCGAGCAAACCACACGTGCTGCAGGAGAGCTCGCTCCCCTCCCTGCCAGTTGCCCCCCCCCCCGGTTAACTGACCCCTCTGAGGGGTTCAAACTTGCAAACCCAGGAGAAAACCTGGCTTGAATTTTATCCTTTATTATTGTTTTGATTTTGACATCCTGACGGGATGTCAGCCTGGTCTTGGAGCTGGCCTGAGGCAGCCGCCTGGGGGTGATGCAGAGCCATTAGGGCAATGGAGCCTTTCACAGCTTCAGCAATACTGTTTAACTGTGTGCTCTGTGCTGAGCAGGTGAGAGTTGGGCAGGATTCAAGAATCCATTCCTTGTTTCAGCCCACTGCCCACCCCGAGTCTCTTGGTTTCTGGCGTGATCGATAGTACCCTTCACCAGTTCAAGAGCAGGAGCATGTTTCAGCCTGGAGAAGGGAAATGCCACACAGAGGTGGCCTGGCTGGACACTGCTAGGGCCTTGGCAATGGCCTGGCTCCTGCTCTGTGAACTGAAAGGGATCGTGCAGGACTGGCCTGTCGGAGCTCTCTGCTGGCCTTTTGTTTGAGCTGAAACTCGGGTGTTTCTTTACACAGGAGCAGCAGGCAGCATGTCCACTCCAAAAGGTGTTGAAAGTGGCAGACACGGAGAGACGGTTTGGCAACTACCTCTACCGCAAGAGCCTCTTCGATGATGCCAAAGACAGATACAAAAAGGTATGGCAGCAGAAAAAAAATGTGCTTTCCATTGTAAAAAGCTGTGAAAGTGGTGATTGTGTAGTGCTAGCTCACCATAAAAAGTACAATTTAGACATCACATAATAGAATTGTAGCATCATTCCGTCGTCAAATGGCTTCATTCTATTTTCCAGGGTAGTTTGTTATTTAAGAACAGGTTGTAGACACCTGCTTTTGTGTGAGCAGCAGAGCTGAATGAAGGAGAAGGGTTGGGAGAAACAGGCAGAGCCCCTTCCCTTCAGGCTTGCTCCGTGTGGGCTCTAGCCGGGAAGGAAGAGTGTGTCTTGGGTGTGAGTCCCGTGTGGTTGCGTAGCTGACTGCTGAGCTAGAGCATTTCAGGGCAGCTTTGGCTGGGAGACCTCATTGTGCAGCTGAGCCTCGTGTTGCAGCAGCATTCTGATGAATGCTTTAAGAAGGAATCTAGAATCCCTTTGTCTGGAAGCAGACATCACTGGCACACTGTGCACTCAAACTTTATTTTTAGCCTTCCTGTTGGGAACTGCAGCACAGTTGAGGCTGGTGGGGGCCTCTGGATGCTGCTGAAATAAGGGCAGCCACAGCTGAATGTTGCCTAGGACTGTGCCCATTCAGGTTTTGAACATCTTCAAGGATGGAGACCCCACAACCTCTCCAGGCAGGGAAAGAGTCAGTTGTTCCCAAACTGGAATGCATCTGCCTTTGTTTTGGAGGTAGTGAGGTTTTGTGAGTTTTTTGCTTCCCTCCATTCAGAATTTTTCTTGCTGTTTTAGTAACAAAACTAATTTCAATTGCCTTTCTCCTTGTAGGATATCTCTGCATCTTTGTCCTTAATGTTTGAGCTGTGGGTGTCATTTTCTTATTCTGTTGCTTTCAAGTCCCCTGAGAGGTACTTCACCCTGTAGTGCTGTAGCTGAGCTTAGTCATGCTGATAATGCCATGTGGATTCATAGTTTTGAGTCTTACTATTCTTTAAGTGATCCAGGTGAACAGAAACATGGATGCAGCTGTCTGATGAGGTGGGCTTCTTGTTCCCATAGCAGATTTGTTGTGCCCTAGTTCTTTTTCCTTGTCTGCTCAGGCATTATCCATCCTTGGTCTCCGCCCTTCCAGTGAGGCAGAGCAGTGTCAGATCAATGCTTCCAAGCTGCCACTGCTCCTGAATCTCTCACTCATTTATCTGAAACTGAAGCGTCCTACCCAGGCTTTGAAGTATGGAGAGAAGGCCTTGGAAATCGACCAAAGAAATGCCAAAGCATTGTTCAGGTGTGGCCAGGTGAGCAAAACATGAATTCCTTTGGTAGCCACATCAAGGAATATCCTGGCTTGACTGAGTGTGGAGAGAACCTCAAATGGATTGAGGAGAACCACTACATTCTGGGCCAGGCCTTCTAAGCTGCCTCAGCAGCAGGGGAGATTTGCAGATCTGTCACACAGATCTCTTTTGGGGAGTAGTTCCTGAGCTACCTGGAGCTGGCTCAGAAATGTTTGTGCGTGTGTTGAGTCCTGAGGAATCGGGGTGAGTCTCTATTTATTGTGTGGCACATCTTATCTTCTTGCAATGGCAGGCTTGTCTCTGTATGACAGAGTACGAAAAAGCCCGGGACTTCCTGGTCAGAGCTCAGCGTGTACAGCCCTTCAACCATGATATTAACAATGAGCTGAAGAAGCTGGCAAGGTGAGAGAGCTCCTGTCATCGCTATAGAAGAGAGGGTGCTTAAACAGGCTGGAAAACCAGCTCAAAAATACTCAATATGTTTAAAAAAACCCAAAACAAAACACGAACCTATTGGTCAGTAAGTGACTTGGGGAAGTGCAGAAGGCTTCTCTCGGTGTGGAGACAGCTGATTCAAACATGTTGGACACAAAGTGGTTGCAGGTGATAAGTGAGAAGCTGAGAGCACTCCCTCATGCTGTACAGCATCTCTGCAGGATGTGTGTTATGCTCCTAGGGAGAAGGGAGGTCAGGGATTTGGATGGATTTGCATCTCTGTTAAAACTAGGGAGATGGATTTGTAGTTCTGTTGGAAGGCTTGCATTGCATCAAATCCAGAACGAAATTGTATTGTTCTGATCTCAGACATCAATCTGTGGCTCCAAATGAGGGGCTTTTGGATTTCCTGCAGTGGTAGGTATGTGAGCAGGCCATCCACAGTCCAGGTGGGCGTCCCTGACCTACTCTGTGTGGACAGATGTGGCAACATCTGTCTGAGACTTAACTGAAGAGACCTGCTGTGCTGGAATTTCACTGAGTGAAGCTCTTTTGAGGTTCTAGACAACTGAGGTGCTGATGGTAGGGGGTAAAGAGAGGATTAGCCAGTGTCACACTTGTGCTGTTTCTGGTGTGTTGCAAAAACCCCTTTGCTTTTGACAGTAGCAGATGCTGGAAAGCTGACTGTGTGGGCAGCCATCAATCCCTGGGACTGTGCCCAGACTGAGTCACCGTTTAGCTCAGGGATTCCTCACCAGTGAGACCTTGTTGCTAGTAAGGTGAGAGCACAGGGTGCAGAGGATGCTGTGCTTGGAGGAGCAGCAGTTAAAATGGAGCTGTCTGGGAAGCTTTTGCCACACTAATGTGACACTGTCAGGGAAGTGAGAGTGGAGGAGGAAGCAAATCCTTGCTATTTCCACTTAGGCCGGATGCAAATCCCTGCTGTCTCCTACCCATCCTCTGCCCAGATTCAGTCAATAGTGGATACTCTCGAGTAGGGCACTTGGGCTATGTCTCCTGCTATGTGCTTGCATAAGGAGTGGCCCAAATGAGGAGACAGAAAACTACAACACAGGACGTGGGTTCCTCTGCAGCATCACGTGCTTGCAGAATGGTACAGAAAGCATCTGGCTACCACAAATCAAACTATCTATTTAAGTTAATCGTTGCCAGTGAAGCAAAGACCCAGGGTCTGGGAACAAGGCACGATGTTTCCTGCTGTCCTTCCCTGACATGGCAGAAAGAAGGGGCTTGAAGGATCTGTGACTTTGCTATCAGCATGCTCCTGCATTAGGCTCATTTATTTATATAGAAACACTAAGATGTTTTCTGGTTGTGGCACTGGTGTGGGCAGGTGGTCCTCAGCCCATGCTGCCATGCTGTGCTCTGCCTTGCAGCTGCTACAGGGACTACATGAACAAGGAGAAAGAAATGTGCTGCCGGATGTTTGCTTCTCTCAACACTTCTGCCTGAGCAGGAACAAAGGTAATCGAGTTTTCTGGCTTGGTGGCATTTGAGTCACAGGTTTTGGGTGGCTCTGAGCACACAGACTGGCCAAAACCTGACTGCTTCAGGGTCAGCAGAGGAAGATGAGTAATCTGGTTCACTTTATAGCTAGTCCTGCTCTGAGCAGGAGGTTGAACTAGAGACCTGCTGATGTTCCTTGCAGCCCTAATTATCCTGTGATCCTGTGGTGCCTTTCAAGGATATATAATGAATGAGGTGTGGATTTTGAGCTTCATATGATGCTTCATCTTCTCATCCTTTACGCTGCAAAGTATCATTTTTCTTCACAGTTACTGCTTTTCCTGCCCTCTGATGAGCAGTCTGTAAGCCAGTGTGCTCTAAGGAGCAGCTTTCCCCATTTTGCTACTAGTAATTTAACTTGGGTTTGCAGAGCTCACTGCAGCTGAGCTGGCTGAGCAAGCTGCAGTGGCTGTGGCTGCTGAAAGGGTGTCCAAGGTTGGTTTGGAACCCGGTATTCTTGAGCTGAGAGAAGATGGAGCACCTCTTGAACACACCTCAGAACTTCTGTAGGAGACAGAGGAGGGGTTGTTTTGTGGAAAGGCTTCCAAGGACTTTTCTCATTTCTCTTTTTTGCTCCATCTGCTGTTCATTCTGTGGCTGATGGGGTGATGGGGCTGACTGTTGTGCAGTGCCTCAGTCCTGCCTGCACTCTGACACATGAGGAAAATACCCTCTGTGTCAGCGCTGCTCTGGGAGGATCTCAGAGGTGCAGCTGCAGCAGCAACATGAACTTTGTTAGCAGCCCCATCAAAAAGCAGCGTGAAAACGGGTGCTGTGTGTTTTATCCCAGGCGCTGAATGGCTCTGGGAGCAAGAGAGAACTCCACGTTGTGTGTCCCAGCACCACAGCTCCACTGCAGCTCTTGCAGTGTTGGACCAGTACTTGAAAGCAAACAAACTCCAGCAGGTTTTGAGGGAGGTACTGGTCTGTCTGCAGCAGAGGGACAGAGCAGGGCGTGACTGGGAGAGAGGCACTGCAGGAGCCTGTGAGCTTTTGGCAGCAAGGTCCATGTAACCGTGTAGGAGGTGAGGCAGGTGATCCAAGTCCTGATCAGTGACCCAAGAAACTTTCCCCTTTGAAATGAAGAGTGTGGAGAGGAAATCACAGCTTAGAAACAGCTTTGGCTTATACTCTGTGCCTGGATACTGGTTTTCTTCTGCTGAAGCTCTCATGAGCCTAGGGAGGTAAAGAGGCTTCTCTGGGAAGGGAATCTGTCACCTCCTCAGTGTGTGCCAGGGCTCCAAGACTGGTATGGACCCAACCTCGAGTGATAGTGGTGGGGCAGGGGAGCTAATGAAGAACAGAGTGCTGCAAGGGCTTTGTGATCCATTGGCAGTGCCGCAGCAGTGTGACCAGCCCTCCTGCTGGTCCTGTCTTACAACCAGGGAAGAGGGGAGCAAGTAAATATGGTCAGAAGCAGTAGGAATCTCAGATGAGGAGAATGGTGAATCTCCAAGCAGACACGGGCTATCTCCAACAGCAAAGCACAAGTATCCAGCCACTGGGTTTCCCAGAACAGGGTCAGAGAAGTGCAGGTGCTGGGCAGTACAGATAACCCTGGACAGGAAGGAAGGTTGGTCTGATGCATGTTCTCAGGGTTTCTCTGAGGATGAATATGGTAGTTTTGAGTTCTTGTCACTGCAGACTCCATTTCCTCCAAGTCCGATGTTAAGAAGTTGTATGAATTGCATGGGGATCTCCCTGTGCCTGTTCCACTCATGCTAATCCACAGGAATCTGGGTGTTTCAGGGCTGCTGTGGACATGTGCTGGTAACAACGACCATTTAATGTGAAAAATGTATAGGTGATGCCTGAGGGACACTGTCATGTTCTGTTTCCTTAGGGCCTTGCCAACTTGCCTCTTGGACTGGAGGGAGACCCTCTGGGCACACAGGCATCTCTTCCGTGTTTTGGACACAGGGCAAGAGCACTGTCTTGTTTTGAGAGTGTGTTTGTACACAACCTGGTTTTCCTGAAGCTGATTTTGTTTGCCACATTCTGAGGCTGTTTCCGGAAGACACAAGTCCTGCTGCTGGAGGGAGGAAGGTGTTCCCTTGCTTCTCCCCAGCATGCTTGTGGAAGGAAACTCTTCTCTGACATCCTGCCTCTTACAGATTCTGGGCTGCTTGTAGGGAATCTGTACATGGGCTGTGATGCCATCAAGTTCTGCATTGTTTATACAGGTTGTTCTTTAGAAACTTTATTATTGTTCTGAGAAAATAAACCAACCTGAGAACTAACACAGGGTTTGTGCCAGTTCATTGTGCAGGAGTGATTAATGTCTGTCTCCAGGTGTAAGGAGTTGGAATCTGGAAATCGCATCTGATTTGTTGCTCTTCTTGAGCAACAACATGTTATGCTCTTTGCTTTGGCTGAATGTTCTGTGAATGTGGATACTAAATGTCATGTTACCTGAGAACGCCAGCTTTATCCCCTACGAATACTGCTGACTCCTCTAAGTTCATGTCTGTTTCCTTGTGGAGCAACATCTGCTGTGTGCTCCCCTGTGAACATTCACCTTCATGGCGAGGCTGAGATTCCTTAAAATCAGATGCTTCTGAGACAGACTGAGACAGTGGCAGGTAACTACAAAGCTAAGCAAGAGCAGGAAACCTAGAAGGCGGCAAGGGAGTGTTTGATGGCCACCCCGAAGTGAGGAGTCGGGGCAGCCACACAGACTTTGCCCCCCCCCCCCCCAAGACTGTGCCGACTCCATTAGCCCGGAGGGTCGGCAAGAGGGCGGCACGACCCCTCCATCCTCGGGCGCTGACAGCTCCCGGAGGGACAGAACCAGGCTGGATCCGTCTGGGGAGCGCTGCCCGAGGGAGCCGGGGGGGGGAGAGAACAGAGCCCGTGGAGGTCAGGGCCACACCGCGGCCATGTGCGCCCCAAGATGGCGCCGAGCACTAAGGCGAAGGGCGGACACCGATCCGAGCGGCATCGGGATCAGTGCGCATGCGGGGCACACATCCCCGAGCGGAGGGAGGGGCGACCCAAAGGGGAGGAACGGCCCCGCCCACCGGAGGAGCGGGCGGGGTTGGAACCCGAGCGGAGGGAGGGGCGAACGCAGAGAGGTAATGGCCGACCCGCAAAGTGGGCGGGGCCGGAGCCCAACAAACAGACACCGCGAACCGGAAGTAGCCGTCAGTCGAGTTCCGGTTCTGAACCAGACACGGGTGGGACGAGGGGTTCGCAACCGGTTCAAGGTTAGAGGAGGAGGAAACAGAGATAAAATCAGGAGCCAAAGGATTCCCACCCACACTACAGAGGGAGCACGAGGGGAAGAAATCCTCTGACAGACTGGGAGAGAACACAAACTGCGTGTGCCGAGCGGAGCTCAGCAGCCACATGAACGTTCGGGCCGGGTGGCACCTGGGGAACACAGGCACTATTCGCCAATAAACCCCAAGGACATACAAGTGATTGTTAAGGCAATTGCAGATAAAGGGCTTAACTCTGCCATGAGTTTCTATCCACAGGACTGGATTATCGGACGTCCCTGTAACCCATATACCCCGGTGACAAGAGAGGACGATAAGCCAACAAGCATCCAGCCTGCACCTGAGAGTTCTGCACCGATTAGATCCAAACGACAGCCAACGCAGTGCCTTTATATACTGAATAAGCTCATGTCGTTTGTAAAGAGCCGGCTAGAGAGAGTTAACATCATGTTAGTAGAACTCCGGCAACTGCTTTAAAAAACGCAGCCAACAACTGCTTAAAAATGTTCTTGTTCAAAATTTCCTTTACTTATCCCCAGTTATACCCTGTTATTCCCAGTTATCCTCCTGCTACCTCTTGCTTACTGTGCCTTATGTTTTCTATCCAAGTTTCTGATATATATGCTAAGTCTGTTGTAGAGCAGAGCAAAGGAGTAGAATGCATTTAGTATATTTTTACAATATATATATTCTTTAAGATTGTTACATTTTAGCCAATTTAATTAAGCATAGGGAGGGGGGAAATGTAGGCAGATAGGGCCTGGCGGCCGGACGATATCATGCTGTACGGAAAGATAAGACCCCTCTCCAGGTAGCCAATAGCGTTTAGGTGATACCAGTTTTACAATGCAAGCAGACGGAAATGACATCGTAAACCTAGGCTATATAACACCATGTTCTCTCTCAATAAATGCCATTTGCCATCCACCACATTGGTGTCTGTGAGCATTTGGCCGTCACGCTGCTCCTGAACCAGGTCCTCACGCCTCTGGGAGGCAACACCATGGAGGAGGAACCTAGAAATATGAAACGATGTTTTCATGGTGTCTATCCTGCTGTGTTCATCTAGGATGGAGAATGTCTTCCAAATACCATTCATTGCCTTGTTGACTTGCTGGGCAGGGAGAGTGGCTGCTGTCACTGTGTGATCCGGGGCAGCCTTTTGCCAGGAGAGAAATGTCTGAAGTGTTCTTGTTCTGCTGGTGCCTTTATGGCTTTTGGGTTCCTTACCACCCCATTGATGGTGTCCTCATATAAAATGCCCTCTCAGCAGGATGTCTGAAGTGAGAGGGGGAGGTTAGGAGAGCGCTGGATTGCAGCACCTTGCAGGCACGTTTCGGAGCCTTGCTGCTTGTCTGGCTTCTTCTGGTCCTCTGTGCCTTTGGAGGAAGGATGACTTGGTCTTGGAGAGCAGGTAAAATCCTGCGGTGCTGCTGCTCTGAAGAAAACTAAAGGGAGTGCAGGGTTTGGGTTTTCTTATCCATCCCCTAAAAACAATCCAGGGATTGGGATTTCCCAGATCTGCTGCCCCTCTGCTTCCCCTCCACTCTTACCCCCACCCCAAGACTCCAGCAGCCTTCCCGATGCTCAGCAAGGAACAAAAGAAGTTACACGATAGCAGTTCTCTTAACCACACACTGATGCTTTGTCCCGGTGAACAGCCTGGAGCAGTAATGCACCTGAGCAGTAAGTGCTGTGTGGAAAGTTGTCAGTGAGACAAGGAGAAGAGCAGAAGCCTGAGCTCTTGTTCAATGCCTGCCTTCTGGAGCTTGGGCTTCCCAGCCAGAGCTGCAGGGCTTCCAGCTGTCACAGGCAGCCTTGTCCCGTCTGCTCAGCCTTGCTCCGGTTCCGAAGGGTGTTAAGGGTGTCTCACCTGAGCCCCGTTGGGCTGGAGGCACGAGAAGGTGGATGTGTGGCCGAGTCCTTTTTCCTGGGTGGACACTAGGTGGCAATGCCTCCCTCGTAATGCGTTGCCGAAGGCCAGCGGTGCAGGGATTCTGATGGGCTTTATAGCTGGGGATTGATCTTTTCCTGTACAAGTTGTTCTCATAACCAACTGCCTTTGACCCGGAGCTGATGCCTCTTCCCTGCCAGCAGCAGAGAACATCGTGCTTCCAACTGTTGGGATACGATGGGTCTGAAGACGTGGAAATGGCTGAGTTTCCAGCAGGAGACAGCTGAGCCTTTCATGCAGCTTCCTCTGTTCTGACGTGGGCAGTGCTGGCATTTCCCTGACAGCCGTCGGTGCTTGGGTTGAGCGAGCATGGGCAGCTGGACCTGCACATGGAAACTTGGCACATCCATGGCCATCCATGACCTTGTGAAGGCAGAACCTTCTGCTCCCACCCTGCAGGGACAGAGCTGTGTGTGGAAGGAGCTGTGCCTGCTGACTGAACCCCTGTCAGTGGGGGGGTCATGGGGAGCAGTCTGCTCCTGCTGCTGGCACTGCACACGGCAGGAACAGCGAATCCCCTTCCCGAGCTGCCACCCAGTCTGGGCTGGTAAACTGTGTTTGACCTGGAGGCTGGCTCCAGTTTACTGCAGTGTGAGAGGCCTGGTTAACCCGGCAGTGCTGGAGCGCTTCTTCCCGTCCCTTTTTACCAAACAATGGCTAAAACCTGACTTCTCTGATGGTTTTGTTTGTTTTGCTAAAGGAAGAAACACAAACTTGCAGGCTCTGGGTGAAACCAAAGATGTGTTTGGATCTTGACTTGACATTAAACCAGAAATACAAGTCCTTGAGCAAAACAGCCAAACATCTGTATGGAGATCCCTGTTTGCTGATTGGGTTATCAGAAAGCACTGACCTTTGAGGAGTTTGCTACTGGCATTTTTTGGTTTTGTTTTTGCCTGAAATGCCTCTTTCCCCCATTAAAAAGCTTGACAAACATCTTCATCATGTTCCTGGGAGAAACTGCTCCAAAGGTTGGTTACAGCTCAGAAGTGGTCTTGTATTTCCAGTCTGGGTTTACGGACTGTTAGCCTGTAGCTCTGTGCTGAGCCCAGTGTTTACTCAATTAAAACATCATCTGATCTCAAGGATGCTTTCCCAGCGCCTCACCTGAGCTGAGCTCTTGGGCAGAAGCTGTTCCCTGTGAGGGTGCTGAGGCGCTGGCACAGGGTGCCCAGAGAAGCTGTGGCTGCCCCATCCCTGGCAGTGTTCAAGGCCAGGTTGGACACAGGGGCTTGGAGCAGCTGCTCCAGTGGAAGGGGTTGGAGCTGGAGGAGCTTTAAGGTCCCTTCCAACCCAAACCAATTGGGGGTTCTGTGGTTCTATGCAAACCAGCCACGTGTGTCAAACAACCCAAAAAGAGCTTGCCTGGGCTGCAGATATCCTTGGAGGAGCTTAGGCAAGAGGGAAGCAGAGCCAGCCTGGGTGTCCTGTCTATGGTACCATCCCCAGGAGCAGCTTTCTGCTCCTGCCCTGGTAACTTGCAGGGTTCTTCCTAAAGCTGGAGACAAAACCCGATGGATTTTGCAAAGCCCAGAGCAGCAGCAGTACAGTGAGATGATGACATGGGGGTTTGGCTGCACCCCATGACCCAAAACCCACCCAACAGAGAAGAAGCTCCCATAACCCTGCGGATGCTGGAAACACCTTTGCCACTGAACACTGGATGGGTTTGCATCTGGAAACAGCAGCCCTGGGGTGCTACTGGCCCCTGGGGAGTCTTTCCCCTGCCAAGGGAGTGGAAACCCCCTTAGTGACCCAACTACAGGGGTTGTGGGCACAGGAGAGCACAACCCTCGCTGCCGGCGCGCTGGGGAAGAAAGGGATTTCTGTGTAAATGCTATTTACCTTTGGGTTTCTCACTTCCCCTGGCGCAGACAATCCCAGCCCTCAGCGCAGTGCTGCATGAACGGGCTCTTCAGTGTATTTTTGGGAGAAGGGGAAAAAAAACCCTCTGTGAAAAGAGCCTCTTTCAGCTAATAATGAAGTGAATATTATATTAAGAGTGAAAACATATTCAGGGTAACTTACAGAGCGAGACAGAAAACCTTTTCATAACACCCTGGCCACAAACACAACTGCCAATTAAACCGACTTCATGCGCTGGCCTGTGCCAAGACAAACGAGGGGCAGGGAGCGGAGCACGATGGAGCCGGTGCGCTCGGTGCCCGCCTGGGCTCGGCCTGGCTGGCAGCACTGAGGGGTTTCCGCTCCACTGACGTTCAGAGGCAGCTGTGGAAATGAAGAGGTGAGAGCCACAGGATCATGGAACCCCAGACTGGTTTGCACCTTAAAGCTCCTCCAGCTCCAACCCCTGCCCCGGGCAGGGACCCCTTCCACTGGAGCAGCTGCTCCAAGCCCCTGTGTCCAACCTGGCCTTGAGCACTGCCAGGGATGGGGCAGCCACAGCTTCTCTGGGCACCCTGTGCCAGCGCCTCAGCACCCTCACAGGGAACAGCTTCTGCCTCAGAGCTCAGCTCAGTCTCCTCTCAGGCAGGTTCAAGCCATTCCCCTTGGCCTGTCCCTACATCCCTTGTCCCAAGCCCCTCTCCATGTTTCCTGCAGCCCCTTCAGGCACTGGAGCTGCTCTCAGGTCTCCCCTTCTCTTGTCCAGGCTGCCCCAGCCCAGCTCTGTCCCCTGGCTCCAGAGCAGAGCTGCTCCAGCCCTCGCAGCAGCTCCATGGCCTCCTCTGGCCTCCCTCCAACAGCTCCAGGTCCCTCTTGTGCTGCTGCCCCAGAGCTGGCTCAGGGCTGCAGGGGGGGTCTCACAGAGCACAGCAGAGGGGCAGGATCCCCTCCCTGAGCTGCTGCTCACGCTCTGGGGGTGCAGCCCAGCACACGGGGGGTTCTGGGCTCAAGCACTCACTGAAGCTGGGTCATGGGGAGCTTCTCATGGACCAACATCCCCAAGTGCTTCTCCTCAAGGCTGCTCCATCCAGTTTCCCTCAGGCTTAGTGTGGGTGTGCAGGGCTGAGAGGCAGCAGCGAGCCGGCAGGGCAGGCGCCGGCAGCACTATGTCTTCCCCCTGTTCCATTGCCACCATTCCTCACCAGCCTGTGAAACACATTAGGGCTGGTGCCATTCACTGATGAGTATTCCATACTGGCCCTAACTGGGAACAATTAGCAGTTGTTTTAGCAAATGCGTGTCTGTTTGTCAGGGTTCCCAGCTCTGAGTGCAGACACAAGCATCCCCTTCCCCCTCTGGAGCAGGGGCCAAAGGAGCTCCCTATGGTTAAAGGTGCTGTTGGGGGAAGTCCAGCTTGTTGAAGGCTGAGCATCCCCAGCCCCTCAGCATGCCTGCTGGTCCCCTCCGGGCTGGTGGCTGTCCCCAGTGCAGGTGCGAGCAGGTCCCTGCTCTGTGCCTTGCCCAGGTCAGAGAGAAGCTACAGCTCTGCTCCCTGTTACATCTGCTCTCTGGGAGCTAGAGCCACACGAGATGCTGCTCCAGTCAACGAGGACCTTGTTAACTGGGAAGGAGGGGGACAGCAGGAGGGGAGACTGCTTTGGGCAGTGGGGAGCTTACACCTTGGCCATTGACTGTGTGGCAGCCCCCAGCCTGGCCCCCCAAGTGCCTGGGGGTCTGCTCCCCACCACAGAGCAGGGCTTCCCTTGCTCTCTGGGCACTGGCAGGGAAGTGGGAACTCTCTGATGTTCCTAGACTTCTATTTCCAGCTTTTGGGAAAAGACAGATCAGACTTGAGCTGGTTTTCTGGGGTCTGTGCCCTGCTCCCCATGCACACCTCGTGTCAGGTGTACCTCAGTGCCTCCCCTGCCTCTGCCCCAGTAAGGAGCATCCTCTTGCATAAAGCCAGACAGGAAACATGCCTGGAAGACTGAGGGGTCCAGAGAAGGTAATAGAGAAGGTTGTGAAGGGATGTGGACAAAAGAGACTCCAAATCTGCTTTAAGACAGGACTGAAAGCTGTGGTTTGGTTCTTGACCCTGCTGAGGAATGGGAAGTGCTGCATGTGCTGCCCAGTACAGTGGGGAAAGGCAATTCCCAGCTCTGCTCCCACGGATGCTGGTACTTCCCTGGCTTTGTAAGCAGCAGAGATGCTGCATGCTGGTGAGGCTGGTCCTGAAGGTGAGGAAAGCTGGAGCCAATGCACACCTGTAAGACCTGGCCTGGGAGCAGCCCAGGGAAGGATGGGTGAGGAAACCACCGGGGCTTCCTCAGCAGCACCGACCCTTTGTCCTGAGCATTCTCCCTCTTGGAGCTCACATTACTCCATGAAACCCACAGCGAGCCCCAAAACTGTCTCTCTGCAGCTCAGGGCATGTGGGGTCCTGCTGGGGGGGGGACACTGGAGATGGCAGGAGCTGGGGCTTGCAGAGGGGCTGAGCAGTGGCTCAGCTGCTGGGACTGGCTCTGTTTTCCATGGCCTCACATTTTCCTGTGCTGGAGAGTCTGCAGAGAAGGTGGAAAATGCAGCAGGAGGGAGGGGAGAGAGGGCAGAGGGAAGGTGAGTGGCCTGGTGGGGAAGGGTTTGCTTTGCCAGGGTGTTTGCACCTTACCCAAGGCAGACGGCTCTGCTGGACAGTGTGGGGGGCATGGACATGGTGCCACCAAACCCTGTGGCTGCTCTGCCTCCCTGGCTCCCACGGGATGGGCTGGCAGCCCTGAGGGCCTCATGCAGGCTGGGGATGCTCAGAGGGTACCGGGGACTTGTCAGGCCAGAGGACGTGGGGATGGGCTCCAGTTTGCTGCCATGCTGCAGCTCCCTGCCATGGCATCTCAGCAGGGACCAGCTCAGCATCACCCGTGGCCACCCGAGGCATCCCTCTTGCCATGCAGACACCCAGGACTGCTGCTTGCTCAGCACATTGCTGCTTCTGAGGGGTGGCAGCAAACCTGACTCTAAGAGGAGCCGTGAGCTGGGCACAGAGTGGCTTGAGCCCACCTGGGAGGGCAGCCGGGCTCTGCCCTCGGTGCTGACCTGCATGGTGGGATGGGGCATTTCCTTGGCCCCTCTCTGCTGGAGGGATGTTTGCTTTGCAGGGCTGGGGTTTGGAAAGCTGGAGAGCAGACAGTGCCTGTGGGATGAGGGATGGAGAGGGGAAAAGGTAACTCAGGGGTACCCCAGGGCAAGGCAGAGGGCAAGAACAGGCAGGTAAAACATCAAAGGAAGACTGAGTTCACGTTTCATCCTCTTTCAGCAACTTGAGGGGTTGCTTTCTCCTGAACCCTTTCATTCTTTCCTCTTCTCTTACGTCCCATCCTCACAGCCATCTCCATCTCTTCCCTCCCGCATAGCTGGGGTCCCAGCTGGGTACCAGCTATCCTGCCTTCCCTTCATCCAGCAGAAGCTTTTCATGATGTCTTGAGCAGATCCAGCAGCACCCAGGGAGCTGGGACCCATGTCTGGCAGGGCTCTGGGAGGGGATGTTACCTCCAGATACTGACCTTCCTGATAACAGCCATTGAGCCTCCACCCTTCCCCATCTGCTCCAGTGACCTGGCATGGCCCCAAGGCTTCGTGCCGGAGAGGGGCCGGGGCCAGGGATGGAGCAGAGTCCTGCAGCCCACCAGGGCATGGGTGACCCCCTCACAGCCCTGGTGATGCACCAAGGAAGGACCTTTCCTTAGCTCAGGACTGATGCCCACAGTGGGGGGGGGGGGGGTGTTTGCCACAGCAGCCTGGCCTGTAAGGAAAGGGGGTGGGAGAGGTGGAGGGAGCAGAAATCCTCACAGATGATTTGTTTCTCCCAGACTATATTTAGGCACCATTGGCAAAACCCAGAAGTGCTGAGTTCTGCTGAATAAATACAGGAGCTGTGTGGTTCCTTCCCCCCGAGGAGAACAGGATTAGTAAGTTAACAGTAAACTGTATTTTGGTTTGACATACCTGAGGGTTTCCATTCCAAGCTGAGCTCTTGATGCCATGATGATGGTGATGGACCTAAGGCAGCACTGCCCCATCTTGTGAAAAGGGAAGGAGGCAGCGGACCCACCTGCCATGGCACTGGCTTAGGGTTTGGGCTCAGCTTTGTGTTCTGGAGTATCTTCATAGATGTTTGCATATTGGGATGTTGTTAAGCAGGTGAAGCTGATGCCGCTCCCATAGCAAAGTCCTTCCCTGGTGGGATGCAGAGCCCTGGGCTCCCTGTCCCCCAAAGTCATCAACTGGCTCCACTGAGATGTCAGCATCTGTCTGTTGTAGAAATAAGGCACTGCAGTAATTCAGGTCCTTACTAAAGCAGCTCATCCAATGTAGCTCTTCTCCAGAGAGGCCCATGTGGGGGCTTTGATGGAAATCGTTGCACGACAGCAGCACCCTGGTAAGCAGATCAGAGACAGCTGAAGAACTGCCTGAGCTGCTCCTCTGACCAGGTTAGAGATGATGGTGTCAAGGCATGCTCCCCATGGAGAAGAGGAGAGAGGAACTCAAGGAGGATTCAGTTCAGGGAGAAGGATGCTGGTACCAGGGGGTTTGTCAAGAGGAAGAAGTGACCCAGCCTTGGCTAAGAACCATCAGAAATAGGGCAGTGACCTGAACATGGACTGATCTGGGGCCTGGGAAGAGAAGAAGAAATTGAACATGGTGTTTCCCAGCACTGATGGATTCTGTCCAGTAGCAGGGATGAGGCTGAGGTTGCAGGTGTGTGCCAGGGGCTGCAAACACAGGAGCCAGGGCTGGGCTGCTCCAGCCTGCTCACTACTGAGCTGTGCTGGAGGAGCTGAAACCAGCACAACCCAAAAGCACTGCAAGTGCCAAACTGCTTCCCAGACCACCCTGATGAGTCCATGGGGCTTGGAGGGTGCGTCTGCATCCAGCTACCACAGCAGCGCTGGAGCTCCCAGCAAGCACAAGGCAGGCTTCAACCACAGCACCGATGGCGTTGCCAGCAAGTGGGGGCTGGCAAAAGGCCACACATGCTATGGGGCACCCACGGGAGGTTGCCAGGTGACATCCATTGGGATTGCACTGGAGATCTTTGGTTTGACACAGGTTGAACTGGTGCAGGTGTGCTTGGCCCGTGGCACATTCAGAGGTGTCAGAGCTATGCACAAGAGCAAGATGGGGATGCAAGTGGCCAGGGTCCCTGCCTGGCACATCAAGACCCTTGCTGAGCGCTTACAGCACCAGGTCTGCAGAGCTGCCTCCTGGATTGCATTTGCTGGGACTTCAGCTGCTCCTTGGAGAGACACAAGGAATTGGCACAGAGCTGGAGAGCATGGACATCCCATGGGGCTCAGCTGCCATGGGGCCCCATCCCCTGGTGCAGTGGGGCTCAGCCCCAGCCCATGTCCTGCCTGGCTTCAGGCTGCCCCATCGTTCTCCTCCTCCTCTGGATCATATTTATTTATACGGTGAATGTAATAAAACTCCACCAGGAAACGGAGGCGATTCCCTGCCATTCCATGCAAGCCGGCCCTGGGCTGGGGCGAACAAGGAGGCTCATTGTGCGGCACAGCCCTGCCTGCCAGCACCGAGCCACCCGCGGGGCCGTGGGGCGAAGAAAGGGCTGTGTGTGTCTGTGCTGCACTGGGGAAGAAGCTTCACTTTGGGGGCAAGCAGGGCCAGGGATGAAAGGGCTCCTGTGCTGGCTTGGGACGTCCTCAAGGAGCCCCACATGGCTTCTCCCAGCACAAGGTGCCTCCTCTGCCCATCCTTGTCTGCCAGCAAACAGGGCTGGGCACTGCAGGTCAGCTGGGGGGCAGACGGTCACCCCATGGCCCAGTCTGGCATCTCTGTGATCTGCTCTTCCCAGGCTGAGCCAGCTGGGAGGCAGCTCCAGCCCTTCACCCACCTCCATCAGGAAGCTGCCATCAGTAGGGTTCAGAGTGAACGCTTGCTGCCAAAGCCTGCGTGGGTCTTCCCCAGGGTGAGTATGGGTGAGTGATGTGGCTGGGAGCAGGACATGGTTCAGTTCAGTTTCTCCTTTAGTGGGAGAGGGTTCCCCATGGCCAGGGCCATGCCCCCCAGCCCTGAGGAAGGCTGTAAGCAGCCTGTTGCACTGCCAGCCTCACTGACAGCTCAGACACTGGATGGGACATGGTGGGGGACTGCCCAAAGTCCCCCCTTCCCCTTGCTAGCCAGCTTCCCACCGTGCTCTTACTGACAGGTACCTTGGGCACCCACTGCCCTCCTGCCCCATCACTCAAGGCCCATAGCTGCACATGGTCCCACCCTTGTGCTGGTCTCTCAGGGCTCCTGGGGGTGGGACATGTCCTGTGCTGTGACTTTAGTGCCTGCTTCATGCCCACACTGCGTTGAGGGGTTGCTGTGGTTCAGGCACCCTGTGGCCGTTGTCCCCAGGGCTGGCTCCAGGACTGTCCCTCCATGCCAACCCCACGTGTGCCAGGCACAGGGTGCCCATGGCACACAGGTGATGGGGTGACCAGGCTGCAGCAAGCATCCCTGAGGAGCGTTTGACACCCCATGTCCCTGATCCCAGGCCACAGTCTCCCTGCACCATGGGCTGGGGCTGTCATCACACACACACAGGGGACTCAAGGCTAAGAGGTGACCAGGGGCCTGGGGACCCTGCCTGCTGCCTGCAGCTGCCTGCCCCTGCAGGATGGGTGCACTGCTTGGATAGGAGGACAGCGAGGGGGGTCTGCGGCCCTAGGAACCCTGCAGAGCCTTAGGCATGGCTTGGGGGTGTTCCCACCGGGACACCAGGAGCAGTGATGGGAGAAAAGGAGAGGACAGTCCTGTCCTGTAGGTGATATGTGCCAGTGTCCGAGGGCATCAGCACCCAGCTGGGAGCCACTGGAGCCTCCCAGGACACGGGGCTGGGGTGCTGGGTGCTCCATGCTTTGCACTACCACTGCCTGTGCCCACGGTGCCCTTCCAGGAGTGGGTTGCCTGTCTGGTGGCACAAGATGTGGGGTTCTGTGAAGCCACCACAGTCGCTGTAGTTGGATGTACAATGAATGGGGCTGGTTGGTAATTTCCCTGCACTGGGGGTCTCACTGATGTAATTAATGCCAGCATTAGGGAAGGGATGAGGGTTTTCCCTTCTGTTGGCACTGGCTGGGGTTGGGCAGGATTCATGCCCCATGTTCACCCATCTCCTCCCACCCATTTGGTTGGGGTCTTTTCCCCAGAATCCATAAGGATTCCCACCCGCTGCCTCCTGGCTATGGTGGGGACTCTGGCAGGTCACTCACAGGGGCTGTGGGGCACAAACCATCCCTTGCCCCATGCTGTTCATGGGGCTGGCACACGTGTGCATCTGCATCACATAGGACTGTGCCTGGGGGTAGGAGGATGGTGACACAGAGGGTGTCCCCAGGGGGGCAGTGCCAGCCTGCAGCCCCCCGGGGTGCCCGGTATGGGGTGGTCCCAGGACAGAGCCCTCCACCTGCTCCCCAGCCCATCCGGCCCCAGCACTGGCATCCCTTTGAAATGGGACCCATTGGCCTTCACACCAGCTATTCCTGTGAGATTCTTCAGGAAGGGAAACCCATCCCCTGGGATCGGTGCGTGGGTCCCTGTGGGCTGGCAGGGAGAGCAGGGGCTGCCGTGCAGGCCAGGCTGGGCCCTGCACATGGCCTCTGGCCTGCCCTGGCTCTTGCCCCAGCCCCTGCCTGCAGACCTGCTCAGGGGGCAATCTGGGACCACCAGGGCAATGGGGCGAGGGTAGGGCAGTGGGGCCCTCAGCACCCCACAGCCTGTCCGGCCTGCCCCAGACAAGGTGCAGCAGGACAGCACCCAAGGCCCCCTTCACAGCTCCATCATCCACTCCACAGCTCCATCACCCCCTCCCTGAATCCATCACCCTTCCCCAAACCCCTCACCCTATCCCCTGCCCTATTGCCCTCTCCCCACCTCTAGCACCTCCTCCCCAGCTCCCTGGCTCTATCACCTCCTCTGTTACCTCCTCCTCTACCTCACTGCTCCCTCCCTGCCTCCACCACCCTCTCCCCACCTCCACCACCCTCTCCCCACCTCCATCACCCCCTGCCCAGCTCCATCACCCCCTGCTCAGCTCACACAAGTGCTGTGCCCATCACTGGTGCTGAGGGGGACCTCCCAAGCCCCAGGAACCCCCATCCATGGCTGGGCCGGACGGGCACCGCTGCAGACTCTTTGGCAGTGGGGGTTTTCCTCCACCCGTGTCCCTTCCTGCTCTCTTTCCTGCTCCCCTCACTGAGGCTCTCGCTGAGGTTTGCAAGGGCTGTTGATGGGAAGAAAGGAAATGGGGCAAAGCTGCTGCCAGGAACCACAGGCTCCGGGCTCCTGTGGTCCGGCCCCGCTCCGCCGGCCTGGCTGCTTCCCGGGCAGGATTTCTGTGCAGCCTCTGTGAGCCCTTTCTTCCAGCTATTGATATTGGATTCCCAGCCCAGGGCTGCTTCCAAGGCCGTAAATCTGCTGTGTTGCTCTACCTGGTGCTCTTGTTTTCACTGCGAGGCTTCCAGACCTGCTGGAGATCTGGGCTTCTGTGCGTGGCTGTGTCCTCCCAGCCCGGTGCTGTGGTGCTGTGTACTCCCAGCCCGGTGCTATGGTGCTATGGTGCTGTGGTGCTGTGCCCTCCCTGCTGCTGCACCCCTGCCGTGTGGGCACGGCAAATACCCTGTGCAAGGAAAGGCACAATTCAGCCCCTGCTGCCCTGGGCACCACCACGTGTGAGGTGTGGCTCTGGGAAGGGTCCTTTGCTGTCCCCATGCCGGTCCCTGAGGCTTGGGCATCCCATGGAGCACCCAAGGAGGGTGTTGGGGTGAGGGAGGAGGGCCCTGGGGTGAGGGGCATCCACTCTTCTGCATGAAAAGAGCCCCTTGACTCCAACCCCCCCGTGTTGCTCTTGGCTGCTCTGCGGCTCCTGCTGCCAACAGCAACAGTTTTACATATTAAAGCAAAATTCAATTAAAAGACATTTGTTTGTGCCTTTGCCCCCCCCCCTTCCCCCCCTTCCCCATTAACCCTTTGCCACCCACGGGACAGGGCAGGAGGTACAAGGGCACCTTTGGGGGTGAGTGGGGCTGGTGGGACTGGCACCATCCGGCTGCTGTCCCAGCTGGGTCCTGAGGCCTTTGGGTGTCTCCAGGTGATGAGTCCATAGCAAATGGCTTCCTAAAGGGAATCCTCGGTGGCAGGAGCTGGGCTCTAGGGTGCCTGGAGCGGTGGCAGTGACACTGTTGGGTCCCTTACCCCACACAGGATGTGAATCCTTGGGGCTGGGTCGCGGTGGGATGAGGGACCCTGCAGGGGTGCTGCCAGAGATGCACTACAGCACAAAATACCCCAAACCCATTTCTGAGAGCATGAGAGGAGGAGCATGGCCTCAGCTGTGGTGTGAGGTTCCTTGATGCCAGCTGCTGCTTCATCACCTGGGCACATGGGATGGTGCTTCCTGGGAGCCCCCCCGGAGTTGGTGGCCAATGGGACAAAGCCCCATCCAGCATCCCAAATGCCCCCAAATAACCCTTTTCCCAGGGCCCCAGAGCTGGGGTGAGCAGTCACCCTGTGTGAGAGGGAAATGCTGTGGCGACAGCTTATCTCCCATACCGTTAGAACAACCGATAAGTGGCTCCCATGGAATTTCCTTGTAGCACTGGATCAGGGATGTCTGAATAACCATGGCCGGGTGTCAGCGTGTGGCTGGCGATTAGGAGCCGCGTTGACAGGTTGTGATGTTGTTACTAAAGGAATTGCAGGGCTGCGGGGAATGCTTGGGAACGGCGAGGAACCGGACCCCCAGGCGCCAGCCTGTGCCCACACCACTGCCAGCACAGCCGGCACCCGGCACAGCACCAGAACTGCCCGTCCGCACCAGTGGGTGCTGGGCTGGCACGGAGCACCCTGCACTGGTGCACAAGAGCCAAATGGGTGGGTGGGCATCAGCTTCTGGACGTGGGAGGCAGCTGGTGGCATCCTGTGGTGATGGCACATCCATGGCTTAGTGCTGGCCCGAGCGTCCATGGCTCCTGCCGTCCTCCCCTTGCTCCCGATGAGACCCGGTGGGACACTGGATTGTGGGGGACGGCAGCCCCAGCTGTGTGCCCAGCCTGACCCACACCGGCGCCGGTGGCATTGCTGTGCCCAGCCCCATGGGCACGGACACCCATGTGTGCTGTGGGCTGGAGGACCTGTGCTGTCAGCAGCGGGGAAGGTGGGGGGGAGGTGACCCCGAGAGGACTGTGCTGGGGTGTTCACCAGTGGATGCCCCGCGGCGGGGGGGATACAGCCCTGCAAGGGGTGTGGGTGACGCTGTGGTTGTGGGTCCCGGTGCCAGCCCCAGTGTGGGTGCGGGTCCCGGTGCCAGCCCAGTATGGGTGCGGGTCCCGGTGCCAGCCCCAGTATGGGTGCGGGTCCCGGTGCCAGCCCCAGTATGGGTGCGGGTCCCGGTGCCAGCCCAGTATGGGTGCGGGTCCCGGTGCCAGCCCCAGTGTGGGTGCGGGTCCCGGTGCCAGCCCCAGTATGGGTGCTGGTCCCGGTGCGGTCCCGGTGCGCGCTGATGGGCAGATCCCGGTCCCGGTCCTGGGGCGGGTTCCTATGCAGGTCCCGGTCCCGCCCCGCTCGTGCCCGCGGAGGCGGTGCCCGTCGCTGTGCCCGCCCCGGGGGCGCGTCCCCGCCGAGGGGCGGTGCGGGGGTGCGGGGCGGTGCGGGGCGGTCCGGTCCCTGCCCGCGGGCGCTGCCGGGGCTCGCGGGGCGCTCGGCGGGGCCGCCGCATGGCGCTCGGGGCCGGGGCCGCGGTCGGGGGGGGCCGCCCCGTCGCGGCGCCGCCGCCGCCGCAGCAGGAGCCGGAGGCAGCGGCCGTCCCGGGGCGGCGGGGCCGGGGGCGCCGGGGGATGGAGGAGCTGTAGCGGGGCCGGGGCCGGGCGATGGCGGCGCTGCGGTTGGCCCTGTCCGTGCTGTGGCAGCTGGCGGCGGGGCTGGAGCTGCCCGCGCTGGAGGGGCCGCGGGGCCGCGCGGCTCGGTGCCAGCCCGTGGACATCCCCATGTGCCGCGGCATCGGGTACAACCTGACCCGCATGCCCAACCTGCTGGGCCACGACAGCCAACGCGAGGCCGCCCTGAAGCTGCACGAGTTCGCCCCGCTGGTGGAGTACGGCTGCCACGTCCATCTGCGCTTCTTCCTCTGCTCGCTCTACGCGCCCATGTGCACCGACCAGGTGAGCGCCAGCATCCCCGCCTGCCGCCCCATGTGCGAGCAGGCCCGGCACAAGTGCGTCCCCATCATGGAACAGTTCAATTTCGGCTGGCCCGAGTCGCTCGACTGCGGCAAGCTGCCTACCAAGAACGACCCCAATGCCCTCTGCATGGAGGCCCCCGAGAATGCCTCAGCCGCTGAGCCCCACAAGGGCCAGGGCATGCTGCCCGTGGCACCCCGGCCGTGGCCGCCGGGCACTGCCGAGGGACGGGGCCCCGACGGTCTGGGGGCCTGCGACAACCCTGAGAAGTTCCAGTATGTGGAGAAGAGCCTCTCCTGCGCCCCCCGGTGCTCCCCTGGCGTGGACGTGTACTGGTCTCGGGAGGACAAGGACTTTGCCTTCATCTGGATGGCCATCTGGTCCACACTCTGCTTTGTCTCCACTGCCTTCACCGTCCTCACCTTCCTGCTCGACCCCCACCGTTTCCAGTACCCCGAGAGGCCCATCATCTTCCTCTCCATGTGCTACAACGTCTACTCCGTGGCCTTCATCATCCGCTCAGTGGCAGGGGCCGAGAACATCGCCTGCGACCGGGAGAATGGTGAGCTCTATATCATCCAGGAGGGGCTGGAGAGCACGGGCTGCACCATCGTCTTCCTCATCCTCTACTACTTCGGTATGGCCAGCTCGCTCTGGTGGGTCATCCTCACCCTCACCTGGTTCCTGGCTGCTGGGAAGAAGTGGGGACATGAGGCCATAGAGGCCCACAGCAGCTACTTCCACATGGCTGCCTGGGGCATCCCAGCCATGAAGACCATCATCATCCTCACCATGCGGAAGGTGGCAGGGGATGAGCTCACGGGGCTGTGCTATGTGGGGAGCATGGACGTCAGCGCCCTGACCGGCTTCGTCCTCATCCCCCTTTCCTGCTACCTGGTCATCGGCACCTCCTTCATCCTCACGGGCTTCGTCGCCCTCTTCCACATCCGGAAGATCATGAAGACGGGCGGCACCAACACGGAGAAGCTGGAGAAGCTGATGGTGAAGATCGGGGTCTTCTCCATCCTCTACACTGTCCCAGCCACCTGCGTCATCGTCTGCTACTTCTATGAGCGGCTGAACATGGATTACTGGAACCTCATGGCCCTGGAGCGCGGCTGCCTGCACCTCCCTGGCCGCCGCGCTGCCAACTGCTCCCTGGAGGCCTCGGTGCCCACCGTGGCCATCTTCATGCTCAAGATCTTCATGTCGCTGGTGGTCGGCATCACCAGTGGGGTGTGGGTGTGGAGCTCCAAGACGCTGCAGACCTGGCAGAGCCTGTGCAACAGGAAGCTGGGCGTGAGGACGCGGGGCAAGCCCTGCAGCGGGGTGAGCTGCGCGGGGGGGCACTGCCACTACAAAGCCCCCACGGTCATGCTGCACATGACCAAGACGGACCCGTACCTGGACAACCCCACGCACGTGTAGAGCAGGGGCTGCTCCCGCACAGCGCACGGCTCCGGGGGTAAGGGGATGCCGAGGCGGGCACGGGGACACTGGTTTGGGGTGGCAAGGACTGCGGGACCCCAGCACCCCAAGGAGCTGCTTGTTCCTAGAGGTTGTTTTGTTGTTGCTGTTGCCGAATCCAGTGACTGTTCTAAGGCTTCGGGGGGCAGTGGGGACGGGAGGGCAAGAATCCAGCCTGTGTTTATTTAATTCTGTAATTTATTTTAGAGTTGGGTTTTTTTAATCATTAGCTGCGAGGAATGGAAACAACAATAAACCCTGGATGTGTTATTTCAACCGAGCCTGGTGCTGTCTGCAGGAATTCAGGGGGCCCGGAGCAGCCCCATGGGATCCCCATGTGGGTGCATGTGGGGCAGGAGCTCTGGTGCCAGCGGGATCGTGGTGCTGGAGGCAACCTGCATCCATCCCCCCGTGCCTGCCTCCCAGCGAGGAGGAGGAGGAGGGTTTCCTGTGCTGTCAGGCTCATGAATCATCTTTTCCACCCTGCGCTCTGTAGGTGATGTGTGTCAGTGCCGTGGGCTGTGGACCCTTAGTGCCAGGCAAGGGGGGCTCCTGGCATGGCAGGCCAGGAGCCGGGTGATGGGCTGGGGGTGCAGGACGGTGGCATGGGGAGGGCTCAGCTTTGATGTCCCACGCAGAAGCCCGAGGAGTGGGTAATGGAAACTTATGGGCAGCTTTATTTATCCCCTGCTCTGGTTACAATCCCCACTTGCCTTCCCCATTGTCCAGAGGGACATTCAAGCCGGTGTTGCTGGGGGAGCCAGGCTGAGAGGTGGGCAGCAGGGGCTCTGCTGTGGGTTAGCCCCAGTGCCAAGGGGTAGAGATGGGCTCTGCTCTGGCCCCATGACGAGTCAGGGGCTGTGGGCAGGGACATGGGCAGTGTGGGACCTGTGGCAGGCAGGCAGCTGTAGCAGGGACACAGCCTGGTGATGCTCAGACTTGGCCATCATCAAATTGCCTGTTAATTAACCAGTGTGCAGGTGGCAGCAGCGCTGGGCCCTAAGAAGGGTCTATGGGGCCCTAAGAAGGGTCTATGGGGCCCCTGGATCTTGCCCAGGGAGCAAGAAGCCAGCAAGGGACCCCCTGGGCAGCACCCAGCTTAGCACCAACAGCTCCTGGTGCTTGCCCAGGCAGAGCCCCATGTGAGGGCTGCAGCCAAGGGGGACGTGCAAGAGACCCCCCCAAACCCTGAGCAGGGATGGATGTGTTTGGCAGCCCCTCTCCTGCTGCTGTGCTGCACCAGGGCTTTGGACTGATGTGGTGAAGCATCTTCCATCTGACCCCTGCCCAGGCTGCAGGACAGGGGGAGAAGGTGAGAAACTGAGGTGCAAAAAGCCTTTGCCTCCCCTGGGAGCCCCCCCTGCCTCTGCGGTGGCACTGAGGGGCTCACACCCAGTTTGGGGTGCTGGGGGGCAGATGTGCCTTGGGTGGGCTGGGGGCACCCAGCCTGTTTCGGGTAGGGCAGGGACCTGTGCTGCTGGGGGCTGCAGCCTCATGGGCTGCCCCCATTGCACACAGGGGGTTTGTTTGGGCAGCCACAAGGGCCGTGACCCAGGGCAGGAGAGTCAATACCGGCTGCAGGACAGGCTCCAAAGTCCATCACGGTGCAGGTGGGGGCAGAGCCTGGGGAGGGCTCGCAGGGTGCTGGACCCCCTGCCCCAGGCTGTGTGCAGCAGCCCCACAGCACAGAGCTCGTGGCACCGTTGGCTCGGTGATGTGCTGGTGCTGGCAGGGACAGGCTGCTCTTGCCCTGGCACTTGCCAAGTAACCGCCTGCATCCCGAGCACCCACCCCAGTGACAGGCCCCTGTTATCAGCAGCAGTGGGAGCTGCTGGTGCCCAATCACCACCCACTATCAGCCCTGCAGCCCAGCAAGCTCGGGATGCAGCCAACAAGACACTGGGCATGGCCAGCCCCACTGGGGAGACAGAGCTGCCCCACAGGGCCTGCCCCAAAGCAGGGCTGCCCCTTGGAAGGGCTCAGTGCTAGGACAGCAGCTGCCCCCTTGTCACAGGCGCTTTCAGCCCTGTCCTGGGAAGGCTCATTCTTCCTCCATAGTCCCCACCATCATCCCTGCATCCTCTCTTCATCCTACCTGGAGAACACCCAAAGGCAGCCAAACACCCAGAATGCAGAATGGTTTTGGTTGAAGGGACCTCAAATCTCATTCAGCTCCAACCCCTGCCAGGGCAGGGACCCCTTCCACTGGAGCAGCTGCTCCAAGCCCCTGTGTCCAACCTGGCCTTGAGCACTGCCAGGGATGGGGCAGCCACAGCTTCTCTGGGCACCCTGTGCCAGCGCCTCAGCACCCTCACAGGGAAAATAAGCATGGAAGAGTCAAGCTGGTGCCCCCATAGCACTTGCTGAGCTGTGGCCGTTATCCCAAGCAAGGCAGGATGTTCCCTTGGGGTCTGCAGCACCAGAAGGGACGTTGCTGTGCTCTGGGCACATGCCCAGTTACACACTCTCAACTGGTTGATATTCCTAAGGATCCAAGCTCCAGGCTCCTCACCCCCTGCCCCCCATGGCCTCCTCCTGGGGCTGGATCCCTGGCGATGCAGTGACCCCAGGGTTTGGCACATCCCAGCCCCGGTGAGGCAGTGGGAACAGGGCTGGCCAGTGTTCCCCTGGCCGCAGGGCCACGGCTGCCGGGATGGGCACAGCTATTTCTGGCCCCGCACAGGACACTTGTGCCATGCAGGGGCTGCTATAAAAAGCAAGTGTCTGAAAAGGTCTCCGAGCAGATGCTGGTGAGAGGTCTCCATGCCTGGGCCTGGAAACATCCCAGCTGCAGTCACACTGGTTCATCCCTGTCTTGTTGCGTGTCCAGCAAAGCAAAACCTCCTGTGCAGGGTGGATGAGGGTTCTCAGACCTGTCCATCACTGAGAGCCTTCCATGCTCCAAACCCACCCCCAGGGCAGGGATTTCCTGTCCTGGCTGCAGCGCTGCCTGGAGACACCCAGGAACCATCACTCCCTTCAGGTAGAGCACTGGTGTCACCGCTGACAGGGGCTACATTGCCTGCCTGGGCCATGCTCACTCCAGGAGCCTGGGCCAGCAGCCAGAGCCATCCCTTTGGCCACAGCCCAGCTCTGAGCCACAGCCCCCAGAACTGCGGTTACAGCATCCCCATCACATCCCTCTGGCAGAGCCACCCTTGAACCGCCCCATCACCTGCGAGTACTCCCTTCAGAACAGCATCCCGGTGCCACCAGCTGCTGTGGCAGGATGAGTGCCACTGGCAGCCTGCACCAGGCAAGGGAGCAAAGCTTAGCCAGGGGCTGCTATAACCAAAGTGGAGCAGCGGCACTGGCCGATGATGCTGCAGAGCTCTGACCTGGCCCAGTCTTGCTGGTCCCTCCACCCCTTGCTCTGGAAGGCAAGAGCCATCCCATGCAGTGGGGGCTCTGGGGCAGGCAGAGGGGACATCCCTGACACCCCCACAAAGGACTGGCCGCACACTGGCTCTACAAACACAAGTACATAATGTTTATTTGAAGTTCCCAGTTTATTACAAGTACAGCCCTTGGCAGAAACCCCCTCCCCCCAGACAGTTATGTTTAAAAAACCGTACAGTTCCAAAGGGTTCACCATGTGGGACCTGCAGAAAATGTTCTCTATGACAAACCCAAGCCTCTGGAGGAGATGTGTGAGATACAAATGCCAGTGCTAGTCTGAGGGGAAGGGAGCTGGGGCTGGGGAGAGGGAAGTGGCTGGAAACTTGCCTGATGTCCACAGCCGGGGACAGCCCAGAACTGAAACAAATACCTGTTAAAAACCCCAACAAACAAAGGTAAAACGTTCACAAAACCTCTCTGCATCTTTTAATCGATGACTCTTTTCGTCTCAAATCACAGGAGCTGCAGCAGCTGCTTCTGCTTTTGTTACAAAACCAGTCTAGAGCAGCCCTGGGTCTGGTTGGTGCCAAATCAGTTCCGTAACAAACAGTTCGAGCCTTGATTGTATGATCAAAACCTGTCAGGATGGAGAGGGAGAGGTGAGGAACAAACACATCCTTTCCTTAGGGAAAAGCAGTGCTGGGGCAGGACAGGCCACGATGGAGCAGCCTCCGGCAGCACCGGGCTGGTCCCGCTGCACATGGCGAGGAAGGTGGCACTACAAAACATGGTGAGTGTGGCTACGGAGGGACTGGGAGACCCCCCCCAACAAGTCCCCTGATGTAATTCCAGCTCCTGCTAGGAAAATGAGTTTTAAAGAGTGGGGGGCAAATATAAAGCAAACACGATTTCATATAAACTGTACATGTGCCAAAGCAAGACAACAGTATCTTACAGGTGTTCTTTGTACAAGATCTCAGCTAGAAACAAGCCCCTTTTAATTAGAAAACTGATTTTAAAAGTTACACAGAACATGTTTCCGCTGCCCCCCTGCCCTGGAGCTCCCTGCGGGGGTGCAGAAAACCACGCTCTTGGGTATGCTTCTGGCACTGGGGCTGCTCAGGGGGAGCCAGCTGCCTCCTCTTCATGTGTGTGAGCTGGGCTCAGAACCACCCTCCATGGCTCAACCTCCACAGATCACTCCCTGGGAAGAGAGGGGAGAAGCAGGAGCACCTCAAAGCCAGTGGTGTTGGGATGCTGGTGAAAGCCGGATCTCCATATATGTAAGTGCTTGCTTGCCCTATGCAGCCCTTCACTAGGGGCTCAGAATTAACACCATATAAATATATACATACAAGAACTAGCAGCCCATTGGCCTGATGGCACCCAGTCCTTCCATGAAGCAACATGATCCCTCCCTGCACCAGCCCCAGGCTGGTTTCACATCACAGGCAGCAGAGGCAGAAGGTCCCACTGAGCTCCAGCACCAGTTGCTCGTGGAGGGGAGGAAGAGGCTCATCCCAGGGAAGCCTGCAGCATCTGAGCTGGAGAAGGCTTCATGCTCCTCTGCCCAGCCAGGCTTTGGCCAGACCCTTCCTGTGCTCTCCCACCTTCCCCTCCTCGCAGGACAGGCTTGCCAAGAGCACTGTGGACTTTGCAGGAAGCAGGACGGTCACCTCTGCTCACTCAACAGATGACTGAATACGTGAGGAAATTGCAGGAAAATTAAAACTAGGACAGGCCAAAGGGAAGGCTGGATTCATAGAGAGTGCCTGCTGCTTCCCAGCCCCCTCCAGACAACCCGGCAGCACCAGGCCTGCTCCAGCTCTGGCTCTCCCCCATGTCTCCCCATCCCTCATTTCTTCCTTTTCCGCCCCCGGGAATGTTCAAGGGGCTCTGACTCACTGTCCCCTTCCTGCTCCTCCAGTCCCTGGCACCTGGCAGAAAGCTTCCTGCGTTTCCTGCGTGCATACGTGTGGCCAGGCAAGTGTTTGTGCACCATGTCAATCAAACACTGTTCCGTCTTCTCCAGGCAGGACAGTACGTGACTCCCGTTCTGGTTGTAGCACTCGGCATTGGAGAACACCTGCTTGATGTCAGAGAGGAACTCCTGCACCGAGCGGTAGTTGCCACAAGAGCACTTGCTCTGTATAGTTTGGAAGTCCATAGGATTGCTGATGACCTCAAAGTAATCTTCAGCTTCCTCCGTGGTCACTGGCTCCCTGCCGAATGAAGAGCCACAACGATAGGAGGACAATGACGGCCACAAGCAGTGCAGGCTGTTGAGGAGAACCACAACCACCCCATTCCCCTCATTTGGGCAGCAGCCCTGACCCACAACCTGCCATGCCCTAACAAGCCCACGCAGCACCTCGGCAGCTCAGTCATATGGTGTGATGACAGGCAGGACAGCAGCATGTCCCTGCAGAGAGCTGGTCTGGCCACAGGGACTGGCAGGTGGCAGGTACAGCCACCTTTTCTGTTCCACTGCCTGCAGTGTGCCCTGCACACTCCTGGGGCTGCAGAGAGCCTCCCCTCTTTGGCCCACAGTGAACCACCTCAGAAGCGCTCCATGTCTTCAGTCCAGCACAAGACTGAGAGAGCAAAGGGGTTTCTTCTGCAGCAGCTTCACCCCCTTTCGTCCCCACCCATAACTTGTTTTTGACACCCCAGTCTTGTAGCCCGCAAGCACTGCCAACCTCCCCTGCCTGCAGCAGCCCTGTGCCCATGCAGGAGGCCACCCGCCCTCACCTGAAGGGCCAGCTGAAGCGGTACTTGATCAGCTTGCTGAGGATTTCCTCACACTTCTGCAGCTCGAGGCTCTGGCGCCGTGTCGTCTTCCTTGTCTGAAGGACCTGCACACACAAAGGATGCTGTTAAAAGGGAACCACTGTGGGTTTTAGTGTTCAGCAAACAGTTCTGAGCTGGGTTTTAGCAGTTTTCTTTTCAATCCCCTCAGTTGTGTCTCAAGGGCTGGGGACATGCAGTACTGCTGCAGGACCTCTGATGGCAACAGCCAAGACACGCAGTGGCAACTGGAGTTACAGAACAGGAGCCCCATCCAGAAACTCTGGTGGGAATAACTCACCAGCAGCTTGTCTTTTTCTCTGGGGGCAGCAAAGTGTTTTCAAGATAGGTTCAAAGGCAACATGGTCAAAACAACCAGCCAAAGAATAAAGGATGGCAAACAGAGAGCCTGAATTCCCTCCCTGCCTCCTCCAAGCCCCTTGGGGACAGCGCAGGATGCAGAAGAGCACTTGTGCTGCTGTACTGACACTGCAGAGCCAACCATGCACTTTAAATACCAAAGAGCAGCTGATGCCTCCAACACTGGCACAGGATGAACACAAGGTCATCTGCCTGAGTCAGCCACCAGCACAGGGACATCCCCTTGGCTCCAGGCGCACAGCTTGCCAGGCACTGCTGCTCAGAGCATGTCAGACGATGGGAAGGCTCCACACACAGGGCACTATTCCTGACCCAGCTTCAGTCTCTTCCCAGGACAAACGGTGAAGTGCAAGAGCCCCACCGGAGTCCTCTTCCCCAAGTTAAAGTGTTTTGTCAGCTGAACAAGTAAGACTTCCCCACCTGAACATCCCTCTAAGCTGGCTGTGGCTGCCCATGCTGGGCTTGCCGATTTGGTTGCCCTCCAATCTGTAGCACAGTAGCTAAAACGACACTACAGATCTAGCAGCCAGGCCACCCACACAGAGCATGAAGCAGTGAGACCAAAGACCATCAAAACCACTCCAGCAGAGTGCCAGGACACACCAGCACTACTAGTTCTGATTAGTGAACAGATGGCAGATCTAACAGGCTCAAGGCATGGCCTGTGGGGCTTGCATACCCTCATGTATGCCCTGCAGTGTGCACACCGCAGCTCCACCCCACCCAGTGTACACACAGAGCACTGCTCTGTTCAGGAGCAGACAGTTTTATTCTTTAAATGTCAAGTGAAACCTAAACCAGCCAAATTATGTCCTGGAGGTCAGGGAGTGACCATACAGACAACAACTGTAAGAAAATGGCCAAGGCTGGGGAGCAAGGGTCCAGCATTGCTGGCATTCTCTGCCTAGCAGGACCCCCACCTCTCTGCAGAGACATTTGGATACTATTTAAAACCCTTTAACAAGCTGCAGGCTGCCTGCTACTCAAGGGGACAATGTATGAAAACGGCTGGGGAAGGATGCCTGGCATAGCTGCTCTCTGTTTGCACCGGGCCCTTGGGGATGTGCATCCTTTGTCAGCCCTCCCCCAGCAGGGCCCTCACGGTTGGATTCAGGGCATGTCTTTGGGCAGGGGAGGAAGCAATGACACCTGCTTTGTTTGTAACTCGTGATGGGAGCAGCGTGGCTCTTACCAGCTCATCAATGTCTGCACCGTTGACAGGTGTCGCTCGCTGCCGGGGTCCCCGGGCAGGGTGCAGAGACTGCTTCTTCCTCTGGTGCCTCCCCTGCCTTGAGGAGTACATGGCTGCGCTCTGCTTGGCCCGGGCTGCCCTCCTGGGTCTCACTGAAAACACACAAGCCACGGCCTTAGAGGAACAGGTTAACCTGGAAGCAGAGACCACAAGCCCTTTGCCCAGCCACATGCCAGGCAGAGAACCGCTCCCAGGGCAGGGAAGCTGGTGAACCCCTGGATGACTGCACTGGACCCAGCTCCAGTCCTCACGTGGCACATGCTGCTGTCAGCTGTGTTCTTGATACCCTCTGCAGATGAGATATATGGGTAATCACCTCCAGTCCACAAAGAGGCCACTGCTATCTGGCATCAGCCTCCTGCAAGGGTGGTCATGCATACCAGCCGACGGGCAAGATCCTCCAGCCCCAAGCGAGAGCAGGGAGCTTCCAGCATCTCTGACCCGGGCTGCAACAGCCCCTCTGTCCATGGAACGAGTGCCGAGTGAGACAGAGCAAGGAATGGAGCAGAGGCAGTTTTCCAACATAAAACTGCAACATCCCTTTTGAAAGCACTAGGAGCAGAAACTTGGGGTTTCTCTGGTTTCCTGCTGTCCCCCTGCTCCTCACTGCTTCAGGGATGGGTGCTTTTCCAAGCATTTACAAGTGGCCCACACAGTGGGACAAGCCAGTTGCTGAGCTCTCATGAAAACTGAACTGCACACAAGGGGGACTGTTGAGTTACTGCAGCAGGGAGCTGCTCCACACTGTAAGCAGGCCACAATAGGATTTTATTCCCCAAAACCGCTGCATTATATCCCACAGAAAAGCACTTGCCCGTTTGTTAGCTGGCCTGTCAGAGCTTCACACTGATGGAAATGCAAGTGTGCTGGTGCACTCCCTTGTCTTAAGTTTCCCCCATGACCCCTTTGTAGCAGGGGAATGTGTTGGTCAGCTTCCCCAACTAAGCTCCTTCCACCTGGTCCCTATGGCCTAAGCAAGCTGTATCCAGCACGCTGCAGCACTTGATGTGCAGCCCCTAATCCAGCCCTGCCCCATAAATCATCTTCCCGGGCCCCCTGCACGAGCAGCATGTCAGGGCTGCGGGACGTCTGCCTGTTGTCACTCTGCTTGTGTGTCAACCGTGCAGCACGTGTTAAATGTCTGGCAATCCAGCATTCTAGGTTCTATCGCTCAGGATAAACGCCATGGGGATTAATGGGACTTCTCTATTAAAACAAAAGTTTTCCACCGTGACCTTTTCATGTTAATGCTCTTTAAAACTTTGCATTTAGCACTTTATTTTTAGTGACTGTAACCCTCTTTGCTATTGTTTGGAAACCTTGGCTCAGCTCCTGACTTGGCCTTGCAACACAGGCTGAATACGCTCCAAGTGTGGACATGGATACACCACAGAACAACAAGGAGTGAACGTAGCGAGGGAATCAGTGAACATCCCTGAAACCAGAATAAAGCAAGACTGATAGACCAGGAATGGAAAACCCTCAGAAGAACATGGGGTTAATCTTTTGGGTCCTAGTCTGCAGGTTCCACCATCTGCCCTGATTAAACCAATCTGAAGTTAATTTTATGTCAGTCAAGGGCATTTTGACACAGCACAGGCTGGCAGTGTGCCATTCCAAGGCCGATCTTTTCACCACATCACATTGCCCAAATAAGACCAAGTCAAAGTGGATACACGTACTAAAAAGTGGTGAACTGGAGAAGCAGGCAGTGAGGAGTCTAGAAAATCCTCTTCTATTCCACTCAGCTTCCCAGGAATGTGCTAGTTGTGCACCCTGACTGCTGTCTGTGTGCAGTCAAAGGGTGCTGGTGCTCCAGGCCACACCACACCTCAGGTACTGTACCTTCGCACAGGAACAGGCAGAGGAAGCACTAGTCCTGCTATTTGAAAATGCCTCCTTGCCAAATCACTAAGAGTCCTGCACTTAGGAGATTATGAGCTGGTGAGAGGGGAAAAAGCAAGGAGGAAGGGTTGTGGTTAAAGCTCCTTAAGCACCTATTGACAGCATCTAGTTTACCAACCAACTCTGTAGGTGCAGAGGCTGCCAATGCCAGTAACTGATGATACTGCAGCCTCCACTGCCCTTGTAGCACTTCATGGTCTGGGCAGTGTCTCCAGGGTGGTGAGTGAGAGCTCAACACAGCTTCCATTTCTGCTAACACTGACCCTTATCATAAGGGACAAGGGTTCCCTCCAGCTCCTCAGCTAATGTACAGCACCACCACAGCCTCCCCCCACGACATCTCCCACCACTTACAAGCAAGACCCTGTTCAGTGTGAGGAAAAGCACAAGTTCCAAATAGGATTAATACTTTTGATACTGAAGGCAGAGTCTTATATTTTCTGTTTCTTTCCTGAACGGTCAAAGCCTTACATTTCAGACCAGCAACTTCGTAATCTTCTTCCTCCTCCTCTTCCTCCTCAGCATCCTCAGCTTCTTCTGATACGTCCTCACCTTCCTCACCTTCATCTTCAGCAGAATCCTCTGCATAGTTCCTACAGTAAGGCAGATAAACATATTTGTTGTACCACAGTGTGGGCACCAGAAGCTTTGGGCTCTCTCTACTGTGTGTTCACTTGCTGGCCACCCTGATGGCAAATAACCACCAGCCCCACACTGAAGCAGCTATTTCAGAAAGTAGCAAGTTGCAGCTACAGCTAAAAGGGCACTTTCCAGGCTGTTGTCTGAACATCTGGGCTGAAAATGCCCAACAGCTGAACGCAGATATTTCTTGCTGGTTTAGGCACTTTAATAATGGATTTTAAGATGGCAATTGCTGTGCAATTCCTCCTCCCTGAGAGGATGATGTCCTGCCCAGGTCTGCAGGCCAGGCCTAAGGAATTTCAAGAGCAGGGCTTTTGGTTTCTGCTAGAATATTTTCCATTTTATTCCTCCCCCTGTCATGCCACTTGCATGTGCACTACAGGAAACAGCCCTTGTTCAGTAATATTCACAGCTAAGCTTGTATTTATCAGTGAGCAGTGTCAGGCTTCTTGCGTGCTGGTTTCAGAAACCACAGAGTCTCCCTGACCAAGACGGTTCTGAGTTCTCACAGATGTCTCTTAAAGCATTCAAGCTGTTACAAAAACAGGAAAACAAACAAACCAGCACACTCAGACAAAAGGGGACAAAGGCAAAGCTGTTGTGGGAGTCTCAATCCTGTGGAGAGAGAGGATCTTGAGCAGTAAAAGGAGTAAGAATACGTTCCCACAGTAGAGGGGGGCAAAAGCACTCCCAGGACAACATTCTTTTCCTGCCTCAGGTAGGAAGACAATAGCAGCAAGCAGGTAACCAGGCAGGTGATACCCCTCCTGATGGCTCTTGTCCAGGTGCCAGCTTGCAGGTGACTGCCACATCAAAGTGATGATGATCTCAGGCTGGAACAGCTGCACTGCAGCCCTGTCGTTTTTGTACAAGTCTGATGAACCCCCAGACTGTGGCCAGGGAGTAAGTAATACTTGTAAGGTCATACACCACCTGCATGCTCCAAGGCAGTACACCTCTTATTGTGCTGCCACTCTGGGAGATCTGCTGGCTGCTTCTGTTTCAGGTGCCATTTGATAGCCTGACAAACAGGTAAGTGCAGCACAGTCAGTCAGCAGAGGACATATATTGTGAAGGGAAGAATACATCTTGTATACCCTGAATTTCCAGCTTGCAGTTCAAAACCTCATTTACCACCTTGCTCTCCAGAAGAAACCACTAATTTCTGGTGAATAGAACAATTTTGATTCCTCCTCAAATCATGTTCTCTCTGTAGCCCCACAAAGTTCCTGCCTTGTTAAGCTTTACCATGTCCAGAAAACCATGCAGACTGATTTTCAGTAGCACAGTACGGGCAGAGCTGTAGCCTGGAGTGATGTCTGCTCTAACTTGACCACTTGACCACAACAGAACTCAGCCCATTGGACCATACTGCTGCAGCACTACCAGCTGTCCTCCATGAAAAAGCTACCCAGCTAGTTGTTCAGTTGAAGAAACAACAGCCCTCAGCACACCTGATCTTGGTCGATGATTAGTGCACAGCCCTGCCAAATGTAAGTTATTTATTAAAACTCCTGAGTTGTCATGGGTCAGTACAACACAGGTGTGCTGAACTTACAGCCTGCAACAATGGCTTTCCTATTGTTCCAGTGCCAGGGAGTTAACCAGGCTATCAAGAACCTGTTAAAGGGGCTCTGTTTCACGCCGGTTTGGTTGTGCTGTGGAAGCACAGCCAGAGCTGTGCATGGCTGGGAAGGCAAAGTGAAGAGGGAGGCACTCACCGGCCCCGCAAGCTGCGCCGGGCAGTGGAAGGCTGGCACGCTGGGCACTGCCACTCTCCATCTGGGATCTCATAGAGTGCTGGTCTCAGGCAGAACAAGTGGAAGGCTTTGTTACACTCGTCACACAGGATCAGCTTGTCATCCTCACCTAGGAGAGGGCAACACACTTGTAACTAGTACGGCAGCCTTGCTCGGCCCGAAGAGCAGAAGCTGCCACAATGCTGGAGGTTAGGACAAAGCAGGATAAAGATGCAGAGTACCCATTGATGGCAGGGCCCTTTCTTTGTTCCACCAATACAGTGGAAACCAGCAGCACTGAAAAACAAAATAATGCAGAGTCCCTTGCCCTGCAAAGCTTTCAGCTGAGGCAGAGGTAGAAAACTGCCAAATAAGTTCCATCCAGGCTAGATCTCAAACCAAACACAGGGGAAGAGAAATTTGCTGCTGATGTGCCCAAGAGCCCAGCAAGAAGTTATAATTACAAGGTGTTCTTATTATACCCTCCATCTGGTTAACCTGCACAGCATCTGCTTTCAAATTAAGGCAGCAAGCCTACAAGGAAAATCAGTATGCAGCAGAACTAGCCTCTCTGTGCTTCTCACTAATGCAGGAAAACAGGGAGACAGTCCTGAGCCAGCTATTTCATTTACTGGAGAAGGAAAAAAAGAAGTACAGAGAGCATGCCAGCACCTCTCTTTTCTCTAACAGCCCAGTTCTTAAGTTCTGTGAAACTAAGATCTGTTAGACTCAGGTAAGCCCCCTCCTTATATCTGCCCAGAATCCCCTCTCAGCAGCAGATTGTACAGTTTCTGCATTGGTCTGGAATATCCCTGAGCCTCCACGGTGAAAGACATTGCACCGATAGTCATTATTTCTTTGAGGAGGTGGATGGCACAGCCCTTTGGTAAGCACAAGTGGTCCAGCATTCCTGCCTGCCCTCATTTCCCACTAGTGTTTCAGCAAATAGAAAGTGAGACAAAAAGCACATGATGAGGCAGAATGTACTACCAAGCTCTTTTCTCCAGGCTTCCATCCAAAAGGAGAGGTTATGGCAGAACAAATACTAGCACTCTTGCTGGTGGCACCCCTTCGACTCTCCCCTCCACCTGCAAGACTCTGAAGCCCTCCACACCATAGTGTGTACAGAGAAGGCAGGCTCTTGTCACTTACTTGGTTACTTCCCCAGCTGATAAGGCTTCCAGCCCACCAGCAATTCTGCTGCCACCCTGGCCTCAAAGTAGCATCATCCTGCCCCACTCTCTCCCAAAGGATAACATCCTTTCCAACCTCTCCTTATTCATTCCTTCTGTAAGAGATGGGATTAACTGAAAAGGCTCAGAAACCCAAAGACCACTCCAACTCAAAAACAAAACCAGGAAATGGACAGTGGCACAAGTGCTTCCAGAAGGATTGTTGATGACTTGTGCCCAAGTACCCCAAGTACCCAGGGGACAGCAGCTCTGCAATGTTCTGCAAGACTGTGTACTGGTTTCACAAGAACAGTTTATTGGAGTCAGGGTCAAATGCTTCTGTAAGATCAATGCTTCTGACTGTAAATTCTGATGTTCAAAACTCAAAATACAGCCAAAGAAACCGACAGACTACAAGGGCATGTTGCTTAAGCAGGGCATGGAGAGGTGACAGCGTCCAACTGTTACGCAGGCGTGGGGCAGGAATGCATTACCTTTCTTGCGACACACTTTGCATCTGGCATTCTCTGCTGACATATCCCACTTGATACAGGCATCCAGCATCCCGAGCAGCACGTGCATACGGGAGAAGGTCTGGGCCTCACGGATTGCTGTCTTCCACTTCTCCGTGGCTGAAGCAACCTGCAGACAGACCTAACAACTTACAACGAGGCACACAGACATAGCTTGCTACAGTCTGAAGACATTTTTATATCTTTTAGCTGGGGCCCTTAATAACCAAAGCACAACTCTCTGTTTCTTTCCTTCTATACAGCCACAGCAGTCCTATTTGTGGTTTATTCATAACCAGCCTCACTGGATGGGACAGCTTGTTCGTAACAGTAGAGCCCTTTCGCATTTCACGGCCAGGCTGAAACAACCTACATGAACTCCAATGAATTCTTGCTCTGAAAGTCTAACCCAAATAACCATTAGGCTAAGAAAATAAAAGGCAGAAATGTAGCACTGTAAAATGCTGATGGAAGTGAGGAGACAGCTGGCAGCACAGCTCAGCATGGTGGAGTTGGAGCAGCCTGTGCTGCCCTCCCGTGGGTACTGCAGCTGTAATCCAGACCAGCAGCAAGACCCACCACAGGCCTGGACCTGCACGCTAGGCAAGGGAGACCAGACATTGGCTACCATCAGGTTTGTCAAGCAGAGCATGTGGAGCTCAAGACAGGAAATCAGCCACTGTCCTGAGACAAGATGACTTTGGAGCATGTGAAACGCCAGAATTAGCTGCGAGATGGGATGAAAGCATTAAACCTGAGGTTGGTACCAAGGTAACTGTTGGAGCCTGCGTATCTCAAGCCACATGTGGCATCTCACACTCTAAAGTTTAGAAACAACACTGTGGTAAGTCTAAAATGCACCAGAGATCCAGAGCTACTACACGCTTCACTCCAACTCCTTTGCTTTACAACAATGAGGTGATGGCCTAGACATGACAGGGACATAACAGGACTCAAGGTAATGTTCTTCTACCCCAGGAGAGTGAAAAAAACAAACACAGAAGTGTCAGATGGGAAAATCTAAACTCTGCAGCTGACAGCAGTTTGGGAGCCAAACAAAACCCAGGGTTTCTGCAGAGTTGCACATTCTCTTCTGACTCAATCTGAGGAAGCACAGCATATATCAGATGCTTGGAAAAACACACAAACTCCTGCAATGCCAACATCCTCGCTGCCATTGCTAGTGTGGAACCTGGAGCCTGAGCCATTCAAGACCAACGGAAACCTGTGCAGGAGCTGCGGCAGATCACACAGCCCTGAGCTATTTGCAGAACATTGTTGAGGTGCTTCACATACTGTGCAATTGATTTTCCAAGGAACTGTTCCTGGGTTTTGCTGTTAATGTACTGGGTAACTGCTGGGCCAAGATAAATCTGCACAAGATGTTGGCAAGTTTTGCTTAGATTTTTCTCCCCAAGCCTGTGGAATTTAGCAGATTTTTAGTCTTGCTTCCCAAGCATCATGAGACTGTGGCATTTTAGCAGCACCATTATCAAGGGAGTTCAGACTGCCAAGTACGCAAACAGGAGACTGAGTTACTTAAGTGCCCTCCTGACTGCAGAGGGGCAATCTAGCAGGGAAAACAAAAAATACCCCACAAAAAAACCCAAAGGAGAAGTCCTCAGTCGCATTTCAACTTCAGTGACAGAAACCACCCTGGGGAAAGGTGGACAAACCTCCAGCTACAAAGGTTCTTCCCCAGTATCCAGATGTGGAGCTGCTCTTTGAGGTCTGCAGGTGAGGACTTGACCCCCTCTAGGCTTTCCCTTTGCCATTGAAAGCCAGTAGCAGCTGCCCATGCAGCTGTGCTGTGATGTCACACTTCAGAGAGGCCACATCTCCTGTCCTCTCAGGGACAGCACAGGGTGCTGCTGCCATTAAAGTGGAACTGTTCTCACAGGCACAGTGGTACAGGAACAGCCACAAGCCCAGGCTGTGCTGTGACTCTGAACCCAGCCAGCAGGAACCCTTGGTACAGACATGTCAGCAAACAGGGGCCTATTGAGCCATGACTTGTTTCTTACACAGAATATGAGAAAATAAAATCATAGAATAGTTAAGGTTGGAAAGGACCTTAAGCTCATCCAGGTCCAACCCCCCTGCCATGGGCAGGGACACATCCCACTAAACCATGGCACCCAAGGCTCTGTCCAACCTGGCCTTGAACACTGCCAGGGATGGAGCATTCACAACCTCCCTGGGTAACCCATTCCAGTGCCTCACCACTCTTACAGTAAAGATTTTATTCCTTATATCCAGTCTAAACCTCCCCTGTTTGAGTTTCAACCCATTACCCCTTGTCCTATCACTACAGTCCCTAATGAAGAGTCCCTCCCCAGCATCTCTGTAGGCCCCCTTCAGATACTGGAAGCTGCTCTGAGGTCTCCACGCAGCTTCTCTTCTCCAGGCTGAACAGCCCCAACTTTCTCAGCCTGTCTCCATACAGGAGCTGCTCCAGTCCCTGATCATCCTCGTGGCCTCCTCTGGACTTGTTCCAACAGTTCCATGTCCTGTTTATGTTGAGGACACCAGAACTGCACACAATGCTCCAAGTGAGGTCTCACAAGAGCAGAGCAGAGGGGCAGGATCACCTCCTTTGACCTGCTGGTCACGCTCCTCTTGATGCAGCCCAGGATACGGTTGGTTTCTGGCCTCAAGCGCACACTGAAGCTGCTCATGTTCATTTTCTCATCAACCAAGACCTCCAGGTCTTTCGCCACAGGGCTGCTCTGAATCTCTTCTTTGCCCAACTTGTAGCTGTGCCTGGGATTGCTCCGACCCAGGTGTAGGACCTTGCACTTGGCATGGTTAAACTTCATGAGGTTGGCATCAGCCCACCTCACAAGTGTGTCAAGGTCCCTCTGGATGGCATTCCTTCCCTCTGGTGGATCAGCCGAACCACACAGCTTGGTGTCATCGGCAAACTTGCTGAGGGCACACTCAATCCCACTGTCCATGTCACTGACAAAGATATTAAACAAGACCGGTCCCAACACCGATCCCTGAGGGACACCACTCGTTACTGGTCTCCAGCTGGACATTGAACTCTTGACCACAACTCTTTGTGTGCGACCATCCAGCCAGTTCTTTATCCACCAAGTGCTCCACCTATCAAATTGATGACACTCCAATTTAGAGACAAGGATGTCATGTGGGACAGTGTTGAACGCTTTGCACAAGTCCAGGTAGATGACATCAACTGCTCCACCCCTGTCCATCAGTTCCATAGCCCCATCATAGAAGGCCACCAAATTGATCAGACAGGATTTCCCCCTAGTGAAGCCCTGCTGGCTGTCACCAAGCACCTGGTTGTTTTTCATGTGCCCTAGCATGCCTTCCAGGAGAACCAGGCACAGAGGTGAGACTGACTGGTCTGTAATTCCCCAGGTCATCCATTTTCCCCTTCTTGAACATGGGGGTTATATTTCCCTTTTTCTAGTCATCAGGAACTTCACCTGACTGCCATGATTTTTCAAATATGATGGCCAGTGGCTTTGCAGCTTCATTCACCAGCTCCTTCAGGACTCGCAGATGGATTTCATCAGGTCCCATGGACTTGTGTACATTCAGGTTCTTAAGAAAATCTTGAACCAATAGTAGGGATGTGACCAGGGCTCAGATACAGAGATCATACTGCTAAATTACTATCCATTTAGATATTGTAGTAAATCTGATGTTACCCCTAAAGTATGCTCCACAGCTATAACCCTAGCCCTTATAGCTTTAAGACACATAAGAGTAAGGTTGCTGCAGATACAGGAAATGTGATGATCCAGGTCCTTTCTCTCTCAGACATAACTGGTTTCTACAGCTCTGCATTCTGCTGACAGCTTTCAGGGCAAGGCAGGCTTTCACTCCCCTTGCACTCAGGACTGAAAGATGCAAAGTTAGCAAAGATTAAATATTTCAGGACAACTGAGTAGTGTGAAAATTTCTAGTGCCTATCTGAATACCCTGCTAACATGGTAATGCCACAGCCTAGCAAAGACTTAATGTTCCAGCAAGGGTCCAGCACACACTGACAGGAGCTTTAAAAAAACAACCAACCAAAATAGCCAAACCAAAATCCCTACACCCCAGCAGACAAGCAGTATTGTAAGCTGGGAACTTTAAATGCTTCTGTTGATCCAATTCTGATCTTGCTACTTCTGCTGAAGTCAGTGATCAACCCAGGCAAAGCACACTGAAGGGGGCAGTGGGTAAAGTCTTGTTATAGGGCACTAGCATCCTATTCACCTTAGTTCATAGATGCTACTAGCATCCATCCCTCTTCAGATGAAACACTAGTAGAGCTCGACTGCCTGTGGAACAAACCAAACCCTTCATAGCAATCCTCCACCCCATCCAAGCTTCAGTTTGGAAGGCTGGGTACTGACCCCCACAATACCTCTTCTCTACTGCAGCCACATACAGCTTGTGTGCCCAGGTGTGCAGACATGCTGTGTGCAACCTTCAGTTTGGCCTCTTGTGTGGGTGTCTCCATGCACATGATGACTTGTGTTGCTTTCTGCAAAATGCTGAGATTTACTCTAACCTAATGCCCTTGCAGTCCCCAAAACCTCAACATGTCTCTACTTCTCTTTATGGACCATGAGTCCTCTCTGATAGATACAACTCCTGTTACTTTCTCTATAAGTGCTCCATAATATGCTTTTATTACAGTACCCAACTTGTGTGAGGAACTTCACAAAGAAACTCACATATTTGACTTCACCCAATTCCTGTTCAGAGAGAAAATGAACTATAATTCATTTGATATCACTATGATATCAATTTTGCCAATGCCTTTACTCTTCAAAATAAACGGGGAACACCAGGCCCCATCACCTACACTCCAAACTTGGAATGGGGAAGTCACTCCAAATTTAGTACCCAGTAAGTTGCACTGCCCCTGCTCAAAGAGGTACATCACAAGACAAAAAGCCCTGAAGTGAACAATACCTTTGCTTCTTCTGCCATTTTCTTGTCTTCATCAATCTCCTCAGCTTTGGCAACATAGTCGTCTCCTTGATGCTTCCTTCTCTTCTGCTTGGGGGCCATGAAACCTTGCAGAAACTTCTTAACAACACCAGCTTGGAGTGCGATCACACACTCGCCAAAATCCTTCAGGCTCTCTAGTGAGTATACCTGTTAGGAAGAGGATAGGGTCACATAACAGCTGATGTTACTCCCCCGTCTGTTTTAGGTAAGTCTGTCCTGCAAATGGATACATGGGATTCTTAATGCAATGTTGTTATCTACCATACTTGATTGTGGAATCAGCGTATTGCTGCTGCTTCTACTGGAGTTCAGATACAGCTGACCGTGCATAATACTGGTCAGAAAAATGCATCATGCCTTGAGAAAAAAAACCAAACAACAAAAAACCAAACACACCAGAATTGCCCAAAAACTCAAATCCACAATGACCAAGAACTAAGCCTTTCTTCCACTCCTGTAGTGACATAACTTTTCCCCTCCTTTTAACACTTATGGTCTCATCTACAAGGGGAAGTCTCTACAGTGACTCAGGACGTAGCCTCACCACAGCTTTCACTATTTCAAGCCAACATCATTTGGCAGGAGGAACACACACTAATCACGGGAGTGGGTACTTACCCACACCAGGCAGATCTACCCCACTCAGTGCACCAGTGATTCTCACATGAGTTTGGCTGAACTAACCACACCACCAAGATTTCATACTTCAGTTCACTGCACAGTAACTTTCTCATGCTGATATACCCATGAAAAGAACATCCTTTAGGTTCTGGAACTGGGACATAATCATCATCCCAAGGCTAAACTGGTCTGAATGTACAAAAATACCCCAAAAGCTCCAAATTGGAAAACTGCTCTCACCAAGATACACTGGCTTTGATGCAGAAGCTAAAACATCAGCTACAAAGAGGTCTGCTAATGCTCCATAAAGCAGTTCACTACTACATGAAGGACAAGTTACCAGGTGTGGAGGATGCCTAGCTCCCACCTACAAACAGGCCTCAAGCCAGCAGCTGTGTAATCTTGAAATAGAGTTTAAAAAGAAAGGGCATGAGAAAACTGATTGTCCTGATCTTCTTGTCTGAGGAGAACAAGAGTCAAGACCTTCTACACAAAGTGCTCATGCTCGTCTTGCTCAGTACTACTTTTGCCTCTTCACTCACTCTTGCTTCATATTCTGGTGTCACGTCAACATATCCCAGGCCTCCTTTCTGCAGCCGAGTTGCAACCTCAATTAGATCACTTCGGAGGTAGTTCAGCAGTTCCTGGTTGCCATCGCAGGATTTGAGGCCCAAGTTCTGTTTCCGAGCCAAATGGATAGAATGTGTGATGTCCTGATACCTGGAAAATCAAAACCAACCTTTGAATACACACAGGCTCCTGCCCTGTGAGCTGTGGGGGCACTGGAGCAAGAATGGGATCCCCTGTGATCTCCAGGCTCCACCAGTGCATAACGTTCTTTGAAAGATACTGGAAAGCACGTGGCAGTTCTGGCTCTGCATGAAAAAGCTTTGCCTTTGTTTCCAGCTCCAAGAAGCTTCAAGACTGACAGAACCTCTTCAGAATTGAGAGCATTGGTTATCAACAACCTGCCCAAGAAAACCAGCAATTTCTCATCCTCAGTATCCTCTCCTCTTCAGCACAGGCACAATCAAGACAAAGTGCAGAATGCTGCTGCAGGAATGGAAATGCTTGCTATGAGAAGGACACGCTTTGACTTGGAGGAGGCACAAAGAAGATAAAAAAGGAGCAGGCTCACCTTTTCTCCAAACGCTCCTTGAGCTGGCTCTCTCTTACTCCTTGTGGGTGCAGGCAATCCAGCAGCTCATCCAAATCCTTCTGATTGTCACAGAGAAACCTGAAAGACAGAACGTGCACCAGCATCAGCCAGTGTGTCTCTGTGGCAAGACAACTCCTCCTTCCAAATGGTGCATAAGTATTAGAGGGCAGGGATGACAAGTAACCTATTTCCCAACCCCATGGACCAAGGTGAAATGCTTCCAGTAATGCTGGCATAAAAACTTCCTGACTCAGATTGGCCTCATTTCCAGGTCCTCAAATGTAGTCAAATCCAGGGTAAGAAAAATCAAATCAAAATCATAGAATCACAGAACAGTTCGGGTTGGAAAGTACCTTAAAATCATCCAGTTCCAACCTCCTGCCATGGGCAGGGACACCTCACACTAAACCATATCACCCAAGGCTTCATCCAACCTGGCCTTCAACACTGCCAGGGATGGAGCATTCACAACCTGCCTGGGCAACCCATTCCAGTGCCTCAGCACCCTCACAGTGAAGATATAAACACAGAACTGATTTTCTATATTGTTCCCTATAAAATTTATTGAAACACTGGCACTTGAATTCAGTCATCTACCCCAGGGGTTAGGTTCACTAGCTGCAGTCTATTTAAGTAATCTGAAACATCGTTTCAGAAGTACCAGGGAAGATAAACATGCCATACACTGCACAGCACAGCAATTCAATTGCTCTTTATGCAGACCCTTTAACTTCTGTTCACACAAGAAGTCCCTATATTATCACAGGGTATGTCCTGACTCATACCATGCCTGCACATGATGAGGATTTGTGATTGTGAAGCCCATGCTCTCTACAAGTACAGAAGTCCTTGCTGTTAAGAAGCTTGCCTTAACTTGAAACCTCAAATGAAGTAAATGAAACCAACACTTAGCTTTAGACCTCTCTGCTAAGGAGGTCCTTGAGGCCCGCAGCAGTAAGCAACCAGTTAGCTGGACCTAAAAAAGGAAAGCTTTTGCAGCTGTCTACACGAGGCATCCTCTGCAATTCCAGAGCACAATCAATTCTTAATGCTTTAAGCTAACTTTCAGACAGCCTGAATTTCTGCTCTTTTCCTCTTTCCCCCCTCTCCCCCCAGCTCCACCCTAGGATGCCACAGAGCCTCCTCACCTGGTGGGGGCCAAAGCCTATCTGAGCCGCAGAGCTCATTTACAGCAAATGAGGCTGACCACATCTCCCAGAAGAGAATTGCTCCTTAGAAGAGTGAAGTGAGGGAGTAGCACATCAGCCTCTTATGGACACAACTGCAGTGGACCACTATGCGATCCTCACCAGACACACAGGACTCCAGACCTAAATTTTCTTCTTTGGCACAAACTCAGATGAGCCAAGCAACAGCCAGAGAAAGCTGTTCTGGCTCCTCCTCGAATAACAGCGTACACAGTGCTTATTTTTCTGGCAGAAACACTTACTAAATATCATACCTGCAAAGACAATATTTCAGAGTTTTCACAGACTCCTACTAGGGGAATGGCTTCATAATCTGCACTCAGTTAGAAAACTAATTACTGTAATAAACCACAGGATTCATTGTTTAAAAAATTGAGGAAAAACAGTTTCCTGCCAGTCACCTGCTTCAGTACACTCCATCCTCACAAATCTGTTGGCCAGCACTACCCTCCACATACCCTCCCTGTGAGCAACAGGACAGAATGGCTCTAGATCTCACCCACTAGAGCCTACCACAGGCACCTCAAATGTTGCAGCCATGGGATCTGACAGGCAATTCCCAGATTCACTGGAAGGTCTTCCAACAGACCCCTGCAAGGATTTGTGTTTCTATGTCTACTGGACTTCTGCTAAATAAAAGAGAAATTTCCTAGAATATCTGCTATCAACCCAACCCAAACCATTCTATGAAATTGCTTCCATTCACCTGAGGCAGACCTTGGGATTGGTCCTAAGCCATATTTCAGTATGAAGAATCTGTCATGATATAGGAATAGCATGAACCAAGCTTCAAAAGAGTTGCCCTGCAGATACCCAGCACAGAACTATTCCTTGGGCATGCTGAGAAGGTTGCCTAGGTTATGATGAAACAAAACGGGTCACTGCTGGCGATATATCACTAGATCCAGCTGGAAAAACATCCAAAATGACCATGCCTGAACTTTCTCAGCTTCCCCCACAGCTGCAACTCTAAGGGGGGAATCCCCTGCACTGTTGTTACTGTAAAAATGAAAGGGCCCTGGAAGCAGTCAGCACATGGCACTTGGCTCCTCCAGGGTTATGTGGCTTGGGAAAGACAGCACAAGCTGCCACCAGTGTGAGAAAACAGCTATCATCTCACAGTAGAGCTAAGACCTAGCACAACTTTGCTCCTGCTGAAAAGGAAACAGGGCAGGGAGTAGAACATCTGCAACAGGTACTTGAGTCTTCCCAATTCACCCTGAGAGCTGGAACTGGAAATTCTGGAAGACAGAACTGTTCTATAGCAGCTTCAACTCCAACGTGCAAAATACAAACATATCAAAGAGGCACCTGTATTGGTTTGAGAGGTGACACCTTGCTGCTCTGTGCAGCCACAGCTCCTGGTTCTCAGCTCTATGCCCTACATCCTACCTAAAGAAACCACCCGCACTTGCAGCTAGGGCTCAGCCAGGAGCACGGATACAGTAGGGCAGGGCTTGCATTTTAAACATGGGAGGCAACAGGGCTATGAGTTTGTGGCTTTTGATAAGAAGGAGGGGAAGCCAACTGATGCTCTTCATGTGTTCTGACACTGAATTTACTAATACAACCTAGTGATGGAAAAGATGCCTTTGGCAGAGTCAAGACCACACAGAGGTCTTCAGACTGATCAGTACGCACATTAGGTTGAATAGTCCTACCTGTTCTCAGGCTACAAGGGACAGAGAAAGGCCTAAAACCCTGACTGAAGACTAGGGAATGAAGAAATCAAGAGGACAACACCTAGAGGAGCCCAGAATCAGTACCTGCTCTGGAGGGTTGGTAGAAACAGGGAAACTCCATCTGTAGAATATAGGCGTGAGAATGGAGTCTGTCAGCACCCACTCATGGTTAACTCACACTGTCTGCAGAGGGGACCCGCCATATCATGGTGTATTCCTGATAGATGAAGAACAATGGGAGTTACTCTGCAGAGATGCCACTGTTGCCAAAATTCAACTGCATTCTGATCAGGATGAGCAAGAAGTCTCCTACAGACTGACACACTGTGATCTATCTGTGGCTTTTGCAGGGAAGCTCAGTATGTACAGAGCTCCCCAAGTACCACAGGACAGAAAGAGACCTTTCCAGGGACCACATGCCCAGAAGTTTTAAACAGGGAGATTTTTTAACAAGCTTCAACATCAGTGGAAGTGTTGAACATTGTTAGAAATGGGACTGGTGCCTCTGGCTGGAGGACAGAAGTAACCAAGCTCTTACGATTCTGAATGAGAACAATGATTCCGTCTCTGCACTTCTAGGACAGAACACTGGGCCCTCTTCTTTGGGGGGACAAATTACTGAAAGCAGAAACCACTTGCACGAGATACTGTTTCTGTAACTCTTGGCAGAAGTATGGAATTTATTTCTCCCTTTATCAACAACCTACCAGCTCCCATTCTCAAGGGGCAAATGAGCAGTTTCTGTGAAATCCAACCATTAGCAGTGTCAATTTGGTGTAAAGTCTTATCACACTAGATCTTAAAAGGGTAAAGCTAAAAATGCTCTATGTGCACTGTGAGGCTGCTCTCAATCCCACGTCAGATGTTATGACTAGGAAACAGACACATGGCAGGAGGTAAGGCAGAACACAAGAAACAAGACTTATGCAGCACATGCTAATATCACGAGTTACAGCTCAGCAAGTCCTTGTACCTAAGCCATAGGGAATGGAGGTATCCAAGGACCTTAGCAGTCTCAAGGATTCTCAGGGTGCACAAGGACAATGTGCAAAGAGCAGCCAAGGAGGAGACACTTCCATACCCATCTGTGCTCATGGGAGTCCTTGAGATTGGACAGATCAATGGCCAAGGCAAAAATGCAGTAATAGGAATCTGGATTTCCTCAGAGGAAAGTTGTAGTCACTGTCTATCCCTGAAATAACAGCTCTTAGGGTGGCACTTGCCTTTTTGTAGAAGCTGACCTGTAAATGCTGGCAGCTGTCAGACAGGTACTCAGCAAACCTAACTAACTGCTCTTTGCAGTTCCAGAGCTTTAAATAAGCTTTCAGCTGAGGAAGCTTCCTGCTTGTCTGTGGAAATGGCTTTAGGTTGCCCTGTCGCTGAGGAGAAAGCCATGCAGACAGCACAGAAGAATGTGTAGCTACAACTGATGGTTTCCTTTGACAAGATGACACTGTGCCCCCTGCTCACTTGAAGGGGTGAAGCCCTGCATCTGGCACAGATCTTCCAACTGCACCGCTCTGCCCATCGACATCCTGACACTGCCAACCTGCCTGGCACAACACCACACTCAGGTGTGATCCTCAGTGAAGAGCCAGCCCATGCTGGGACTGTTCAAAGTTCTTCCCAGCAGGTACCAAAAAGGACAGAAATCAAAGACACTGGGACAAAAAAGAATCCACCCAGCTCAGCATCTTATGTCTGAGTGCAGACATGGCAGAGCAGGGATGCAGTGACATTCCTTTGATCTGCCCCCACAGATCTCAGCATCTGTAGGATTGAGGACCTCCTTCGGTGCCAAGACAAGAACCTGTGTGCCTAACACTCCCCAATAAGCTCCTCTTGCAGCAATTTGTCCAATAGGTGCTTTGAACAGGGACAGGCTTGGAGATCCCCAGCAGCTGGTAGCAGCTGTAAGATCTGAAGTGGCACTTCCTCCTCTATTTCAAACCTGCCATTTGCTAGTTTTATTTCCTGATCCCTTTCATCTGTATCAAAAGGCAATCCCCTTTCTTTAGGAGACTTTCCTGTTCTCCTGCAGCAGCACTCCCCATCTCCCTGCTTTTCCAAGAAAAGGAACAGAATTAATTGTTCCACTCTTAGTCTGTACTGTATCATCCTTTTTATTTCCTTAATTTAGACCCATCGACATCTCTCTGAAAGCACTTCAGGCTTTTGGTTGCCATATTAAGCTATTTTTTATTTATTCTAAACAGTTCTTAACTCTTTTTGTTGCCTTAAAGAAGAAAAAAAAAGGAGAACCCACATATTATGGTCAATTCATACAAAGCAGCTCTTTGTAACAGAACGTAACTCCGTCCTGAGAGCATACAGGACCTGGTTCCAGGAGTTTCTGCTCCTGGGATGGATGCCTGGTTGCTGTGTAAAGTGCTCCCAACTTGTGTAACCACTCTGATCTCCCCCACCATGTCGCTGACAGTTGCCAACCTAACTGAGCAAGTCAGTACTGCCATGTAAAACACTATGTTTTCTCACGTTCAGCCTGGAATTACAGGGATTCTGTGTCACTCATCTAATTTAGCTGTATCTTGACTTCATAGCAACATACACTATTAATTTAAGCTACCATTTTCTTTATATAATTAGTTCTACTGGAACACATCTGCTAAATGAAGATCAAGTATTGCAAGAAGCAGTTTGCAGAGCAGAGGGGACTTCCCTGTGGTCTATACAGTTCTCTACGACTTCCCATTTAGCACCCTAGGATAGGCCAACTGCATGATATATGCTGTTGTGACAAGACATACACAGGGTTGTTCAGCCTGCAGAACACAAAGCTCCCAGGAGACCTTACTATGGCCCTTCAGTACCTTAAGGGGGCCTACAAGAAATCTGGAGATGGACTACTGACAAGAGCCTGTAGGAACAGGACACAGGGGAATGGCTTTAACCTGCCCAAGGGGAGACTGAGCTGAGCTCTTAGGCAGAAGCTGTTCCCTGTGAGGGTGCTGAGGCGCTGGCACAGGGTGCCCAGAGCAGCTGTGGCTGCCCCATCCCTGGCAGTGCTCAAGGCCAGGTTGGACACAGGGGCTTGGAGCAGCTGCTCCAGTGGAAGGGGTCCCTGCCCATGGCAGGGGTTGGAGCTGGAGGAGCTTTAAGGTCCCTTCCAACCCAAACTATTCTGTGATTCTGTGATGACTAGACTGAGAAAGGGAGATCTGTCATGGCAATATTAACAGAGTAAAAGTGTGCGCAGGAAACATCGCTCTCTCCTATGGCCTGTGAGCAGTGAAAGACAAGGGGCAGAGAACTACAGAGAGTGAGTACTCAGTACTGATGGTTTAGATGAATGAAAGCATCTACCCATTTCAGTCTCTTTGACAGTTTCTGGGGGGCACAGGAACATCACTAGTAAAGACTCACAGCAGTGAAACTATGCATTGGAGCAGGTGGTACTTATCAAAGATCATTGTGGGTCAAAAGTAGAAAACTGGGGAAAAGCCACTGTTATCTAGAAAAATGCAGAGTCCTTCACAAGCAGTTTAATAGATGAAGGTGTAGTCATTATTTCCTGGCCTGGAACCAGTCCTTAGCACATAGAGCAACAGTTAACACTGGAGATTTTCTTTAAAGGTACAACAAGACATTGGTAGGGCAAATTACTGGAACAAGTCACAATCACCCATGCTCGAAGTTAGAGCTTTAGATTTGACTCATGTAGAAGGCACAGGTGGCTATTGTTTGGCTTTGGGAAGCATGGAAGGGTAACAGGCTATCAACATGGTAGAAGGATTTTGCCAAGCTATAATTATCACTAGCAACAAAATCAAGTCGATATGGTGCTACAGGCGAACAAACGGACACCACTACAGTCTGCTGGGAAGACACTGACAAGGAGCTGGAGGATGGCTCTGCATGTCTCACATTGTACAGGTCTGTCTCCAAGGATCTCAATGAAGACTTTAATTTCATGTGCTTAAAAGGACCCCATGTGCCACAGTTCAGGTCTGCTGAGATGAACCATGAAAGAAAACCCAGATACACTCAGCTAGGCCACTGCTCCCCTCCTCTGTTCTGGGTGTTTTGGTTTTGGTCACTTCCCAATACCAAAAGAAGTGCACAGCAACTCTTTTAAATTAATTCTTCTCCTGAATAGAAAATATTTTAAAAGCAATATACCTAAGTAGCATTTTACCAGCTTAATTCATACTGGCTCTGACTGATGAGATTGATTATAACAGTTCCACTGGCTCTTGGGACTGGCTGCCCTATTAGCCACTCACTACTAGTGGTAATACCAGTAACAGCCTGGGGAGCTGAAGCGATCCAGCTGTTGAGTATTGGAAGAGTGGTGGTATAGAGTAGGGTCTATCAGAAGAAATGGGTCTTGTTTCCTCATCTCTGCCCTGTGAGGCCCTGGCAGCTACCAAAGCTGTGTTACCATAAGTTCTGTCCCTGCTTGGGCACAGTGGTCTCCGCGGGCAGGTCTGCAGCGTGCATGGGTCTGTGCACTTTGCTCACTCTGCCATCAGCAGCTGTGCTCTTCCTCTTGTCTGCAAAAGAAAAACACAATCTTGAGTGGCTTCTTCTCCTTCCCCCCAGCAACCATGTGTGTTCTGCACAAACTAACCTGCTGCTGGGGTAGGGTTTATATCCAGCATCTATCTGTCTGGGAGGGAAAACTAATCCAGTATTACCTCAAGGTATATGCATTTATAGACATGAACAGAAAATTGTAACAGAATCTCAAAGAAAATACTGTATGTTAAACCACACACATAAACTTCAGAAAAGCATTCTTGCTATTTTAAACACATAAAACTGGTTTTGCTTTTTACCTATACACTGACAAAATACATTTAGAATTGAATTCTAAACAACATGTATTTGTGTTTCAGAGCATCTTAGATAACAGCCTGACATGAATTTTATCCTTTGCTTATTTAGGCTTTTGCTTGTTAAACTTTGAAAGGAACATGCTGAAATCCTGCACAGTGGCAAACACTCAGGCAGCAGGTAAGAAATGGAAGCAGGCTGGTGTACAGGGGCAGTGTTGGTCTGTAGTTGAAAAGAGTTCACATAAGAAATTACACCCATGTGGGACCACTGAGTGGTACCACCTCCAGCTTGACAAGCCACAGACAGCTAGGTTTGTTACTGTAGGTTTGTCCTGACCCATTCTTCTGTAGATGCCTACTCTGCCAATGCCCAAAGCACTACTGCTGGAGCTCTGCACCCACCACATGCAGCATCATTGCAGGTCTCCATCAGCAAAGCTATCACTATGTTGGAGATACCTACAGCTCCATACTATTTCACAGGTTAATCTGGGGCTCTTCACACTGGTGGGACATTAACACAATGATGGATGCCCTCATACTCTGCAACACACAACTGATCACCAAGAAGTTTGGCACACTGCAACTCAGCAGGTTCAGAGTAAATAAGAGGGATTAGTCCACAACTCACAACCTCATTGCTTTTAAGAGAGGTGGTTGTATCCTGTGGCCCTCATGTGGTACATTGTGAGCAGTCCCAAGACCTGCAGCAGCAGGACAGAGCATCATGAGCAGACTCTCCTCTGTGTAGGCTTCTAGAGTTTAAAGAAGGCTTAAATCAGAGCATCCCCATGAAGACACTCAGACTAGACAGTTCTTTCACATCCACAAATCCATTCAGACATTCCAACAGCAGCAAAGGAAGCACCTACAGAGAAGCAAGCTGATCATACCTCCTGGGCTGTAGTCCTTTTTAAAATCCTCTTTTTTCTGATGGGGAAGGATGAATCTGTAGTCTATACTGTCATGTACCCAGCCCTTCTCAATGAACAAGCCAGGAACCTCATCCGAAAACAGCCAATACCTGTAGGAAACACAAATGTTAACACGTCCTGTCTGCTCTCCTGGCTAGGTACATACATCTGCTTTTATTGGCATAGAAAAGCATCTACGTGCTTGAGTCAAAGACTGGATGCATGTATATATTTATATTAGTGCAGCTGAGAAACAGGGAACACTTTCATTAGAATCCATTCTGAGAGCATTCCTGCACAACAAACATGAAAAACAAGAAGACAGTAATTTGGTTATTGAACAATCACAGAATCATAGGATAGTTCAGGTTGAAAAGGACCTTAAAGCTCATCCAGTTCGAACCCCTGCCACAAGCCTTCTGTGGGGGTAAGAGACATCTTCCCCTGGAGCAGCTTGCTCCAAGCCCGTGTCCAACCTGGCCTTGAGCACTGCCAGGGATGGGGCAGCCACAGCTTCTCTGGGCACCCTGTGCCAGCGCCTCAGCACCCTCACAGGGAAGAGCTTCTGCCTAAGAGCTCATCTCAATCTCCCCTCGGGCAGGTAAAAGCCATTCCCCCTTGGCCTGTCCCTACTGGCCACTGTCCCCAGCCCCTCTTCCAGGTTTCCTGTAACCCCTCTAAGCACTGGAGCTGCTCTCAGGTCTCCCCTTCTCTTGTCCAGGCTGCCCCAGCCCAGCTCTGTCCCCTGACTCCAGAGCAGAGCTGCTCCAGCCTTCACAGTGTCTCTGTGGCCTCCTCTGGACTCGCTCCAACAGCTCCACATCCCTCTTGTGCTATTGCCCCACACTTGCCCTCTTGAGCTCTATCAGGACTGCAGGGGAGTCTCATCAGAGTGAAGAAGAGGGGCAGAATCCTGCTTGTCACGTCCCTTTTAATGCAAGCATGACAGAGCTCCACTGGGTGGACCATGGCCCCCGCAGGAAGCCCTCAACAAGCTGCCACTGCAATCCAGGGAAGGCTCTTACACCCTACATGCACAAAGCTGTCTCTTCTGCTCTCCTGCATGGTTCAATACACAGGGAGTTCTCAACACTTCTTGGGGGCTCCTGTCTGATGAAGCTCCTCCCAGAGGGCAGAGCTGGCGGCTCCGGATCTTCTCCTTTCCCACCTGTTATGATTGCGATCCGTGCCCACCGGCGTCCTGCGCATCACCAGCTTTGCTTTGGCAATCCCATCCTGGAACGTTTTCTCAGCTGCAGCTTTATGCTTCCGGATTCTTTCTTCCTCTGCTTCTCTCTCCATCCTCACTGTTGGAATTAGGACAGAGAAGTAGTAACTTTCTTCTATTGTATCCAGACATCAATATTTTCTTTTATTTGATCACACCATGGGGGTAAACCCAATAAATTATTGGTGACTTTGGTTAATATTCTTTCAGCACAGGCACTCACTCTTCACCCTGCTTTGCACCCACCATTCTAGAAAAAGGGTCAAGAATTGTTAACAAGGCATAAGGATTAACTGGACTGAGAAAAGTGCAGAGTCTGGATAAAACATGCTCATTACCATTCCTCATTCTATACCAACAGTGGCACCCACTGCTGTGCAACCCCATGTAACAACAGGGCCAATGATCTTTAGCTACAGCACAAAATACAGGAGCTGCTCAAGGAGTCCAAGCATTGACAGCAGTGCAGCCATCACACCAGAGGCCAGCATGGCTCATGGATGGCTGGACTTCTACAGCCACAGCTACAGGGACCTCTGCCCCCACAGCCTCACCTCCTGGAACACCAGACCTGGCGCTGTCTCACAACAGCAACCACATTACAGCTCCTCACATCTTACACTTTCCCACATAGTCTATAATTTGAAGAACATGAAAATAGAAACCTTAGGTTTCCAACTCATGACAATATTGGGATTTCAGTAGCTGGCAATATCCACACCTGCTGACAAAAAAAAAGGGAAAGAAAAACATGAAGTGGCCTAAATTCTGGCATCACAGGGTCCTGAGCCTGGTCACAGGGTCTTACACAACAAAACATGTCCTTTCATGTCTTTAGGTAAGGAGCAAGCTTCTGCCAAGAGACAGAACATTAAGGTCAACAGGATATACACCTCATGATGGTTCAAGAGTCTCTCTCCACTTCTGCCTGTCTGAAGAATAGATGTACTTTCACCTGGACAAAAAGGAACAAATACCCAACTGAGTCACACTGGCTCTCCAGAGCCTGATTTCAGCCTGACAAAGACATCACCCCTTCAGAACTTGTGCAAAAGGCTGTGAGCAACATTCCTGTGTCCTGAGAAAATGTAAGTTAAAGAAACCTGAAAGGAATGAAGAAATGAAGACTTCAGGGGTCAAAGCAAGTATAGGGAGCTTGTACACTGGCTGCTGCCCAGGGAGAAAGCCAGCTTCTTGCTAGGACTTCTCCCAGGGCTACTGCTCTCTCACAGCCATTTTCTGTATCCAGACAGGTTTGATAACAGCTGATCAACAAATACCTGTAAGTCTCTGAAGTCCTGCCACTGCCATCAATCCTGACTGATAAGAGGAGACATGCTGAGAAACACACCCTTGCATTTCTTACACCAACTCGCTCTATCAGCTTTTAGATAACTACATACCATCAATACACCAACTTACACTAACTGCAGCATGGCAAAACCATCCTGTGAATCTATGCCTGCCAGACACAAGCAGCTGCACAACCCACATCACAGAATCCTAGAATAGTTTGGGTTGGAAGGGACCTTAAAGCCCATTCAGTTCCAACCCCTGAATGGGCAGGGACACCTTCACTAGTGCAGGTTGCTCCAAGCCCCATCCAACCTCAGCCAGTGCCTCACCACCCTCACAGTACATCTGTAAACATCAACTCCTCCCTAAACCTTATGACTGCTTCCCTATGTTGAAGTCCTGGAATCAGAATAAGGCACAACTCACGGTACCAAATGATGTGGGTCAGCTAAACCCGAGTTTACCAAACCACATCATGAGACCCATACTACAGGAAGTACCATCCTCACTTTCACTAGGAGATGGAAGTGATAGGATTTCTCCAACAATTTCTCCCCTGGACACCTTCTCAAGACTTGCTGCCGTGCCTGATGCTAGCACAAGGGCCACCTCCCTCCTCCTCAGAACCCTCCCCTCAAGAGCCAAGACTACAACCAAAACCAGCCATGCTGCCAGCAAACTCCTCAGTGCTTACAACCTGGGATACCCTGGGCACTATGAGACAGGTATTCTACCTAACCCAGCTGCAGCACGCACCATCAAGTGCCGGAATAAAGAGACAAGGAAATAACATAAACTCAGATTTATTTATATGCCAAAACTATTCAATCAAAATGACACCAACTAGACACCAAACACCAAATTAGACACCAAACTAGTGGGCTCCTCCCTGCACCTCACTTTCAGTTGTGATGGCAAGCTACTCTCACTTGGTACTTTCCTCTAGCAGGCTTCATAGGCTGCATAAGCTTCCAGCTTTGCTCTCCTGCAACAGACTGTACAGGAGCTGTTGCTTCATAGAGTGATAAGGCAAAGAACAATTAGTGCTGCAGTAACACAGAAATGAAAGTAGCTTGACTTTTACTATCAAGAAAATACAGATATTAATCATGTTATTTCAACAGGAAGTTCTATACTGACTACTTTTAAAGTCAATAAAGAACAAAAAAGGCCCATTTATGTTTTCTTACACTGGGCTCTTTTTTGAGCTGAGACTAGAGAGGCAGCACTGGCCTCAACCTTGATAGGTTTTAACCAGAAAGAGGTTGGTGCTCCCCACATTACAGATGCTACCAGAGCAGTGGAAACCTCTGACTGTGAGGTATATATCTCTAGATGTGTAAAGAGAAGCTGATGACAAAACACCTGTTGTGCATTGCTCCATGTATACATGTATGAATACAGAACCACTGCACAATAGGTGTTTTCTCAGCAACTCCTTTTACTTCCCCCAGAGACACTAACATTATTAAAACCAAATGCAACTGAAGGGCTGTGAAAGCCAGTACACTGAAAGAGCCTGCAGAGAGCCTGGGCGGCAGCAGGAGCACCTGATGCAGCTCTCACTGTGGTTACAAGTATTTTTCACATCCTGAAGCCACACCAGCCCCCAGGCCTTATGTCCTGAGCAGGCTACCCCTGAGCTGCTAACCCTGCAGCCCTAACTGGTGCCCACCAACACTAACCACAGTCGTTACTCCAGAACGCTACCTCTGGGCCTGAAGCAACTACTTATTGGGTAAAAGCAGCCCTGGATGCCTGAAATGTTGGGGTTTGCTTTGTGGAAAGGAAGCATGATGAATTCAAACCATAATGAAAGGCTTAATCCTTCCTTCCCTGCCAGAGGGACATAATTTTCCTTGTGGAGTGAATGAATAAGTTAAATGAATGAAGAATGGATTAAACTTCCTCAGCAAGCAAGTCAAATTATTATCTCCATCAATGTAATCTTGCTTTTCCTCACATATAACAGCACAAAGCATCAAGTGAGAGCTACAAGAAATATCCAAAGGAGCAATGTCCAAAATGTATCAAGTTTTGCAGTAAAATCTTACCATGAATTTGAACTTGTGGTCAAGCAACAGGAACCCTACAAGACCTGGGGCCACAGCCCCTCAGCTACAGGCTATTTGTATTGGAGCTATTTGGCATGTTGTTTTTCTGGAGTAGCAGGAGAGCAGCCCAGATCTTCAGCAGTTTATTGGCACTTCTGAGACTCACAGCTCCTAAAGAAAGGTCTGAAAAACCTACGGCCAGTGCCCTCCCTTAGAAGCCTCAGGTATTACACACTATTCACCTATTCCTGGTCTCTAGAACAGACACTTCCAGATTCCAGCCTGGGCACAGAAATCATGCTCCATGTGGGACTGTTTCAGAAGGGAACTAACAACCAGATGAGCCAGGCTGTCCTGTACCCACATCTGCAACCAAAAAATTCCTGACCTGTAATTCCAGAGTATTCTGCTCTTCACACTCCACTGTAGCAAAAGGCACTATTTCTCCAGAGGCATATGGAGCCTGGCACTGAAGCCTGTGTTTTACAGAGGTCTGAGCAGGCAGCTTATACAACTCCATAAGCACTTAAAATGAGAAAATGTAAACTGAGATGTGTTGCCCAGGTCCTTATCTGGGAGGTGGGCTGCTAGCATCAGCTTGACAATGTGCATGGCAACAAGACCAGCAGCAGCTGCAGGAAATAGGTTTTAGACAGGAAGTATCCCCTCTGTACATAAAAGTCAGAAGATACTTGGGTGCAGACCAATACTTATTGTTGTTTTCTGTTCTCCAATCCTCCTGGGCCTGACAGAATTAGAAAGATACTGAACACTGCTCTAGAAGCAGTTACTGCTTTTTGTGAACACTCCAGATTTTGAACTGTAATAGGAACCACAGCAGCTGAATCACAATCCTCCAGTGAGGAAATCCCTTAAAAGCAGGTAATACTTTTGAGAACAGGCTGTCGATTTTGCCATTAACTTATTCACCTCTACTGCACAACACACAAGTGCTCTAATCTCCTGGTATTTTTCTTACCTCTCATTTGTATTTCTTGTTGCTCCCTCTCTTTCTTGGCTTGGATGGCAAGAAGGCGCCTGCTCTTCACAGCACTGATCATATCATCAGCTTCTATTTCAACCCTGTGCTCTATTTTCATCATCTCATTTTTTTTCTTTTCATTTCTTCCCATCATGTTCTCATCTTTCCCATTCTCCTTGTTCTTGGCCACCATTTCTTTTCGCTTCTGTTTTTCTGCTCTCTTCTTGTCATTTTCCTCCTTCAGGATAGCGAGGCGCTCCTTCCACAGCTCAGCCGACGTCTGCTGCTTGGCCTCCACGTGGTCCTGCACTGAGTATGTCATTAGAATCCGGTGGCATAGGGCTCCAAGTATCTGCAACTTCTCTTCAGGAGTCAACTCAAAGAACTCAGATGTCTCTAGTTTCTCCAGAAACTCATCCTGTACTTCATTATCTTCAAAAGCTGCTGAATCCTTGCTTTCATCTATGTTATCCGAGACCTCACTTTCCTCTTGCACATCTGACTTGCGCAGGCATAGGCGAACCAACTCAGAAGCAGAGTGCAAAGTCAGTGGTATTTCAGAGAGCTTCATTCCCAGCTCAGCATAATCTTCAGCAATTTCATCCTGCAGCAGGGTCTGCAAGAGAATGACCAGTACTCGGTTCAAATACAGGAAGCCTCCCTTTTCTGCACAAAGCGCTTCCATCAGGGAAACTGCTGTGATGGGATATTGAGCATCCGGCATCAATAACCCCGAGTAACAGCTCAGGAACTCCACTACCATGGCAACGTCCCCAAAGAGTGTATTAGGAAGTCCTTCTGGAGTATCAACCAGTTTAAAAGTAGGCAAGCTCTTTCCTTTCAGATCTTGGTCCTCGTATCTTTTCTGTTTTTCCAGTTTTTCCTTCATCTCCTTCTCCTTTCTCTCCTTTGCTCTCTCCTTCAGTTTCTCTTTCAGCTTTTCCCTTTTCTTCTTCATGTACTCCTTTCGCTGCTCCTCTGTCATGGTGGCCCATTTCTTCCTGTGCTCTAGAAGCTCATAGCGTTTCTGTACTAAGCATCGCAAGTCCTCAGGAAGACGGGCACGATCCTCATTGGAGAGTAACCGAGCTGTTTTGGAGATGATGCAAGAGAGAGCACTCTTTTTGTCTTCCCGGTCTTTGTTTTCTTTGTAATAGGCAATGAGATGGAGAGCTGCAGGAGGCAGATGTTTCTGTGGTTTGCTGGAAGATCTAGGGGTGCCTCCTGAATTCCTGGGAGCCCTGGACACCTTAGTGGTACCTTTAGCCATGTCCAGTAGTGTCATTTGTTTCATTTTCATCTTAGGGGTCTTCAAGCCTTTCCTTGGAGACTTCGACTTCCCTGATGACTTCTGCCCATTCAGAACCCTCTTGCCTCTTTGCTTTTTGTCCAAGGATTTGTTGTTGCCCTTTCCCAGTCGGCTCCTCTTTGGAATGTGAAAGGTAGAACCAAGCTTAGCCGGTGACACAATTTTCATCACTTCTTCCAGCTCCTCTTTAGGAGATTTTGAATTCTTAGAGTTTTTCACCTTCAGTGGAGAGCCAATAATAGATTTCTCCAAATGCACGTGGCACCACAGAGTAGGACTCAGTGGCTGGCCCAGGGATGATCCATCAGCTTTGGACTTCTTCGAAGGCTTTCTGTCAGGTGATCGAGAGCTCTTCCTCTTGGTTGAGGGGTTGAGGGTCATATACTAAAATTAAAGAAAGAATTTATATTAACATTTAAAGGTAACTAAAAGCATCCTTTCCTGTCAACTACTTTTGCCTATTTTCACTTTTGATGTACTTTTCCAATGAACAGGGGGTACTCAGTACATGAAGGGTAACAGGTTTCTGCAGTAGCTTTCAACATTCTGCACTGCATCACTATGTTGGTTCAGGAGTCACCAGTTCACTCTGGAAAGTTCACATTTAACTTCAGAAACTGAAACACAACAAAGAACTTTTAAACATTCCCAACTACATCACAGAAAACCTGAACGAGTTCTGGGGTTTGCCTGGAGACTGCAGAAACAAGGCCTCTGATGAGAGACTTCTTCATGAATCACGGGGGGTTCAGCCCTGGATCCCACCCTGCTCACTGCCCAGAGGAAAACCAAAGGAGCACCTATGGGAGACAGGGGTTCAGAGGCTGGTTTCTGAACTGCCTGAAAGCACCCAGAATGGAGGGGTGGGGGGCAGGATTTGGGTTTGAGCAAGGATTCTGTTCTGAAACAATGGAACCAAACAGTGACTGGTTTTAAGCTGCTGAAATCACCTACCTCACAGAGCACTTTTAGCACAGAGCAGTTTAACCCAGAGCCAAAGAGAGACTGATTTCAGAACTCTCTCAGCATCTCAATTTCTGTTTCAGAATGCACCCAGAATACTAACATATTTCAAGAGGCAAAAAATAAAATACATGGATATAACCTTTATGGGCTAAAAAATTGAGATTCCTTAGCAATAAAACATCTCCACTGTAATAAGCACAGCAAAAGGCACAAGCATCTAAGCAACAATTATTTCAGAATAGACATACAGGAACATGATCAAGTTACAACTGCCATAGGAACACTCAGATTTTCTGACTCAGGGATGGTCACTCTTGAAGGCTTTGTTTAAGAGCCCTCATAGCCACGAGAGAAGTTCTTACTGAAGACTGCACAATCATCAAATGAAGTGTCTGCATTAACTTTATTCTACAAAAATTGTTTTGAATTCTTTGCTAAAGGCAATTTCCTGGGCCAAAAGCATCCAGCATCAATATCAATCATAATGACAAATTTACAAATATTAGACCTAAAACTTATACTGGAGGGGGAGCCAAGAAAAGAAAGTTCCAACTTCAGCTGTGTCACCTCCCAAAGGGTCAGCATGCAAGAGTGGACCTTCCTGCTCTCCGGCTCGCTAAGCTGATGTAAGCTTTGGAGCTTATCCAACTGCCACATGAAGTCTCCACCAAGACTGTCTAACAGTGGGGAAAGGGTGAGAAAGCAAAGGAGGTACTTTTAGGAGCTCTTACCTTATGTGGGTCAAGCAGGAAGTCACTAAATTTACTGGGGAGAGCGTATTTCTTCACTAACTCATCCTCCACGACCCACGGAGCGTTCTCACACGTGCCAGCCCGGAGGGCGTTATGTCGGATGAAGTACCTTAGGATCTCCTTGTTGGGAGGACGCTCCGTGCGGACTAAACTATCTGCTGGTACGTTGCTGATGATCTTGGAGATAATAGACAGACTGGTAACACTTAACTTTTAACCATATTACAAACACGTATCACGTGGCTAAATGGAGGCATGACTATTGTAATGCCTCATGCCCACAAACTTCTCACTCCTTAAAGCTCCTCTGAAGGCCAAAAAGACCAAAGAGAACTCGCAGAACTGACATGCACAACAGAGGGTGGCAGGTGACCATTAGCCAAACAAGTAAACAATATTAGTTTATGTTGCAAATTTTTAGCCAATGCTTCACCTCTGACCTTCCTCTGGCTGAGCTGCTTCTAACTTAAAAGACTTTACATGTTAACATTCATTTTGGTTTGATTTTTTTCCCTGAGACCAGAGCTGTGAGTGGTGCTGTACTCTGTGTGTACTCTTACATTAGCAAGCAGATGACTGAAAGCACCCAGCAGTGCTGCAGCTACATGGAGCTTCCCAAAGCACAGCTACCTACAACTCTTAGAGATGCTCAGCTAGAACAAGAGCAGCCTCTGCTGCTCACAATTTAGCTAGTCTAACTGACCAAATTTCACTAACTGCCTGACCGGAGATTATCCAGTTAACAGCAACCCCTCTAAGGTTATTGGCAGCACCACGACTCAGTGTGTGTGGTACTAGGGAATGGTCAGTTGTTACCATGCACAAAACCCAATTACACGTAGAAACAGGCAACAGTCTGTTACTGTACAGACACAACGACAGTGATTTATCAAACTTGCACATTCATAATTAGAAATGATACAAACAGAGAACTCACTTTATCTTCATTTTTCAGTTTGACATCATATTTGTGTGGAAGGAATTTAGGTGGAACCCACTTCCGTTCTTCCTTCTTCAAAGAAGTGGGAAGCTTCCGAGGAGACCTACGTGCTCGGTCACCTGGTAAAGCAAGGGAAGAGATTCAGTGTCTTAGCATTGGAGGAAAAAAATACATTAAAAAACCAAAGAACCCAGAGCATTGCCAGGGGAGCACCTCACCCCCTGCACACCCAGTGTTCAGTTAAACCAGAATGTTGGGAAAAAACCCCAAATCAGATTTTAGAATCCCAGCCTGGTTTGTGTTGGAAGTGACCTTAAAGCTCCTCCAGCTCCAACCCCTGTCCCGGGCAGGGACCCCTTCCACTGGAGCAGCTGCTCCAAGCCCCTGTGTCCAACCTGGCCTTGAGCACTGCCAGGGATGGGGCAGCCACAGCTTCTCTGGGCACCCTGTGCCAGCGCCTCAGCACCCTCACAGGGAACAGCTTCTGCCCAAGAGCTCAGCTCAGTCTCCCCTCAGATTTTGTAAATTTGAGGTTTTAAAAGCATCCTAAAGATTCAGACTGCAGGGTCCCTAAACAGCTCGAAAGGAAGAGGTAAAACCTGTCTTTACTTGGAATATTTAAACCCATCTCTCTGCAGCTGGTAAGCTGAAAGTACCGAGGGAGAAAATAGGAGAGCGAGAAAACGTCTATAAAATTAGACGTTTTCCCATTAAAGGGACAGAGGTTTCATAACCTAACCATAAACATGTCTATGGAGCTGCTGCTGAGCCCCACCTACCTCTGCCATGCCATACTGGAAACAACCCTACTGCAGCAATTACTGGCTCTAAATTAAAGTCACTTTTAAAAGCATTTAACTTTGGTGGCCATGAAAAGTTTTCCAGTTCTGAGCCCCATGTGTACAGGCTTGTTTAGCTTGAGATTTTAAGCATACTCATCCAACCAGCCTCTTTATTCTCAGGAGAGATGTAACTGAAGGACATCACCTCACCAGCTGGCGTTCAGTCTATTTCTATATTTAGGTTGCAAACGTTAATTATTTCAGACAAAAATCCAAGCTTACTGAAGGAAGCAATCCCCAAATGTTTCTGTTTGTGGCTATGACACAAAGAGAACACTAAAGCAAGCATGAGAGATGAGAACAATTATCTACATGCAGAATATAAGTAGATGGTAGAGCAAAATCAGGCTTTAAAATAAATAAAGATTTGTCACATTCTAGGCCTGACAGCACTTAAGCTTCAGCAGCATTTGTAGTTTTCATGGTAGAAAACCAAGTTCTGCCCCCTGCCTTCCAGAATCAGGCACCTCAGTTAAGAAACAGATTACAGATGTTACATAAATGCTCAGGTACTTAGTATTGCATTTCAGATAATGCAAAGTGGAACTCTCTGCTCCAAGCATCACTCATTTTGGGAGTCTTCCCACTCATTTCAGTAGTTTTTCTTTAAGATCCCCCACTGGGTTTTCTAACAGTGATAGTACAGGTGAAAGGAGATGAATCCTCTCATCACAAGACAGGCTGAGGAGTAAATGTTGCCTGCTCTGGTTCCCCATTTGTATTAAAAAAGTCTTAGTAAATTCACAATCACTGAACTACGATTCACTGCTCAATGGCACAACACAAGTTGTGTAAAGGATACTTGAAGCTCTGTCGAAGTCCTGCTTTCAGAGATGTGCCTCCACATCATCTAAGTGGCTGAACCTGATCTTCACTGGATGCATGTGCCACACATAAGCAAGTTCCTACCACAGGCCTGTGCATGACCTCTCCTGCAATTTACTGTCTAGATACTAGAAATAGGGGTGACATCAAATCCCATCAAACAGCACCTGAACACTCAGAGGTGGGGAAGAGGAAACCACTGCATGCTTCTTTCTGCAGTCAGCTCACCAAAAGCATACTGTACTTCATTTGCTATCGAATTCCACTGCAATAAAACTTTCAGTCATTACACTACGGGAACCTCAGAGATCATCCATGTGCTGGAGTCTCCCATTTTCCACTTATTCAGGATTTTTCCAAGGCAGTATTAGCTCCAACTACAGCTCAAGCAGCAGAACCTGCCTTCAGTAGTTCATTTCTGCCTCTTTCAGAGTTCACTCCCTAAGGAGCTGAAAATACAAAGCCACTTCAGACTGCACATATGATTTAATGAAGCTGGTACAAAGCCTTATTTTGGGCTTCTGAAGCACAGCAGACTCCTAACCAGAATGAAGAGCTGAAGCTCGCTCTGCTCCTTTATTCTCCTCCCACAAAACCAGCCAATTTGACACCAGCGTTAGCAGAAATGCTCAGGGCAGCCCTGCCCCCTTGTGTGTGCACAGGAGAACACAGCTTCTACACAGAGCCTGTGTAGCAAACTTGTGTGGTGACCTCAACCCATATGACCAGTGGTGACTGCTTTTACTGACCATGATATGACCCTGATCTGAAAACACTGAGGTTCATCTTTTATGGCAAGGGCAGGACAGTCTGAGTTTACAGACGTGACTAAACACACAGGTCAGATCATCAGCTGAGCCAGAAACTGCAAACAACACAGGAATCCCCAATCCTGGGGGATTCTTTCCACCTCCAATCACTCCAATGGGCACTGCCAGCAAGAACCCAGCTGAACACAGCTCCTCACAACAGGCACACCAACGGACAAAGCATTATGGAAGACTTAACTCTCAAGCCCCAAAATGCTGCTGTAAATTTGGTCAACAATCATTTCTAAAGTAAAAGGTACTTCCCAGGCCTTTGATGAGGTAGTACAGGAGAACAGCTCAGATGAGCCCCCCACCCACAAGCCCTACTGCTATTTCAAAGGGTAAAACCAGACTGCTTCTGCAACATCTGTTTTTCCTCTTCCTGGTTATACAGAGGACTGCAGTGAAATCAGAACAGCTCAGAACTTCTTCCAGCACCCATCAGCAACAGCTGACAATTATTAAGCTTGGCAGAACTTGTCTTCCACTCCTGACTTTGCTATGAGCTTGCTGGGCTATTTCTGAGTTTATATTCTACATATCAGAGCACCTACCCCAGATGCAGAAGTGGCCGTTGACAAATGTAAATGGTGTATTACACAAGTAATAAATGCATTAAAAGGACTGCAACCTGTTTGAAAGCAGTTTTTGAAATGTCTTCTACACAATCTTATTATTCCATCTTTGAAAAGTTACACACGACATGAAGCTTTTTTCCCCTCCTCTCTCAACAGCTCCCTCTCAGAGTTAAGAAAAGCTTTGGATATCCAGTGCTTGGACACTGAGTGCTTCTGCTGCAACGAGGAACTGGTATAAAAGAGGGGGACAGTGTTTCAAACCATGCTTTATTTTGAACCCTCAGAAAAAAAATCATGCAGAAAAAAACGGAGGTTTTTTTGTCTCAGAAGCTGAAAATTGGAAAGGGGATAAACCAAAAGAAAAAACACCTCTTTTTTGTCAGCTGGGGACATGAAAGGGAATTAGAGCTTGTCCCCGCAGAGCAACATGCTTCCAAACTGGAGGGTGTTTGTTCCGAGAACAATCATCATAGAATCACAGGCTGGTTTCAGTTGGAAGGCACCTTAAAGCCAAGTGCAAGGTCCTAACACCCAGGTCAGAGCAATCCCAGGCACAGCTACAGATTGGGCAGAGAAGATTCAGAGCAGCCCTGAGGAGAAGGACTTGGGGGTGTTGGTTGATGAGAAAATGAACATAAGGCATCTTCAGTGTGCGCTTACAGCCCAGAAAGCAACCGTATCCTGGGCTGCATCAAAAGGAGCGTGACCAGCAGGTCAAAGGAGGTGATCCTGCCCCTCTACTCTGCTCTTGTGAGACCTCACCTGGAGCATTGTGTGCAGTTCTGGTGTCCTCAACATAAACAGGACATGGAACTGTTGGAACAAGTCCAGAGGAGGCCACGAGGATGCTCAGGGACTGGAGCACCTCCTGTATGGAGACAGGCTGAGAAAGTTGGGGCTGTTCAGCCTGGAGAAGAGAAGCTGTGTGGAGACCTCAGAGCAGCTTCCAGTGTCTGAAGGGGGCCTACAGGGATGCTGGGAAGGGACTCTTTATTAGGGACTGTAAGGACAAGAGCTAACAGGTTCAAACTTAAACAGGGCAAGTTTAGATTTGATATAAGGAAGAAGTTCTTTACTGTAAGGGTGGTGAGGCACAGGAATGGGTTACCCAGGGAGGTTGTGAATGCTCCATCCCTGGTGGTGTTCAAGGCCACATTGGACAGAGCCTTGGGTGACATGGTTTAGTGTGAGGTGTTCCTGTCCATGGCAGGGGTGTTGGAACTAGATGATCCTAAGGTCCTTTCCAACCCTAACTATTCTATTCTGTGATTCTAAAGACCACCTAGTTCCCCATCTAATCACCACCCTCAAGCAGATTTCAGTATTACACCCTAGAATGACAGCATATTTTCTGCTTTAAACCAGGCAAGAACAGCTGAGAGCCAATAGCACTGATGCCACCAAAGCTGCACCATCATTAGTGACAATCACAGAATTCTTCGACACATAACACTGCTTAGACATCCCAGACAATGTTCACAGCCCAGACACAGGATGTACGTAAGTTTAAATACTCACTTCCAAGTGCTATCTACTGGCATGCTATCTTACTACTTACTCATACTTTCCCTCCTGTTGTCATCCTCCTTCAAGATCGCTTCCTTCTGGTTGTCCTGTGCTGCCTGGCTGGAGTTCTCCTTGTCACTGGATGGGGAATCACAGGCTCCATCAGATTTCTTTTCCGAGGCCTCTTCATCAACCTTCTCCAGGGGATGTATTTTCACAACTTTCACAGGTAACATTTTCTCCTTACCAACCTGCAAGGCAATAGTGATGAAAACTGAACCTGAGCAAAAGGCATGAACTAATGAGCTTTAAACACCCCAAGCAGGAAATATGCAGCCAGGACTACCTACAAGCTATAATTTGGCAAAACACTTAACTGCCATCCTTCCTGAGGAAGGATGATCCCTCTCACGAAGCAATTACAGGGTTTCTTTCTACTACTCCTACCTGGAAGTTCTGTACAAATTATTAAGAAAGAGAGAACTGCCAACCCTCAAGTTCTTCCAGTGTTTAATGATGCTACTTTCTCAGCCTGAGGAAGGAGTACGTCCATGGTGCAAGCTTGCTCTCTCAGCAGCCCCAGTTGAGTATGTTCCAGATAGATTGCCAGCACTTTGTATCTTTCCCTTATTTTTAACAGGTTTGAGTTTTCCCCACCATTCCCAGTTCCAACTGTTAGGGCATAGAGACTTGCAAGCAATTGACTTCAAGCTACATTACTTTAGGACTATTACTCCTCCTGGGAACACATTAGAGCAGATTATGGCAGGTGGTAATTTTTAACTTCCTCTAATTATGTATTTATATATATTTAAATATGTACAAAGACCATCACACATTTAAGCAGTATAATAAACATATCTCTATTTCCCTACACACACATGGATAAGTCATTATCTTCTTGCCATCAGTATAGGTCATCCACTTGCTTCTGCTTATAGAACCATTCTGCATGCAAAAGCAGGTGCTGTCACGGGGATTCTACAGAAAAGAAACTCTCATCATCTTCCTGACGATGTGACTAACACGTCCTTCCCATCTCCTGCCTGTAGATATCCAAAAGGAGCTCTGTGCAAAAAGCACGGGATAAAATAGAAAACGGATCCTTACCTCAAAGTCACACTCCTCTCCCACTGCAAATTTGGTCATGATCTCCAGCCAAGCAGCATCCACCAACTTCTCCAAAGATACAGTGTTGTGGTGGACTATTTCCAGTACCAGTTTCTCATACCAGATGGGGAACTCCTCCTTCAAGCTGAGGAAGCACAGAAGTTTTCATTATTCCAGCAATAAAAGCCAAACTGCAGAGCCACCTCCCATTTCACAATCCAGGAACACTAACAGCCAGGACAATGCTGGAGGCAGATGCCACGTTAACACGTGAACATCCTTGGGCTTTTGCTGCCCTTCCCCAGCACCTCCGAACAGTGTTAACTGGCATAACAATATGAACTGCACTCTTCCTCCCAGAAGGAACACCAGAGTGTTCTGGAAGAGCAGCACTGATGGTGAACTCCTTCCTGCTGGTCACTAACTGCTTCTCTACCACATGTGTAAAATATACACCAAGATCCCATAGTGTTTCTGGGGCTTGTTACTTTAAGATTTTTGCTTCCAACCAACACCACTATGATGCTGATGAAGACCTGGCATTTCTTTCTTTCCGAACAGACTGCTAACCCAGGGAACAAGATAGAGGCAGGTTAACACAATCCAATCATCCTTCCAGAGAAGGATATTTTGTGTTTCACCACATCGTGATCTTCAAATGCTTTCACATAGAGAAAGGAAAGGACTGTTACAAATTGACCTGACTGATTTTCTTTCTAGGAGATCAGGTCTCTGCTGACAGCAGACTAGGAAATCCATTGCGTAAAGCTTTCTGGCTAAAAAGTCCATTTCAAACTACTTTAAGGAGGAACAAAATACTCCATTTTTCCAAAGCCCTTTTAGCTTTCCAGGCTCCAGGATACAGTACTGACAATCCTCAGCTCTATCTGCTGTTCTACAACTGCCACTGGCAAATGTATCCCTTTAGCAAACTGCTAAATGAACTGTTTTTATTCGGACAAGTATCAGGTATTCAGCAGCCAGCAAACTGCCTGGGAAGCTTTTCATCCCATTTCAAAGGGACAAAGCTAAAAATCTCATTCCACAGCCTTTTTTCCCCCTTCCATATTTAGAGAGGCTATAGCCAAATTTGCTATTGAGAATTTGCCATTTATCCTTTATTTATATTTCTCTGTGCTTTCAGAAGTGGCCAACCAACCCACCACTGTTAACCAAAGCCAAGTGACACCAGACCAGTAGGCTTGGCCTCAGGATTTCAAACTAATGGAGCTAGCTCTGCACCCTCCTCTTAAAGAGGAACATTCTGGAGGAAAGACTGATGACAGTAGTACTTCAACCCTCATGGGAATTAGGACTATCAGCAAACAGGTTTCTTGTTTGTTGCCTTTAAGGATGCAATTAACCTCAAATGATGGGAAATTTCTCCTTAAGCTAAGGCTAAAGAGTAGACTCTTCAAAGAGGCACTAGAACATTTCATTCTTCGGCAGTACCACTGACCATCCCCCCAGTTTAAACCCAGGGAAAAGCAGTCACACAAGTCCAAGCCACCAGTTCACCATCTGTTTGGCATCACTCCTACAACTTGGTGACCACACAGCAAGTTACAGACCTTGTCTGAGCCAAGGCCTTGCACCTCTACAGAAAATTCACTTCTATGGCATGAGTGACACTGGATCTCAACCAGAGCTTTGGGGCCAGTGCTGTGTGCTAAAGGGAAGGTCAGGGCCATGGTAGCCACTGGAACACTGGTGGGCTGAACAGAGCCATGATTTCTGCTGGTTTTCCTGTGTTCTTTATGGTTTCAAGTGGAGCAGATCCCCAAAAGAGCACTCCAAAATATATTTTTTATTTAGTACAACAACTGATTCCAGCACAGATCTGGAAACCCCAACTATAGCTGTGGCCTGACTAATGGAGTACTTTAATAGCCTCTTTTTACTGCATTTTTACTTTAGCTCCTCCAAGATTTCCTCCCCCCACCCCGCGAAAAATTCCCATTACTCGATGGACTTTAAAACATGCCAAGCACCACATGCTGAACTATTTTGGTTTAGTAATACCATGATACAGCACTAAATAAGTACATTAAGTGATGGCATCAAATTTGGACTTAACTTGCTTTCACCTCCAGAATCTAGTTGCGGCCAGTAAAAAGCTACTTACCTCACCTCCTAAGCCAGCAATAACGTATCATGCCCAAGCCCACGATTCTGCCCCAGTGCCTGAAGATAGACACATACCAATTTATTCTTTGGTACTTACAGCTCAGCGACTTCCTGCTCCTCCTCCCAAGCCTCTTTGTGTGTCAGCTGGCTGCTTCCTGTGCTCTTGCACGTCCAGATGCGTTCACTGTACCTCTCCAGACGTGCTTCATACTCTCTGTAGAAGTGGCAGCTCAGGAAAACAGGACTTATGCAGTGGAGAGCATGATCACAACACACGAAACCCTAATTCCATTAAACCCTTGATAGTGGACTGCACCAAGGCTGAGGACTGCTGTCATACAGGTTGACCCTGTGTCTACCACCGAGAAGCTGCTTACATCAGACAGGTTTTCAGACCAGGATGCCCTAAAGCTTCCAGCACTGAAATGCCCATCCTGTTCATCAAGCATACAGAAGGTAACACACCGTCAGCAGTTCAGCTGAACTGCACAAGAGGAATACATACAGCTGAATGCCCTGTGGCATTGCTAAGTTACTTCTCAGTTTTCCAGGCTGATTGATCAGAAAAAGCACAAACAGTATCAGAGGCACGTGCAGGAGTCATGGCACCCACTGTTGCTAAATGCCTGACAATAATAGGAAACTACTACTACTACTGCCTGAGGGCAGTGTTACAAACACTAGATGCAAGCTCTAACCACTCTACCCAGCACATGCAGTCCTTGGAGGAAAAAACCCAAGGGCTTTGTAACTGAAATCACATGGAAGTTTACCCTTCCTCTGGCTTCCAACAAGAGCAGCCTGCTGCACCAGCACAATATGATGACCTTTCTCACCAGCTACATGACCTGCTGCCCATACCACAGCAGCCTCAAGGTTGAGTTACTCTGGCTGTTCAGATTAATACCCATTAATGCAGACAGCACTGTGAATGAAAGCAGTAGCTACTGTGCTGTGTCTGGAGCTATGCTCTGCCCATTCCACCAAAGCAGTAATTAACTGGGAGTGTAAACAGATACAAGCTACTTCATACTTTCTATGGATAGCACATGTACAGGCAGTTATCAGAAAACCCAGCAGAGTATAAATCCACACCAATTTACCCAGCAGCAGTCTACTCAAGCTGCCATATGCTTACCAGGAGTAATTTAAGTGGAGAAATCATGGGAGAAGTAAGAGCAGCATCCTTCCCCTCTCCTGCAGTGCACGCACCAGCAGAGAAGCAGGCACAGTGCACAAAGCATGCTTGTAGCAGAGCAGCAGCTCAGCCCGGAACAGCACAAGTGCTAATTATGAGTCTCTGTGCAAATGAGCAGATTGCTCCATGCTCCTGCGAAGGCAGAGCCACAGCAAACTGCTCTCTGTGTCTCACATATAGAATCATAGAATGGTTTGGGTTGGAAAGGACCTTAAGATCATCCAGTTCCAACCCCCCTGCCATGGGCAGGGACACCTCACACTGAACCATGGCACCCAACCTGGCCTTGAACACAACCAGGGATGGAGCATTTACCACTTATCTGGGCAACCTGTGCCAATGCCTCACCATCCGTACAGTAAAAAACTTCCTCTTTATATCCAACCTGAACTTCCCCTGTTTCAGTTTGAACCCATCACCCCTTGTCCTATCACTACAGTCCCTAATGAAGAGTCTATCCCCAGCATCCTTATAGGCCCCCTTCAGACACTGGAAGCTGCTATGAGGTCTCCATGCAGCTTCTCTTCTCCAGGCTGAACAGCCCCAACTTTCTCAGCCTGTCTTCATACAGGAGGTGCTCCAGCCCCTGAGCATCCTCGTGGCCTCTTCTGGACTTGCTCCAACAGTTCCATGTCCATGTTGAGGACACCAGAACTGCACACAATGCTGCAAGTGGGGTCACAGGACTGCAGAGGACAGACCCAGCATCACCTCTGCCTTTCAAGAAATTAAAAAATCCCACCAAAATCAGTTGCACTAAGATTCCCATTTGGAAATTACAACTCCAGCAAAGCCAATTTTCCTTCACAGCCCCACAGGAAAGCACACTAAGGTGCAGAAGTTATACTGTGGACCTTGATACACACATATCTTCACAGCAACTGATGCTACACAAGACTATGAGCCAGGAGCAGACCCACCTCCAGAGGAGGCTGTACTGATGGAACATTCCCTCATCCTGGAGCAGGCCTTAAAAGCAAGGAGAAACCCTGCAGTTCCCCAGCTTACTCTGCCTGTGGAGTGTCCTGCTCCTCAGCAGCCCAACAAGTCATATCCCACAGAGCCTCGAGCTCTCAGGCCAATCCTTACCCCTCCTGCAGAGGTGCTGCAGGGCAGGAAGCACATCATGGCAGAAGCGTGATGGCAAGGAGGAGGAACCCATCCACACAGCACCACGGACCAGACCAGAGGTGTGTTTTTAACCGGTCTCTGTAGCAAAACTGAATGAGGAGGCAAAATACATGAACAAAAATCCAACAAAACCCCCAGGAGTCTGCCCCTATAATTACAGCAATTAACCACTTTCAGAGTGACTAAACTGCAACCACAATGCTGCTCCTTCTTAGGACTTGCCCACAAAGAGAAGAGTTAAAAGCAAATTCAATCCTCACAGCAAACAGGAGCCCAGACACACAGAAACAGTGGTCTTCATTCGTTAGCCCCACCTCACCCCCAGGCTCCCCTTCTGCATGTCCAGGACACCACCAACCCGGAGGGCTCACAGCTGCTGCAACAGCAGTGCTGGGGGAAAGACCCTTCCTCAGGGCTTGGGATGCTGCTGCCTTCACACACTTGCAGTAGTTTCAACTGCAGACAAATATTTGAGATATGGCTGGGAAATAATGCTGGTCTACTTCTCCTTTACCAGTTTATCAACTTTCTTCTCTCTAGACCTGTGAGGAAATCCCTTTCCTTCCAGCAAGGACAGCCAATAAATGCTGATCTCCAGCTGGAAAGGAACTGAAAGATCCACTTCTTCCTAACATCATTTCCCAAACTGACAGAACTTTCCCCTCCTTGTGCACACCTCTGAGAACAACCTTAACTGCACTATACCAGGGCACTATACTCAAAAGCCTCAGGTACAGCAACTTCCCCTTCCAGCTCAGCTCTTCCTCTCACATGCAACTCAATTCCACCTACAGCTGGTCAGCTGCTCTGACACTGATCCTGGACACATTCCTTGCCCAGGCTCCAGTCACGCCTCCCCTGCCCACCGTGCTCTGGGCTCTGCCATGAGCTCCCTACGCCAGGTTCTGCTATGGAACCCTGGGAAGCACAAAGCCAAAAGGCAGGAGGATGCTCTTGCAAAGTTAATTCTCGCTCAAACTTTCCACTCCACATGTGCTGTTTGTCCTCTCCACTTGGATTGAAAACAAACCCCAGAACGTTCAGCAGGTCTGACTCAGTACTGCGGCTGCTGTGCCACAACCAGCCCATCTCCACACACACTTGGAGCTGCCATTGCCACAGAGTCCCAACACAGTGATAAATAACAAACCCTGGACATCAGCTTGTGAATGTTCCCCCAAAAGCCATCAGTAACACACGTGTTAAATTAAACAGCTGCCTACCCACTGCATAACAGTTAACACATCACATCTGTCTGCATCACACTGAACATCACTTACTGCCGAAAGGCAGAAAACACAACAAAAACAAGGGACCCTTTCTGGGGAAAAAGTCATGTTTAAAAGCAAACAAGCCAACCACACACCAGCAGCTATGAAACAGATCTGAAGTTTACTTCTTCCTGCGTAACTGATCCTCTCCCAGAAATGACTGTCAACTCCAAAATAGCTTTAGAGCATCTATTCAATTCAATATATAATAATATATAATATGTAATAATTCAATTCAATATATCTATATCTATTCAATATATCAATTGTCTTCACCTTACCTAAGGCAGCAAACCTCCCCAGAAGGCCAGCACTGTTCTAAGACACCATCCATGGGGGGGTGGCAAAGCTCTTCTAGAAGTGCAGAGCTTTGGTGCTGTCATCTTTCAGCCAGAGTTTAACTGGCCGGTACCACAACAGCCTTGAACCTATAGGCCACAAGCAGCCAAATTCCTTATGTTCTCTGTGCTGCTTATCACACAGAACACTAGAGGCAGATGGCAAGCTTTTATCTGAGGAAAGCAGGACAGCTTCCCCAGACAACGCTGATGGCTGAAGGAAAGCTTTGCCTGGAACAGTCCCTTCTTGCTGCTCCAGGCTGGTTTGCTCTCAGAACCTTGAGCACTGTCTTCCAAATCACATCCAATACAGAACACACACTGCAGCAGCCCCACACTGTTCACTACGGATCAAATGTGGCGTCCGGCAGGCATCAGATGCTCAGTACACATGCCACAGACAGGCTGCACAGGTGAACCTGACAAGGCCATACCCTGCATGAAGCATTTGCCTGACACCTCACAGAGGCCTCCAGAGCTCCTACAAGAACGAGTTCAGCTCCAGGCTCCCAGGGATGCACCTGTCCACAGCCACACAACCAACAGCGCTTGCACCAGGTCTGACCTGATGGGTCAGAGGCTCCACCAGGACACAGTGGGCTCTACACAGGATGGGTGCTCAGATTTTCAGGGGATTTGGCAAAGGAAGCTACAAATAAATAGGAAACTGAAATAAACACCTGAGCTCTCATGACCACGTTATCACAGAACCCCAGCCTGGTTTGGGTTGGAAGGGACCTTAAAGCCCATCCAGCACCAACCCCTGCCCCGGGCAGGGACCCCTTCCACTGGAGCAGCTGCTCCAAGCCCCTGTGTCCAACCTGGCCTTGAGCACTGCCAGGGATGGGGCAGCCACAGCTGCTCTGGGCACCCTGTGCCAGCGCCTCAGCACCCTCACAGGGAAGCATTATCCATCTCTTCCCTGCTGCTGGACATGCTCCTGATACATGCCCACGGGGCAGACATCTCATAGGCAACACCTCAATCTTAATATTTGGTTCAACCTAAACTACAGCTGCAAATCTTAACAAAAAACAAGTCTTCCAATGTCTTCCAAACCCCTCATGTGTAGCTGCAGGGTAAGGGTGGGTGCATCCTCTGCGGGAAGAGCTCATCAACCACTTCTCAAGGTGGAAAATCAAACATTCAGGAGACTCTACTTTTCAAGGCCTTTGCACAAATGGCACAAGCATGGGGAGGACCCATGTACCTCTGCAGGCTGTTCCCATCACCAACATTCCTTCCTCCGCGCTACCAAGGACAGACAGAAGTGACCAAAAACCCCTCTCCAAGTGTTCTTCAGGTAACATTTCCCTTCAACTGACTCACTTGCAATTCTCTGTTCCACTTTTTGCCTGGCATATATTATATAGAGCCAACAAAGCAAGACAGAAACCCAACATTACTCAGTTTCTCTTTTTAGCTTCATGTCTACCTACCCCACGAACTTTCTAGAACGTGCTAGGCTGCCCGCCTCCCACAGCACCCTATGAAGTACGTTCCCCAAGCACAGAGCATCTCTCTAGAACCGCAGTGCTTGCACTGGTTTCCTCTTGCTTCTGACCCTGCAGCTAACACCAGCCCCTCTGAGATGAGAAACCGCTCCTTTCTTCCCTTAATATGAATACCATGCAAGTGTCTGCAGGAACCTGTCCTCCTCCACCTACCCATGGATCCACAACAGCCATACCACTGGAGCGCTCCCAGGAAGTGCCTCTGTGCTGTCCCACAAGGCAAAGCTCAAAGTCACGTTTTCTTTCCCAAAAGTAGCAATCGGGTTTAATCTGCGTCTCTGTGATCAGTGATCACTGTCCAGAGCACAGCTTTCCTCCTGGGCACACGGATGACCAAGCTGCTTTCATTGTGCGTACACCACGAGAGCAGCTTTGGAGTCACAGGCAGAATGCTTTAATTTGAGATACGGTGAAAAGCAAGTATCTAACCCCGTACCCAAGAGCGTTTTATTGGGCTGAATACGCCAGCGATGCTTATCTGCGTTAAGAGGTGCATTTCTGCTTCCAAAGCTGCCTAAACCTTCCCAGGGGCTTCCAGCAGCTGCTGTTCATCTGAAGGAACAAGACCTGCTCCAGCACAAGGCCCTGTGCAAGTTCTGGAGCCCCTTTGTCCTCTGCACCGCCAGGACCTCCGGGGTACGTCCCCGTTGAGGTTCATGCATTCCCCGCTCCCAGTCTCAGGTTTAGGTCCCAACGCAAGCCCTGAGCAGGCCGCTCACAGCGGTCTGAGGGCACCTGGACCATGGCTCTGCCTCCGCCGGTGCCCAGCGCCTGCCCCGCTCCCGGCCGGGCCCAAGGCCGCTTCCTGCCGCTGTCACACGGCAACCCGTGAAGGAAGGTAACGAGTAAAGACGGGTTTCATGTAAAACCGGCCACGAGGAACAGGCTCCGTCCGGAGGGAAACCCTGGGCTCTGCACAGCCCCTTGCTGCGCCCATCTGTTCCTTCGGGGGGTACGATACCGACCCCCACCACCCGGCTGCAGCCCGAGACCGGCTCCGGCGTTCACTGCGTTAAGGAGCCCCGCTCCCGCAGCCGTGCCCCGTCCGCCGCTCTCCACGGCCGCCCCGGAGCACGGTCCTGACCCGGGGCACAACCTCGCCACGGCACAATCACCTCTCCGCCATCCCCCCGCGGAGGCCCGGGTGCGCTGCAGAGCCCGGCTCCGGGCCCGGCCGGATCCCGTTCCCGTCCCCCCCCATTCCCGTTCCCGTTCCCGTCCCCGTTCCCGTCGGATACTCGCGGCTGCGGAACGCCTCCTGCGTGTGCGCGATCACGAAGCGCTCCCCGGGCTCCCCCGGCGGCAGCGGCCGCGCCAGCGGGAACGGTTTGCGGCCCAGCAGCGGCGCCATGGCGGGACGGTTGAAAAATGGCGGGAGATTCCCCTCCCCCCGCGGCGGCCGGCGGGGCGGGGCGGGCCTGGCCGCGCGCACCCCAACCTGCTCCCGCCCCCGCGGGGCCCGCCCCGCCGATCCGCGAGCCGATTGGTGGGCTGCCGGCGCCTCCGGCTCCCGATTGGCTGCTCCGCCTGTCGATCGCTGAGGCTCGCCCCGCCCCCCCGGCGCGCGAGGTGAGAGGTCGCGTTATGTAAGCGGCAGCGAGCGCGGCGCCATTTTGTGTCCCCGTTATCCGCCCGCCCCCCTCCCCGCGGTGGCCAATCAGCGCGCGGCCACGCCCCCCGCACATCCGGGTACCGCGGCGAGGCCGCGCGCCCAGCTTTGTCCTCCGCGGCCCGCTCGTGCTGACCCCGCCTCTTAAAGGGGGCGGAGCCTGGGGCGGGGCCGGGGCGAGGGGCGGGGCCGGGTCAAGCCACGCCCCCAGGGCAGTGCAGCTGCGCAGGCGCCGTGGTTCCGGTCCGGAGCCCGGTGTGAGGGCAGCGGGAGCCGTTCTGTGTGCGCAGCCGCGGTGTGTGAGGGCCGGGATAGGCTCCGGGGCTGGCTCCGGGGCTGGCTCCGGGGCTCCGTGCCCGTCACGGGCCCGGCGGAAAGAGGGAGCACAAACCGTGGCTGCGGTGGAGCCGCTTGGATCCGGTGTAACTCGAGCATCGCACATGGAGGCCGCGTCTGCCGGTGTGGGCTGTGGGCCGCAGGCAGCAGCTCGGGCCCTCGCCGCCGTACGAGCCCGGTGCGGCTCCCTCCGACCCCTTCTGGGTGACCGGAGGGCAGCTCTGTGTGAGCTGTAGCAATCCCGGACGCTGCTGCTGCTCTGGCGCCCGGGAGCAGCTCGGGGGAGCAGCAGCAGCCGTGGCAAGCTGATTAAACTGTGTGGAGTGAATTGAGCTCCGCTAAGGAGCTGTGGAGTCAGGCACAGCAGTGGTACGAGCTGGAGTGGAGGTGTTGGATCCTCCCGTGATGGATTTGATACAGGGGTGGCCAATGTACAGGGGGTAATACAGAGAAATTGTACCAGGGGGTTAAAGGAATTCCTGTGCTTAAACAAAAGTATTGTCTGTCCTAAGTACCTGCCATTGCCATCTTGCCAAGGCATTGATTACTGCTGGAGGGGGAGAAGCAGATGCAGTTCTACTGACAAGGGACAAAAGCAGATGATTGGTTCTACTGGTAAGCCAGGGAGAGGCAGACTGGGCACCGACCAAACCCTAAGGCCATGTCTGAAGGTTAAAAGGTGTAAAGTTTAAGAGGAAGACTCATTTACTCCATCCTCAGACCCCTGCCCATGACCAGAGGGGGCACTGCGCAGGTGCAAAGGACCTTCTGGCTCATTATAATACGAAGCAGGGATAGATACTAAATATGTATAGGCGGATTGAGCAACCTCATGTCTGTGTATACCTTAAGAGAAAGGGAGAACAACCCTGAGGGATGCATGCTTTGGAGGAGCCATCCCCATGCACCTCAGCACTGAATAAAAGCCTACCTACTTTACAACTTTAGTTGTGGGGTCTATCCGCGCATCAAATCTGCACTGAAAAAGCATAACTTTTGCATAAATGATGCAAAACCAATGCCAACATAGGCATTTCCTGATCCCCGAGGCTTCATCTAGGACTGAAGATAGTGGGAATAACAGCAAACATGTCTATGCTGCCAGCCTTCGGTGTGAGCACACAGATGAACCTGCTCCCGGCTGGAGCTCCACCAGGACCTGAGGTGCAGGACTGGCACCAAGTTGCCATTCTTGGCCTGACAAAAGCCAAAAGGTTTTGCTTTTTGTTCCATGTGGGAACTGTGCTGTCACCTGAGGGTCACAGAGCCCATAGGGAACGTGTATCCTGAAAAGGCCCACGATTTGGTGGACTAAGAGTCCATGTGTGTGACTGGAGCTAGTGGCACCCACAGGGTGATGTGGGTTCTCCTCCCTTGCTCAGAGATAACTTTATGCCAGCTCAGCAGTGTCAGCCACAAACTAGCCAGGAAAGGGGCAGAGCTTGACATGCAGAAGCATATTCAGGGCTGTCAGTGACTTGTGTTCTGGTTCTCTGTTCCTGGGGGCCCTGAACAAGCTCACGCTGGTGTCCTCCTGAGTAACATCCCTGTGTTGCTGGGTTTCTGCTGCCAGAGCAGCTTTGGGAGGTACTGGCTGTGGCAGGGCAGGAATTGCACTTCACTACAGCCCTGCCATGTGGGCAGAGGCAGGGTTTGTGCTGTCTGCACTATTGCTTCCCATCCCCAGGAGCATCCCTCCACTGTGCCGGGGCTGGCCTGTGCTGCTGATGCTCTGCAGGCTTGCAGCCAATGCCATTAATGTGCAGGTCTCCAAGCTCTTGACGGCTATTGAGTTAATGACAGTTTGCACTCTCCCTTTGGGCTGAATGAACTAAACCCCGTTTTGGTTTGATGGAGTTCTGCTCTGCTCAGTGGTGCTCACTTACAGCCTGGCTCTCAGGAACATGGGGGCCTTTTCCCATCACTTTAATGGGATGAAAGGACCCCAGAGTCCATTTAGCTAACCACTAACATCCCTGGGGTGATGCAGAAGATAATTAATGAGATATATTACTGTTTTCAACTGCTGTGGGTACTCACACCCTGAGTTTTCCCATCTCTTTTCTCATGCGGTGTCCCCTGGCCTCCCTCAGCTGTCACACAAGATACCAGATGACAATTTTATGTTCCTACAAATCTGTATAATACATTAGACTTTATCACTTTTTGAATATAAATACTCAGCTTTTCTGTTTAACAGCTGCATGTGTCTGTGGAAAATATCTCTGCTGGGCAACAGGAGCAGCACCTGCCTGATTTTGGTATTTTCCTGCCTTTCCCAGTCACTTTTGGTCCTCAGTGAACCCTTTTATGTATAAATTATGTACTGTTTAAACCCTGAAGCTGTCACAGAATGGGGTAGAAGCTTATTAAGACCTATCATTTACTGCAGTATGAGTTAGAACAGCTCACAAGGGCCATGCCAAGGCACAGCTTGGGTGTCTGTCCCATCTCTAGCCCTGGGAGCTGCAGTCCACCCTGAACTCCACTTCTTGTCCATTGTTACACCTCCAGCCCCTGTTCCCCTGCTCCTCCTGCTCCTTGCTGTCTTGCTGTCTTACACTCATGATCCTCACCCACACTGGGTGCTGTTTGCCCCAGAGGGGTTGGCATGAGCAGGGGTATCTGCATTTATTATTATTGTGTATTTACCAGGTTACTTTATTAGGGGAAGGACCACATCATTTGTGCTGATGGAGCAATAAAACCATTGCCTTTCTTAGGACATTCATTTGTTTGAGATGTTTGTAATCTTGGAGCAGAGAGGTTTGTGCTTTGAGTATCGCTGTAACACACCAGTTAAGGCGCAGAACATGGTGTCTGTGGGCATGCAGAAATCAATAGTGTTTTCCACAGCATTCTAAATGATTGTTTAACAGGCAAGAGATAGTGGTAAATACTGTAACATAGGAAGAAAGTTAATTGATAGAATAAAAGTGCCTACTGATGGATGCCGCTACAAATGCATCCCTCTGTCTACAGGGTGCAATGTGTGGATCCAGCAGTATGCTTGGAGAGAGAATACAACAGAAATCAACTGCACACTGGATGAGCTAAAGTTGGGCTTGTCCTTCTTACATGAAACGTTGGTGTCCTGCTGTGCTTGGCTCAGCCTAAACTCAGTCACCTCCAAATTCATCCACACAGTGCAAGCCTCCTGTCTGGTCCCACGTGCATCCCCTGCCTGGCTTTATCCCAGCAAAGGCCTTTCTTTGACCCTTGTTTCTCAAGTAGCTCCTGTGTCCTGCCACAGTGCTGCCCATCCTGCCCATGCCCATCCTGCCTGGAATGTGGGCAGGGGCAGGACCCACTGGTGACCCAGCTCCCTGCTGCCATACTACCACAGTGAGTAAACAGGGAAGTGGGGAGCACCTGGGTGTCTGGAATGATTCCCTGGGAGCACTGCTAACGCCTCCAGTTTGTCTATTCCATGTGTTTCTATTCCTTTGATCTCTTCATAGACCATATATAGACCATAAAATTAATGCTGAGGTATCTAAGGCTTTATTATGGGCCCATTTGTTATTGCTAACTGCTGCTAACAGAACCGAGATTTAATGGCATAAGTTGAGTGTTAAGTTTAAGAACGGCTGTGGAAGATTCCTGTTGCTTCTGTAAGGAGCTGTAGGAGTTACATGGAAAGCACAGCAGCTCACAGTCAGCAAAGATGGGTTCAGTGGTGCTTCCCATAAAGCTTGCCTGCATTAAGCCTCATTTTGTCAGACCTTAAACTGCCTAGGCTGAAATTCCCAGTGGCTTGTGGCTGCCTGTCTTGGCTGCTGGGGAAGGATCTGGGATATGGGGGTAGGTACAGACTTGAGGAGCAGGTGCTTTGCTGAAGGACAGGGGTGGGTGAGCACAGCCCTGCTGCAGGCTCAGGCACTGTGGCTACATGGGGGGCTCAGCCTTAGGGGGTGCTTGGGCAGGGAATAGCCCCAAGGGCAGGGCAGAGGGCTAGGATAGGCACAGGGAGGGACAGGAGGGTGAGCTGTCTGTCCCCCCTGCGCCCAGCACAGTGCCATGTGCCTGTTCCTCCATAGCAAACTGTTGGGCACCAAGGCTCTGGCATTGGTGCAGGAGCATCTGGTGAAGGTCTGGTTTCAGCTGTGTGGTTTTCAGGTTGGGGAAGGGTGTGTGTGCTCAGTGGTGAGAATCGTGCTCTATTAGTCAGTCAGTCTAACTAGGTTAGTTAGCCTTTATTAAACATGGGTTGAACACTCTGGTCATGGAGCCCTGGAGCTCCTACTGCCTCTGCTTTTGAAGTGCCCAGTGGCTGGGTTCTCTTCATGGCCAGCACCCCCATCCCAGTGGCAGAGGGCAGGCGGCCTGAGCTGTGCCAGGTCGGTGTTGTGGGGCTGTTCACAGCACGCTTCCCACTGCCCAGGACATGGCATTCCTGTGTTTGGACACGGTGTGCAAGCTGGGGCATAGGGGTACGTCTGCAGGGCCTGTCCTGTTCCGTGAGATACTGAAACAGGGGTGCGGAGCCATCAGCAGTGAGCACAGTCTGCACTCAGCAGGAAAGTGTCCCCGAGCACCTATTAGTGGTGCACCCTCAGCAATGGGGCAGTGTCACTCAAGGAGTTATCAGCATAGGTGATCTGGGGATGCAAGGTCTGTGCAGCTTCAGCTCCTCCAGGTTTGAAGGCTTTAATCACAACCAGATGAAAGGATCCAGCCCTCTATAATGGTGCCTGACCATCATCTGCCTCTTCCAAAGTGGAGCCATGGCTGGTGCCCTAAGCATTCAAGCAGAGACTGTGTAATGGGAACCATCATCATTGCCACTTCCCGACCTCAGCAGGACCCCCGCAGGTCCCCCTGCTCCTCACTTACATCCCTCAGCTGCTGCCATCCTTCCCCTCCGTTCCCATCCTCCCCTGCCTTCACCAGCATGCCTAGGTCACCCTTGTCCTGCCCATCAGTCAATGCCACCTCCTTAGGCTGCTGTGCCTCACCTCCCGGGTGCCTGTCCTGGGCTGCAGCTTCAGTATTCCTCCACCTGTTATTGTTCTCCTGGAAAGACAGCCGCAGTGTTGGTGTTAGTGATGTGGTGCTGAGCAGAGCACCTGCAAAGGGAACACCGCTCAGGGTTCCCACAGGAACTGTGGGAAAACCCCGGCCCCATCAAGGAGCACAGAGCTGCTGGGGATGTCCCCACACCACACCAGTGTCACCAACCCTCTACCCATGTGGCAGTGAGTGCTGCCCAGCCCCTAGCACATGGGGTAGATGCAGTTTCTCTCTGCTGCTGGTGGCAAGGCAGCCCTCAGATGTGCTTGTGCCACCTGTCCTTGTCTGGATCAGCCTGGAGTTAATCCAGCTTCGCTCTGGAGACTGAGATGAGCTCTTAGGCAGAAGTTCTCCCCTGTGAGGGTGGTGAGGTGCTGGCACAGGGTGCCCAGTATGGCTGAGCATCAAGGGGGCTTAGCCTGTGCCATGGGGACTGCAAAGCTTCTGCCATCCTCACCAAAGCAGCTTCCTGCTGCTGATCGCATTTTCATTTCCTTTCTGTCCAACCTTAGGCTAATTCTGGGTCTGCAAAGAGATGGCAAAAGGCAAAAACATGTCACAGCCAAGCCTAGTGTCCTAGGGGGTCTTTGCTGAGGTTGGTCATATCCTAGCTACTGAAGGAAATAAGGCATTTTCCCCTTCCTCTTCCTCCTATACTCCTCCCTCTACTCCTCAGGCATACCTTTATCCTTTCGTTCAGTCTGCTCATGTTATTACATTAATAATCACTACAGCCTCTTGCAAAATCAGGAGGTCCCAAATCTGCAGTGTTTCATATGAAATGTGAAATGACCAAACCAGTGGATCTGTAGAGCTTTGTAAGTTAATTGACATCCTTAACTTCAGGCAAACTACATAATCTTCACTTGCTCAAGATCTTGCTCAAGATATTCAGGTACACACTCAAATTCCCACTGTCTACATTTTAGGCTTAATCGTTGTTAAATATTCAAATACACCTGTACTCAAACCCTGCCGGAGGTGTAAAAGTCTATTTGAAACCTTTGAAGTGCTCCCAGAGGTTCATGTGGTAGAAGATTTCCACCACTGAAGCTCAACTTTCCTGTAGGACAGGGCAAAAGCAGCGTGAAAAGGAAGCTTGAAATGCTCCTTGCACACTTCCCGTCTGCAGCTCTAAGCACAGGAAACATCAAAGCCTGTTCCCTTCTCTCAGCAGCAGTGAGGTTTAGGTTTTGTAGTCTACACAACTCACGTCCGTCCCTAAGCGCAGTGTGGAGTCTCCTGAGCCAAGGATGTGATGACTTGTGCCAGGGTCAAGCCTATGGACACTAGAAATCCATCATTTAGACCATCAACCCACCAAACAACGCATCCTTTCCCACAAAAATCAAGGTTTTCATTATTTGAAAGGATCAATACGCTCTCTTCTTTGAGGGAAGAAGCACCTCAGCAGATGCCATCCATCCATTTCAGCTTCCAGCCACTGTGGTATTTATGTGCTAAAAGTGCCTACAATGGCATGTGAATTCCAGCGGATCTGTGGCTCAGTGCAATGAGAGCTGTCTTCCTCATAAATAAACATGGGCTAGCAAATAAAAACTGCTGAAAACAGATCTTTTATTACCTCATTATGTTTGGGGGGGGACTTTTTTACCCTCTGGTTTTACTGGGTCTGCATGGCTGCCTTTCCAAGAGGGATTTCTCTCCCTGGCTCTTCCCACCTCCTGTTGAGGCTCCCTTTGCTGTGAGTCATGAGGTGCATGACAGGCAAGTGGAGGCAGCTGCCAGCTCAGAGCTAAGCCCATGTGTAGGAGATAATAACCGACATAAAACCTCAGCTGTCAAGCTGCAGAATTGTGTGTTGCATTTAGATTTGGGTTTTTTCTCTGGCCTTGAGGTGGGTGTCTCAGCTAATGCCCTCCCCTCCAGGAGCCCATGGCTGCAAAGCCACTGTGCTCCCATCAGCACCTTCCCCTTCCACAACTGGAAGGACAACACTGTCAGGTACTTGGTACTGCCACATATCCCATCTGTGAGGAAATCTCCATAGCTAGATGCTGAAAAATCTCTTTCGTACCAAGTACTCATGTTATCCCTAAAGACTGTGACTTTCACCTAGTGATAACTTGCTTTTTGCTATTGCTGTGAATGAAGTTCGGTTAGCTGAATCCCTTTAACTGAGCTCTTTTGACTGAGTGGTCTTGCTTAGCATGAGCAGTTGGTTAGCATGGGTACCTGCAGCTGCTGGAGCCTCAGGCCACTACAGCCCCTGCTGTTATGCAAATGAAAACCTCGAGGCCAATGCAAATTGGAAACTAAAGGAGATGGGTCCTTAGCAAGGAGCAACTACTGGAGAAAGAAAAAGGGATTTACAGCCCACTCCAGACCAGGAAAGAACCCAGTGGCAGACCAGGAGACCCTAGAGCAGACTGCACTATTGGACCATTCACCATTTGTTTCTCCTGGCTCCCTCCCTGGTGGCACCAGCTCCAGTTGCCCCTATTCATGTACCACTATGGTCTGAAATGCTTTTCTAAGGTTCTGATGTCTGAGTCTTAGACAGATGATCAGGGACTGGAGCACCTCCTGTATGAGACAGGCTGAGAAAGTTGGGGCTGTTCAGCCTGGAGAAGAGAAGCTGCATGGAGACCTCAGAGCAGCTTTCAGTATCTGAAGGGGGCCTATAAGGATGCTGGGGAGGGACTCTTCATTAGAGACTGCAGTGACAGGACAAGGGGTAATGGGTTCAAACTTAAACAGCAGAGGTTTAGATTGGATCTAAGGAAGAAATTCTTTACTGTGAGGGTGCTGAGGCACTGGAATGGGTTGTACAGGGAGGTTGTGAATGCTCCATCCCTGGCAGTGTTCAAGGCCAGGTTGGATGAAGCCTTGGGTGATATGGTTTAGTGTGAGGGGGTTGGACCTGGATGATCTTAAGGTCCTTTCCAACCCGAACTATTCTATGATTCTATGTCTGTGGTCCTGCTGTGCAAACCCAGGGCAAACTCAACCTGTGCATCCTGAGGTCTCTTCTGCTTTCTCCAGGGATGCTCAGACACCTTTGCTGGTAGTAGCAGAAGCAGTGTGACAAACTCACCCTGTCCAACAGGGTCCTCCTCTGGGCAAGCTCGCACCCACTGCTGTCATGGAACACACTTAAAAGCAAATTCAGTGTGAAAAGAAGTGGTTTGAGGAATGCAAAGTCTCATTGCTTACCTTTCTCTTGGTCCCCAGAGGGTGCTCTCACCCCAGTGTGAAGCGAGTCTGCAGGCAAGGATAGCCCAGATACATTGCCTGAGGAGCCCAACTGCAGGCTGCAGTTTGTTGCTCTGTCCTGGTGCTTCAAGGAGAGCTGCGAGCCCATCAGCATGGGCTGTGCACATGGAGATTGTGAGCAAGGCCAACTGAGGAAGGAAGCACCAAGAATCTCATTGCATGGATATAGAGCAGAAATTTTCCTTCCAGGCAGAGGGCATCAGCTTTCTCTGAACTAGGGTTTCCCAACCTTTTCCAAAGGATTTAATTATTTGGGATGTCACCATACTGTTTGGAGAAGAAACTGATATTCTGCCTTCCCCCAAAAGCTTTTGCTGCTTTCCCTTAGCTGTTACCTTGTGATGTGACTCACTTCCACCCTGCACTTGGCACTTCCCATCCATGCCATCATACCCTTGCCCTGGTTCCTCCCAAGGCCACGTCGAGTGATGTCTGTGTGAAGCTGGGCTCTTGGTACCCGTTTGAGCAGCGTGAGGCACAGCATGGAGATGCTCTGTGCTAGGTGTTCATCTGTGTCTGCCATAGTGCTCTGGCACAGAGGGACTCCATCCCTGGGGTCTCCTCCTGTAGGCTTGCAGGAGGACCCAGGCTCCTCGGCTGCTCCCTTTGCTCTGTGCCTCTCTGCCTCCTGGGAAGTGCCTCCTCCATTGAGCTGTGTTTCCAGTTCCTAAATTTGCCTCTTGTGGGTTGTTTCTCTCCTTCATTTCACAGCAACCTGCTCAAATCCTGCCCAGATCAATACATCAATAAACACTGGCACAGGGTGCCCAGAGCAGCTGTGGCTGCCCCATCCCTGGCAGTGCTCAAGGCCAGGTTGGACACAGGGGCTTGGAGCAGCTGCTCCAGTGGAAGGGGTCCCTGCCCGTGGCAGGGGTTGGAGCTGGAGGAGCTTTAAGGTCCCTTTCAACTCAAACCAATCTATGATGATTCTATGAAATCCTGCCCCATGGGCACCCACACACTCAAAGGCCAGCCCCATTAACAGGCAGAGGAAGCAGAGAAATGATGTGCTGTAGGCATGATATGGCAGCACTGCCACAGATGGGACTGTCACAGCTGTGATACGTGGCAGCCCTCCCAGAGGAAAGAGCACTTCCAGTAGCAGATAGAGATGGAAGAAGGGCCATGTCCCCACAGTGAGTCACATATCATCACATTTTAAGAGCAAAAGCCACCAGTGATGCTGAGAAAGCTGCTAGTACTTGCTGCCTGCTAGTTCTCATTAAGACTGTGTTTCACTTCCACTGCTCATAATTACAAGCTCTTAGCTTCCAGCAGGAATGCTGTGCTTCATCTGGGCCCTACAGCCATATGTTTCCCAGGCAGTCCCCAGGGTCCTTTCTGAGGATGTGCAAAGCTCATGTGAGGTGACCTTCTCATGTATGTGGTACTTGTCCACCCCAAGGGAGAGTCTGCCTTGGCACCTGCACCTTTCAGTTACTTTGGAAAGCGTCATGAGATTAAAGGCTTAAATCTGATCCCTGTAACAGCACTGAGCCAACAGGCTGCAGCCGTAGGGGGTAAAACTGCACCAGCACCGAGTGCTTCCACTTCCTGCAGTCTGCTAAATGAGCTCTGGGATGATAGTGGCTTCTGGGATAGTTGTTGCAGAAAATCATAGACACATAGAACCCCAGACTTCTTTGGGTCGGAAGGGACCTTAAAGCTCATCCAGTTCCAACCCCTGCCATGGGCAGCAACACCTTCCCCTGGAGCAACGAACCACTCTTCAACTGCCTTGTTGAAGATCAGTGATCCCATGGGAAATCTGGGAAGACCAGCAGCATGGCACCATCTCCTTCACCCACCCCTGCAAAGCATGAACCACTGCAGGCACTGCTAGTCAGACTGCATCCGCTTGCCAGCATCCTGCAGTCCAGTTCTCAAGCTTTAATCCGGTCCTCTCTGTTGGTCACCAGTTGGTGTCTGGGATGGAGCCTACCTACAGGGATTTCATCTGCTTCCCCATAGAAAATGTCCTCAGAGCTGTGAAATGTGGTGAGCTTGCACAGGCAGGATTATGGGGTTCAGGAATACATCTTGAGATGAACTCGACAGCCATGGATGTGCCTGGTGCCCCTAGTTCCTGTGCTGTGAGAAGTGCTGAATACCCATTCTCTAACCACATTTCTGCTGTGCTTCCTTTATCAACATTGAATTTCTTTTGCTGCTTTATCACCCACTCCCTGTACAGCCTGAAACCTTCGGAAGCTTCCTACAGACACTTTTGCATATGACTGTCCTGAATTATGGATTTCCTCACCAGGAGCTGTTGTCGCTGTGCTATTCACAAGCCTTTTCTGAAGCACCCAGCCCCAGCAGAGATACTGGTAGCATCCGACAGGCTACATTGTGAATGTTAACCAGTTACTCTTCTTGTTGCTTTCCAGCATTGTAAGCTATTGTTCTGTACAGCTCAGTGCCTTTGAGACTCTATGATGGATATTCTTAAAAGCCTTTGGATTACCCAATGCTGACCGGATCACTGTTACCCACATACAACACCTCTCCTTCCAACAACCGCAACAGGTTCCTCTATAAACCTACACTGACTCTTCCTCAGGTTATTGTATTTATCCACAAGGTCCCACAGATTCCATGTTTATTCCAATTCCCACCACTTGGTACAGAAATGAGACCTCTGACACTGCAGATCCCTAGATGGGTGGCCAAGCCTTCCAAAGCAGACACTGTTTGTGCCACCTCCATTCCCTTGGTAGGCAAGTAACAGGTCACAGCGGCTGTCAGCAGAGCTGAAATCTGTTTGGGACATCACCTTGTGTTGCACTCAGGTCTACAACTCCCTTGGCAAGCTCTCCAAGACTGTGTTGCATCCATAGGGCTGTACCAGGCACTGCACATATTAGGATCCAAACAGCCAATTACAAAACCCCTCTGCCCATTCCTCTGTGGGATCCCTGTGGGGTCCATTGTTTGATGGGGAATGTTCCTCAGGGAACCATCAACCCCTTCCCCAGGATGAGTGCCTTTCATCCAAGAGATTCCCCTCCTCTGTAGCACAAGGGCTGGAGGAGCAGGGACGAGGGAGTTATGATGTCCCTAAAAGCCTCACTGATGTATTTCTCTGCTTCCCCTATACAGATGCTGTCCCAGAGGACCAAAGTCTGCCTTCAGTGCTAAACACATGGTCAATGATCCTGGGACAAACCCCTTTCACACAGCATGGCTCTGCAGCAGGAGGGCTCCCACAAACCCAGCGCATCTCCAGTATCTGTGTTTCTCTTCTGGCTTGTCTAGTTCTTAGTTTCCCAGAACACCCACATGTCGATCATGGCTTTACAATGTCTGCACACAGCAGTCTTAAAATGACTTCTCATTACCTTGACAGGCAGCTCAGGATGGGCTGAATCACAGAGCAGGGAAAGAGCTATGGAGCAGCACAGATCTGCCTGAAAAGCAAAGAATCGGTTTCTAAGTGGGGTTTACACCCATTGGTGTGAAAAGACCCAAACCAGCTCTTTGTACATGTGCTTCTTACAGCTCTGAGAAAGACCCTGGATGGGAGCTCACTCCTCTGGGGCAGCAAAAGGCCCCACCAGTGTGCTACGGAGGGTGCTCTGCTACCCCTGCAAGCTGGATTAAAGCTCAGATGCTGTGTTAGTTTTATGCCACTGTTTATGCTGTGTTTTCATCACAGGTATCCAAAAGCTGTCCTGGGTGCTCTCCAGGCGTGTGTGCTTGTGCCAGGTTTTGGAGCTAGGGAAGAAGTAGCCAGAAACTAGAAAGAAAAGGAGTGATTTAAGCCTGAAATTACATCCACTGTGGCTCTGGTCAGTGAGGAGATGCTTGTGACATAGGTCTGACTGGTATGGCACATGCTATGGCAACAGGTCTTGGTATTTATCAAAGAAGAGCATTGGAGGGGGCTGGTGCCTCCAGCCCTGCCTGTCAGCATCTCTCAGGACACCTCAGAGGTGAAGACAACCCATTTGAAGAGCTGCATGACTACAAGGTGTGTAAATCTCACCATACCTGAGCTCACTGTTGTCCCCTCTTGCATCCAGCTTTTGCACCCCCTTTCTTGCCAGGTCACCCCTTGGAGCAGACTTTTGCCTGGGCTGTTTCTCAGCACATGGCTCAGTAACTGCACATTCTTTGTGCCGAGCTGAGTGCCCGTTGCTATAATTTCACCTGTTTGTGTCCCTTAATCTGTATTTGTTCCCTTGGAAGTGCAGGGAGATACATTAGGGCAGAGCACTGGGTAAATACAGTCAGTGCGCCGGGAGCAGTGATTAACCCAGGTAAACAGAGCTGCCTGCAGCTGCAGAGGAGGGCACAGGGACCAGCGCCCGCCCGCCCCTTCCTTGCACGGCAAATAAGAGCCGGGGCCGTCGGGGCCGTCGGTAGGAGCAGGAGCGGAGCTGAAGCCTGCGGGGCAGGGGCCGGTGCCGGTGCTGGTGCCGGTGCCCGGGCGCCGTGTCCCGGCCGCAGTGTGCCATGGGCGGGATCAGCTGCCACCACTATAAATAGGGCTGGTGACGAGGCGCTCGCAAAGCGAAAGCTGACCCTTGGAGTGCGGAGGAGACAGCGTGGTCCGGACAGGGGAGAGCGGAGCCGAGCAGGAGGTGTGGTGTGGGTGTCCTGAGCTGGGGAGCCCAGCCCCGTGCTCAGTGCCGGCACAGCATCGTTGGCTTTGGCACTTCCAGGACATGGACCTCAGTACTGGGGCAGGCCGGTGAAGGTGATGGCAGGAGCGCAGGTGGGGCTGCCGGGACCCTTCCCGGAGCCCTCGGTTGGGCCATGCCCCATGTCTGACTCTGACTCAGACTCTGAGGACACGGCCGTGGGGGGCACAGGAGCTGGTGCCAGGGTGCAGAACCCCTCTCAGGTCATCCACAGTGGTCACTTCATGGTGTCGTCCCCGCACAGCGACTCACTGCCCCGACGGCGCCATCACCGCACCGAGCCCCAAGCGGCTGATCCCCGGAGCATCGACCCGACCCTCACCCGGCTCTTCGAGTGCATGAGCCTGGAGTACAGGTGAGTCGCAGGGACCCTTCACTGGCTTGTGTCTCACAGACCCCCTCGCTCTTTGAAGGTGTGAGGCTGGCTGAGCCCTGCTGCCCATACAGACACTGATTGCAGGCTGGCATCTTCCTCTCCTTCTCCATTGGACTGCGATGTGCAATGTGCTCAAAACCCACTGTCCTGGGAGGGCTGGGGGACAAAGAGCTGGTGCTGGGTTCTTGGCTGTGGAGCCAGATGAGAAGTTATCTCTCTTCACATGTAGCTTAACCCTTCTCCAGCTTCCCATGAGATCTGGAGTCCCTGCATCCAGCTGTGGCACCCTCATGGCCAGATCCTGCACTCTCCATAGAGCAGCAATAACCCTGTGGGCAGCCAACACTCAGTCTTAGGCAATCCAGCTCAGAGCAGGACTCCTGCCTTCCTGTCCTTGACTCTGCCCACGTGTCCCGAGGTTATTCTAGGGCATGCAGCAGCACTTGGGGCTAGATGGCTGCACAGGGCTTTGTCCAGGGCCTTTGAAAGCATCCCTCCTTCTCTCCTGCAATATGGGATGGGTAACTGCATCATTTCCCCGACCACACAAGTCGGCCAATCCCAGGATGGTAGGGACCTGTTCATCCCACAGCCTCTCTGACAACAGCAGAGCCTGCATCATGTCTCTTAGTGCCTTGATCCACACCATTGGAGGCAGCTCCCCTCTTTCACCAAAGCCCCAAGGTTTTAAGTTCTCTCAAGTGTAGCATCAGAGTGACTTGCTCTGCTGGTGTCAGCACAAAACTGCTTACATAACTGTCCCAAAATGTCCAGGTGAAAACCTGGGATGACAATGTCCATGTGAAAACAAAACCTCAGCAAAACAGGCTTCAGGAGTTGTCTATTGCCTTGTTTCACAGAGGGTCTCATTCAGCTGCTGACCTTTTAGCTATTCCTTGAAGACCTCGAGTGCTGAACATGATGGGGTATGTGGTCATACTCCAGAGCAGCCCTGGTGACATGGGGCACTGGGACAGTGTTCCAAGAGTACTCATTGCCACATAGCTGTGTACACCTGGCCCATGGCCACAGACTGCAGGGTTTGCTCATGGCCAGCATGGCACAGCCTCCTCCAAGGTGCTGGCGAAGCCGGCACATGGTGAGCATCAGCATGGGGGGACAAGTCAGGGGCAAGCCACCGGGGGGGACATTCAGGCACTGTTGGCCACACTCCTTCACTCTCCCAGCCCCACACTTGCTGTGCTTTGACCCTTGCAGCTCGGGGCTGGAGGAGCACACACTGCTCTACCCCCAGTGCTCAGGCTCTTGACCCCTGAGATGCACCACAGCCTCTGCATGCCCCCAGGCTCTGGTGCTCCCTTGGCAGGGGGGAAAGGGGCAGGGTGTAGCTGCCTGGGCAGTGGAGCTGACACCACCCTTGGTTGGCCATGATGTTGCAGGCAAGGCTCCATCCCTGCAGCTCTCTTCAGCCTCTCTTCTTCAGGCTGAACACACACGTCAGTCACCCTCCTCTTCTGTCATGTACATTAGTTACCAGCCATCTGAGCACTGCTGCAGGATCACTCCAGTTTGTGAGCATCCCTCTTTTGTCAGGGGCACCAGGCTGGACACTGGACCCAAATGTGTCCCTAGGAGTGCTGCATGCAGAGAGCTGTCACTGAGCTGAGCTGCTGGCTGAGCCATGGCTGCTGCAGCTGCCCATCCCTCACTGCCCAGGCTCACACAGTTTCAAAGGCAATTCACTAAACTCTCTCTCAACAGCACCGTTTTCCATGGCTGTAGCTCAGCTTTCATAGGATCACAGAACGGTTTGGGTTGGAAAGGACCTTAGGATCACCTAGTTCCAACCCTCCAGATTCATGTGGGCAGCTGTAATTCCTCCCCTCTCCAACGTTCCTCCATGGCACTTCACAGATGTTTTGGGCAGTCCTGTCTCAGCTTGAGCAGGATCTGATGTGTTCTTCCTTCAGGGGCTGGAGTGAGATCATCCCCTTGCTGGGAAAGGAGCCCTCTCTCCACATCAAGGCTGGCTTCTGGCAGTACCTTGTTTCTTCAGATCTCAAAGAGAGGCAACCCCCTCCTCCTTCACCAGGTCTTCCTCCTGCTGCTGGGATGAAGCAGTTCCCAGGCCCTTTTCCCCAGTACCCATTTTCCAGGACACTTCAGCAGTTCTCCTGCCAAAGACTTCATGAATGTCTTCCACTCCTCCTGCATCGTGCTGCATTTCTGACTCCCTTCCTTAGGCTGTTGTTTCTCCATGGGTTCACCTCCCTGCAGCCCACTTACCTTCATTCCCCCCAGAAGCTGAGCTCCTGCAGGATCTCTTCACACTCTGGCCTTAGCATGATCTCCCCACCCACACCAGCTCTTTCTCCCCATGGCTGCAGTGGGACTCCCAGTGTCCTGCCATGCAGAGTGGGTCTCCTTTGTTCACACACCTTCCTGTGACCCACTGCAGGGGGTCACTGGATGCCTGACCTGGGGAACTATCCTGAAGGCAGAAGAACTGGGTGCAGATGGAGCTGCAAACTGCAGCCACTCTGGTGTTACCTTGCACTGCCTGTCCTGTGCTTCAGAAGCCTCCTGGAGCAGTTGTTAGGGTGGGATGCAGATTTAACCTCCTCTGCTCCCTTGCAGATACTGAGAGGAGAGGTTTAGCAGGCAGGGGCATCAGGCTGTTAACCCATCTGCAGTATTCACTCTGCCCCTTTTGTGCTTCAGTTACACTCTTACACTCCCTAGGAACCCATCCTCCTGGCAAGTCGCTAGCAGGCTCTGAGGCTTTCCTAGCAGTGGGATTGCTCATACAGCTTTGCCATACTCTGATTCTCTAATTCACAGTGCCTTGAACACTCATGCACCAGGGCAGAGACCACAATGACACACACACTGAGCTGCCCTCTCCCCTTTTCCTTCTCTCCAGATTACCCTGACTTTCCCTTTGCCCTCCCAGCAAATCCCTCACCTCAGTCCCCCACAGCTCACCAGCACTCACCCGCAGCCCTGTGCATTAGCTCAGCCTGGCTGGAAGTGCCTTGCACCAACATGGCCACATCCTGGAATTGCTGGGTCCATCCCCATCATCTAAGGAGGCTTTGGACCCACGCAGACCTCAGACCAGTGGGTGCTGCCTGTTCCCTGGCTGGATGGCAGCAGGAGCTCGGGGGGCAGAGCTTGGTGCCAATGGCAGCGGAACCCTTTGGGGCTTTGCGGTGGGTCAGGCAGTTTCTGCTGTGGATTGTCCACACGATGGGCAATAGTGGGTCAGGGGAAAGGAAAGGCTTGGGCTGAACCCATCCGTACTGAGCATGTTGTGCTGTGGCAGGGAGCTGAGTGCCTTTTCTCTGTCATTTTCCAAGGATTTGGGGCTGATCCTACCCAAGCAGTGTGCAGAGGAGCTCGCTGGTATTCAAGTCTGTTCCAACTCTAATGTACATGGGGTCATATCTCCAGGGATCGCCAGGATACCCACCTTGGTTGCAGCTATCCAGCTCCTTGGACAGCTATTTGCAAGGGGACTTAGATCATAGAATCCCAGCCTGGTTTGGGATGGAGGGACCTTAAAGCTCCTCCAGCTCCAACCCCTGCCCCGGGCAGGGACCCCTTCCACTGGAGCAGCTGCTCCAAGCCCCTGTGTCCAACCTGGCCTTGAGCACTGCCAGGGATGGGGCAGCCACAGCTTCTCTGGGCACCCTGTGCCAGCGCCTCAGCACCCTCCCAGGGAACAGCTTCTGCCTCAGAGCTCAGCTCAGTCTCCCCTCGGGCAGGTTCAAGCCATTCCCCTTGGCCTGTCCCTACATCCCTTGTCCCAAGCCCCTCTCCAGGTTTCCTGCAGCCCCTTCAGGCACTGGAGCTGCTCTCAGGTCTCCTCTTCTCTTGTCCAGGCTGCCCCAGCCCAGCTCTGTCCCCTGGCTCCAGAGCAGAGCTGCTCCAGCCCTCGCAGCAGCTCCATGGCCTCCTCTGGCCTCGCTTAAGCAGGTTCAGCTTAAAGGACTTTCCTTCTCATTGAGGCACTCCATGCTTGCTCTGCAGGAAGGATGGTGGCTGCTCAAGGGGCAGAGCTGTGAGTGTAGTAGCACTCCAGTCTGGCAGTAAACACACAGAGCGGGTCCCTGTCTAATCCACAGTACTCCCTATTAACACCTTTGTTACAGCACTGCCCTCGAATTAAATCAGGCACTGTGACAAGTGGCCAAGCTGGAGCCTCTCCATCAGCACAATGCGGTGAAGAAATAAAGCTCATTTAGACAGTAGGGATTTGAAGCTGGATTTGAACACAGTTGGTTTTTTACTTGGAGGCACTTTTCAGGAAAATTGAGGTTAGATTTTTAACTTTCAGACTCTGCATCTTAAGGCATAAAAATTCAAGGAAAACCCATTATTTTAGGAGCAAAAGCTGTGGGAAATGGAACATGAGCAGTCAGGACCTGCAGGGAATGCTGTCCTCTATCAGCCACCCTGGGGCACGCTGCATCCCAACAGCCCTGCATCTACACCAGCTCCTTCCTCCCCTCTCCTCTTGTCGATGCAGAGCAGATCACTCACTGTGCCATGAAGGGGCTGCAACACCTTAAACCTCTGTACAGGCTGAATGAATCATGGTGCTGACCCACACCAGGTTTGGTCCCAGGCTGAGCCCTGTTTCCACCTCACCCCATGCCCCCTTAGACGATGGTGGCACCTGCGTCCAATTCCTCTGCAGCATGGGGCAGGCTGGGACATCCCAAACCTTTCCCCTGTCTCCATGTGGGGTTTGCATTCACCTCCCTGGGAAGGGTGGGGCCATTTCCAAGGCAAACCAGGGAGCAAAGATCAGCCTGATAAGCCCCAAACCAGAAAGGATTGTTAATGGGCAAAAAAACCTGTTATGGCAAAGCCCAAAGGCATCTCCCCTCTGCCCCAGGACCCGCAGCAGCCCCATGGCCACAACCCCACCAGCCCCAAGAGTGGCCCAGGTGCACATCCATGGGCTGTGGTCCTGCGCTCATGCTGCCTCCCTTGCTCTGGCTGTTGGTGGCTGGCACCGGTGAGGGTGGCCGGGTAGCCTTGACCGGCACCATATGGCTCCATGCCCGGGAAACCCGTCCCTTCCATTGGCTCCTCTGCTTGGCAGCACTGCTCTGTTTGCCTTGTGCCACAGGGGAAAGTTCAAACTCCTGGTGATAGCAGAGTGGCCACTGCACAACCACATCCTTAACTCCCTGCAGCCTGGAGCCACAGGGACACGGGGCCTGCCCCAGCCCCTGGGGCTGTGGGGTGGGCTGGGTGTCCCTGACCATCCCCATCCACCCCATGGATGGGAGCGCCTGCTCCCAGGCACATCCCTGCATCAGGCTGAAGAGGTCCCCATCCTTGTTCCCTGCAGTGATGGGACAGCATCGCTCTGCTCTCCACCCTGCATGCTTCCTGCAGCTGCAGAGCTGCGAAGGAGCAGGGCAGGGCTCCTCCTGCCTGCACTGCTGCCTCTTCAGGCTCTAACCTCGGGATAACAGCCTGTTTGAAACCCAGCTCCGTGCTGGTGCTGCTGCAGAGGAGGGAGCCCCACTTGTTCTGCTGTGCCATGGGGGTGGGTTTCAAAAGCAGGTTAATGCAGAATAGGTCAGTCTTTGTTCGAGGGTGCTCTGAGGTTTCACAAGCTTGTGTGAACAAGTGTGCTGCTACTTAAAGCATTGCTCTCATCCCTAGCACCTCCTTGGGGACATGGACTGACAGCATCTTGAGGGACCCCAGAGATGCTGGCAACAAGGGAATACAGCATCCCTAAACCCAGCCCAGCATCCCCCCTCCCTCCTCCATGCGTGTGCCCAGCATAAGTGGGACCCAAAATAGCACCGAGCTCTTTAAGGGGCAAACTCTCAGCATGGACTTTGGGCAGGGATGCTGTGCAGCCTCCAGCCTGCCCAAAAGGGCCCCTCCGTGCAGCCGACATTGCCCTGAGGCTGTGCACCCATGGGTGGGAGAGCCAGGGCAGCTGCTGAGCTCCAAGACAGAGGGAAAAGGACCCCAGAGAGACCCCAGCATCCCCTGGAGCTCGTGGGGCAGCAGAGCCCTCGGGAGCTCCCTGGTCAGTGCACACCAGGTCATGTCCCCTCAGCTGGAAGGAAACAGGGAGATGAGGCTGCCTGCACTGTGGGCCCCATTAGGGACATCACCGCAGCACAGAGCTACAGAACAAACACAGCTGGTGCTGGGAGCTGGGAAACAGGAAGCAGGGAGGGCTGGGGGCTGCAATGGGGGACACAGGTTTATAGGGCATGGGTGTGGAGAAGAGCTCAGGGCAGTGCTGGGCTGGGGGCAGAGCTTGCCCCGCTCCGTGCCTGTCTTGGGGCACAAGTGAGGGTCCCTTAATGTCTATAACATACTCCAGTTTGCTCTCTTGCCTTCCCAGACCCATGCAGACGCCTGCTCTTCTCTCAGCCTGGCTCCAGAGCAGAGCTGCTCCAGCCCTCGCAGCAGCTCCATGGCCTCCTCTGGCCTCGCTCCAACAGCTCCAGGTCCCTCTGGTGCTGCTGCCCCAGAGCTGGATCAGGGCTGCAGGGGGTTCTGCCCAGAGCAGAGGGGGAGATGCTGCAGTGAGGCAGGAACCACAGCACCACATCTCCTGGGCATCCTTCCTGGGCAGGAAATGTTCTTCACATCCCATGGGGCCAGGATGGAGATGTGCTGGTGGGGACAGGGGGGTCCCTCCTTGGTGCCGAGTTAGAGCCTCAATCTGCTTTAGTCCTAGGGGCTTGAGGAGCCTCATGTGGCTCTGTGAAGCTCATGGGTCAGGTCTGTGCTGCTCCCAAGGTGAACGTGAGCTCAGGGTGCTCTCATGGGGGCTCCCATTGGCGCCTGGCTGACAGCCACATGGCTGCTCCTGCTCCAGATGTGCCCCCAGGCTGGTGGCCTGGGCCCCTCTTGTGAGAGCCTGACCGGGGCAGGCTCTGGGATGGGGCCCCTCAGCCTCTCCTTTGCTCGGTATTCCAGTGGGAAGCTGGTGTCTCCAAAGTGGAAGAACTTCAAGGGGCTGCGGCTGCTTTGCCGGGACAAGATTCGTCTCAACAATGCTATCTGGAGAGCTTGGTACATCCAGTGTGAGTATGGAGCCAGACCCCAGTGCCTGCTGAGTGCGGGCGATGCCAGGCGGGATGGGGCTGCCCAGGGATGGAGCCATGGGTGAAGCCGGCTCCGTGTTTCCCTGTGCAGATGTGGAGAGGAGGAAGAATCCTGTGTGTGGCTTCATCACCCCACTGGAGGGCTCGGAAGCTGATGAGCACCGAAAACCAGAGGTAGGGCATGGTCCTGTGCAGGAGCAGGTCTGTGCAGCACAGGGGGACACACAGGGGCAGAGCTCGCTGGGTGCACAGATCTGCTGGGAAAGAGGTTTGTGATGGGGCACAGGCCTGGCTGGGGGGGTCTGGGGGCTGTGGGGATCAGCCCTCACCCCCCATCCTGCCCCACCAGGCTGTTGTGCTGGAGGGCAACTACTGGAAACGCCGCATCGAGGTGGTGATGAGGGAGTACCACAAGTGGAGGATCTACTACAAGAAGCGAGTGAGTGTCTCTGCCCATGATGCTGCCTGTCCCATCGTGGTGCCAGTGGTGGGGCAGGACATACCCAGCATGGAACCACGGCTCACCGGGAGCAGGATGTGGAGGGGATGCTGGCTGCTCACATGGTGCTGGTGGGGCAGAGCTCAATGGAGACCCCATCCCCTGCTGTCTGCAGTGCTGGCTGTGCTCTGGCTGACTGTGCCCTGCCTTTTGCACCGTCCGGGGCTGGGTTTGGCAGCGCACCCGCAGCACACGTGTTGGGGTGGGATGAGCAGGGCCAGCACTAGGCTGGGCTGGGATTCACAGGCATGCTGCTGGCAGCCACATCTCACCCTGCCAGCACGTGCTGCCGGGCAGGCTGGATGGCTCCAATCCTCTGCTGGCACCGCAGCCTTGGCCTCCTGCCACACGGGGTGGAACCTGGTCCAGCCTCACCCCAGCTCCTCGCTCAGGACCCATAAAGGTTGGGGTGACAGGGGCAGGCAGGGTGCTGGCAGTCACACACAGCACTGGTCCCACTGCTGCCGCTGCTCAGCCCAAACCCGGTGGAGTGAAGGCAGATGTGAGCTCATGGCAGCCACACTGAGCCCTCCAGGGACCTCCATCCTAAGTACTGCTCCCCTCTGCCCTGCCCGTGGCCCTGCCCCACACTGTGACTGCCTTGGCTGGGCAGGTGACATGGGCTGTCTTCACCTTCCAGCTCCGGAAGACCACTCGGGAGGAAGAGGTCTCTGGTCCAAAGCAGGTGAGTGTGCTGGGGAAGGGTGGGGAGGGGGCATTAGGGGGGCACAATGCAAACCCCTGCACTTGGCAGCTTGGGAGAAGGGCAGGCAAAAGCACTGGGGCATGCCAGGCCTTATGGGATGAGATGCTGAGCCCTTAGGATGTCGCACTCATACTTCTGGAAGCATCAATGTGCCGGGTGTGAAGCTTTGGAGTGATAAATTGTGTAGGGAGCATGGGAGATGGCAGGAGAGCAGCTGGGGAGCCAGGCATGTGCCCTTCCCACCCCTTTGCTCATCTCATTCAGGATGAAGATCTCTGGAGGCCAATGGAGAAATGGTGCAACCAGCTCTTCTGCAACGTGGTGCCCATGCTGCTGGGGGATGAGGAGGAGGAGCCGGGGGGTAGGCAGCACTTTGACTTGGACACCTTCCTCTCGGACATCTCTGACACCCTCTTCACCATGACCCAGACGCCCAGTGCCCATCAGGCACTCCCCGAGGACGGTAGGTGTTCCAGAGCATGCTCTGGCAGGATGTGGAGGAGGTCCATGTGGGCAGCACACACAGCAGCACCTTGCTGCCTCTGGGGCTAACCCTGGAGCTGCTGTGTCTTGAGCAGAGAGGATCCCCTGGCATCCTTCCTGGGGGGATGCTGCAAAGTGAGAGCTCCATTTGGGACGGGTGGGAGCATCCCCTCCTTGGGTGGCTCCCTACAGACTGCCTCAGGTGGGATGTGCTGAGCTGCCCAGGCAGCACCAGACCCATGAGGGTGAGGAGCAGGCAGGTCCTGCCTTCCATGGCCACACTCTGCTGCCCCTGCCTGGCCAGGTCCCTGGAGCTCCTGCAGCACCAGGTGGGTCCTGTGCCAAGGATCATCTTTTCCCTGCAGTTCCTGGGCACTGGATGAGGTCCCAGGGGCACTGGTGGGCAGGATGGTGGGGATGGGATGGTCCTGGGTCTGCACAGAGGGGCACCCACCTCCCTGCCAGTGCAAGGAGCAGCAGCACAGGGTGACTCTGGGGTGCCACGAGGGGCCACAGCCAGGCAGGTATGAGGGCAGGGGTGGGAGGAACCCTGAAGGGGGTAGTGAGGGTGCTGTGCCCGGGCCCCAGCATTGCAGCTCTGCCCTCTTCCAGCCTATGTTGGGAATGCTGACATGATACAGCCGGACTTGGCGCCGCTGCAGCCCAGCCTGGATGATATGGAGACCTCAGGTAAGAGCCAGCCGCATCCCACACAGCCCAGCATGGTGTGCACCCAGCTGCAGCCCAAAGCTGGCCAGGCAGCAGCTGCAGGGGTGGCCTGAAAGCAGCAGACATGCACTGGCATGGAGAGAGCAGCATGCATGGGCAGGCTGTGGGGCAGGGGCTCTGCTGCCTGCCTGCACCCAGGGCAGAACCACAGCAGCTCTGCATTGCCACAAAGAGAGATCTGGTGGTTCCCAGGGTGCCAGAACCTCCCTTCGGCTGCAGCCAAAGCACAAGTGTCCTGCACAGGAGAGGGGAACCCCTGCAGAGCAGGCTCTGTGCTGCAGTGTCCCCCTCCTCAGCCAACCATTGCCAGGCTGAGCAGCCATGGGGCTGGCTTAGAAGTGGGTCCCGGTGCTGGGCAGTGCTCTGACCCTGCCAGGGACAGTGACAAACCCGGCACTGATGCCACCTGGGGCAAGAGGGGTGCTGAGGGCACACCAGGGAGTGGGCAATAGCAGCCTCCCCCACCAGCGCTGCCATGCAGGCTCTGAGCTGTGCCAGTGAGTGCTGTGGGGTCAGCTGGGACGTGTCCTGCTCCCCAGTGTCCTCCTATGCCAGGGCAAGGTGCTGCTGGTACACATTGCACTGGGAACCTGCTCTGCCCTCAACCATGCCAGAGCTGGTGGCCTGTGCATGGTTTCCAGGGGGGAAGCCAGCATGGGTTGGTTATTGCAGCCTCCCCAGGTAGCTGGTGGCCTTGGGCAGCACCAGCATCTCTGGACCCCTCTGTGCATCCATCCTCTGAGCTCCACAGCCATTCCACTTCCTTTGGCAGGAGGAAACAGGCGTGCGTGCACCGCATGGCCATGGTGTGATGCAAGATAAGATGCTGCCAGGGACTAGGCTGGGACACCCTGATGGGCTGGGGCAGGTGGGGGGATGCCCCAGGGAGGGATGTGATGGGAAGGCTCTTGCCAGCGTCTTCTTGGCTCCTTCCTTCCAGAGGTCCCATCAGGGTGAGCCCCTTTCCGGGCAGAGGGTCTGTTCCCACTGCTGGCCCTTTGCCCTTGTCCCCAGGTGCCCCAAGCAGGTGCCAGTCACTGGTAGGTGGGACAGCTCCAAATGGGTCACAGGGACACACAAGTGTCCCATGCCCTGAGACCCTGCACAGTGCTGGCAGCTCCTCACCACAACAGTGTCACAGCAGCAGGTCCAGAACCTGCCATCAGTGCCATCAGTGCCACCACACGGCACAGCCTCATGCTCAGCAGGAGCTGGCAAGGGGCAGGGGGTACCCATCTGAACCAATACATTTCTATTAGCAGCCAAGCTGTCTTTTGTTTCCTGGGGCAAAGGACAGCATTTTGCTCTAGGGTGCAGCATGGGAATGGAACAGGTCTTACTGCAGCCACTTCATTGCAGGAGAGCATCTCTTCCAAGGAATGTTTAAGGCCGGGTTCAATGGGGTTGGGAGCAATCTGCTCTATTGGAAGATGTCCCTGCCCATGGCAAGGGCTGGAACTGGAGGAGCTTTAAGGTCCCTTTAACCCAAACCATGATGGGATTCTGTAGTTCGTGTTTTGCCCAAACCCTGGAGATGCACATGGGGGGACTGCTGGGGCTGGGGAGGGTCTCAAGTCCAGCTGGGGTCAGAGACAGCATCCCAGGTATGGCCGGTGTGCCCCAGGGCTTCTGTGCTCCTGAGAGTGGGAGTCTTGTCCCATTTCCTGGGATGCTGTGCAGAGCAGCCCTGTGACAGCACTGTGGGATGTGAGTGTGCGCTGGGCAGAGGGAGTGTGTGGGGCAGGGGTGTTCACACCCCATGTGATGGGCAGTGCCAGGTCATGAACCCACAGGGCTGTGGGGTGACTGGGAGAGGAGATGGGTGCTGAATGCAGGGTGCAGGCTGCCAGAGCACTGTGGGCACACGTGCAGGGTGGGCACTGCAGCGGTCAGCACAGGGCTCGCAGGGTCACTGGTGCTGGTGACAGAGCTCAGCCCCTGTCAGTCAGCAGGGGCAAACCCATCCCCAAAGGAGGAAGCTCCTCGTGCTCACAGCCGGAGCACAGTGTGGGGCAGATGGAGAAGTCCTGATGGCAGAGGCAAGGGAGCAGCCGGGCCCCGCGCCCTGCTGGCGCTGCGCTCCAGGTAGGACCCATACAGGGCACTGGGGTGCAGGGGGCAGCACTGGCATCCCATGGGGTGGCATCACCCCACTGTGCTGCAGGGCTCACACGGGGCCTGGGGCCAATGCTGGAGTGTTCTTGGTTTAGGAATGGGTTCTGTAGCCCCAGTCCCAGCCCTGGGTTTGAATGGGATGCCAGAGGTGTGGTGTGCCATCTGCACGGGCTCTTCTCCAGTGAGCAGTGATGTGCCCTGGCCACAGCGTACTGCTGGGGAGAGGTCAGGATGATGCAATGGTGGAGAAGAGCGTGGGCAAGAGCTGTTGGGTGGGGAAGGGGTAAGGAGAAGGGGACACAGGGCTCTTAGGGGCAGCCAGCCACCTTCCATCCCTGCAGCAGAGCAAGAGGCACAAGAGGAATTGAATCTGCAGAGCTGGGCACCAGAAATGCCTATAAATACCCGCAGAGCTTCAGTGTGCTGTGTGGGCATGGCCAAGAGCTGGGGGCAACATGGAGTTGGGTGCTGCACCCTTGGGAGATTGGGACCCTGCCTGACAGCACAGCTCCCAGTGAGTGGAACGGCAGGGGTGGCTCTGCCACGCTCCCTGGCATTCACCATATCCTTGGTAGTGGGAAGGGGCAGGCTCAGGGCTGCGTGGGGCAGCTCAGGGGTGGCACTGCACTGTCCCGCACTGGGGTTACCCTTGGTTGCCAGCACATGGCACCGCTGGAGTCACCACCATGCTCAGCTCCATAGCATCCCACTCTGCTGGCATGTCTGCTTCTCTGATGGAGGTTCAGGAGGGTCTCAGACCCTTGCAGGTCCCAGCCAGGGCACCCTGGGTGCCAGAGGCTGCACCACACGGGAGGCAGAGCAGAGTCCTGGGGCATAGCTACACATGTGGGCACCAGGGACAGGATATGGACTGAGCTGGGCTCTGCAGGAAGTGAGATGGAGCCTGGGGCAGTGATGGTCATGGCAGCTGAGGGCTTGGGAGCATGGCTGGGTGCTCCCCACAGGGGAGCTGCTCAGTCTGCAGACCCAACCAGCACTCCTGCCCCATCCTCCTGGGAGGCATCCGGCAGCCCCATCCCCAGATCAGAGTCATCCTCTCCAGGGGAAACCCTCCTGGTGGCACTGCTGGAGCCAGCACCGACACAGTCAGCCACAGCACCAGCACCAGCACAGGCAGCCACAGCACCAGCACCAGCACAGGCAGCACCAGCACCAGCACAGGCAGCCACAGCACCAGCACTGGCACAGGCAGCACCAGCACCAGCACAGGCAGCCACAGCACCAGCACCAGCACAGGCAGCCACAGCACCAGCACCAGCACCAAACCGAAGCTTGCATGGGGAGCTCATTTCCCCAAGGAGGTGGCCCAAAGCATCAGACCAGCCCCTTGCACCACAGCGTCTGGGTCTGCGGAAGGAGCAGGGCTGTGGGAAGGGGAGAGGAAGGGAGAGGGAGTCACCACAGGGTCACGGGGCTCAGCTTCGGGAAGGCCATGGGATGTGGTTAGCCACAGGCTGCACGCACGGCACTGCTGGGGGGGGTAAACACTGACCATGGCTGCAGGGGAACGACCCCATGGCTGGGGGATGCTGTGAGCTGTGCCTCCAAGCCAGCAGCTGCCCCACAGCCTGGGGGTCACGGTGCCTGCCCCACACTGGAGCTGGTTCACCAGGGGCTGTACAGCCACATAGCCCTGGGAGCAGCTGTGGAGCATGAGGTGCCTGGATGGGTGTCAGGATGGGGTCCCCTCCCTAGGGTGGGTGTTCCTATCCCCTTGACGTGTCAAGGCTGGCCACAGGTGTAAACCTCTGGCAGTGCTGGTAATGGGGTACAGCTTGACCCCATGTGCCCTGGGGTTGACACCCCCTCCCTGGGGAGGTTTGCTGACACCCACCACTCTGTCTCCACAGATATCTTCACCAGCCACCGGCCGCTGCCATCACAGATGCAACCAGGCTACCAGGAGCCACCCTGCTTCATGCCCATGGCCGAGCCCCTGTTCGGTGATGGGGGGTGCCTGCTGAGTGCTCGGGGGCTGCCCCCAAGCCCCGAGGCTCCGCTCTCGCCCAGCGCCCTCCTCCAGGTGAGCAGGACCACAGCCCATGGCCCACGGCCGCAGTGCCCTGGCCCCCCTCTGACCATGCTGTGTCTCCTGCAGCCTGCCGGTGCCTCCCAGCTTGGCCTCCACAGCTCCTTCCTGGGCCCCGAGCTCCCCCCAGCCCTGCTGACCCCCCCCACCGTGCCCAGCGACCCCAGCCCCCAGCTCCAACACAAGCCCCTGCTGCAGTACGGGCCCCCACCAGGACCCCATTACCCCCCTCCCAGCCTGTCCCCCGGGACATCAGTGCTGAGCCCGGACCCCCTGTGCTCCCCCATCTCGGCACCTCGCTGCAAGTTCCCCTACCCCAGCTCCCCCAGCCCCTCGCTCCTCGTCCACCCCACATCCCCCCTCTCAGCACCCTGCTTCGCCCCCCATTCCCCGGAGCTGGGCTATGCGCTAGGCATGGTGCCCCCGGGGTACCCCCGCCCGGCTGCCCCCGAGCTCCTGCCTCCCACCCTGCTGGGCGACCCCAGGTTCGTCCCCCCCAAGGGGCTGCCCCAGGGCAGGAGCGGGCGGCTGAAGGCAAAGCCCAATGGCACCAAGGCGAAGAGGCTGCCAGGACTGCCCCCACCGACAGCCCTGGCCATGCCCAACCCCTGCCTGAGCCAGCTCCTGACCGCAGGTAAGGGGGCCGGGGCCAGGCACTGGTGGGGGGAGATGCTGGGGGGGGATCAGATGTGGGACCCCATTACCTCCCTGGGGTTGGATGCTGGGGATGCGGGGCAGGGCGTGTGGCTGTCCCCACACTGAGGCAGCCCCAAAGCTGGGGGGAGCCATGCCCAGGGAGGCTTCCCTGCAGGGCTCAGCCATGGGCACCACTGACAAGTCCCTGTGTCCCCAGCCTGGTCTCCTGTTGGCACAGATGGGCTGAGGGGTCCTGCCCGATCTGCTGCCCTACATGAGATGGGACAGGCCCCACGGAGGCTGTCATGGATGTCTGGGGTGGGCTGGGGGTCCCTGCCTGCACCAAGGGCCCTGAAGATAACCTTGCTGTAGGGAGCAAAGGCAGCTCTCTGGGGGCTGCTTCACCCCTCTCTGATGCAGACAGGCAGGGAAGGGCTGCAGCAATGCCGGTGCTGGGGGCTGGTTGTCCTGCAGGGCAGGATAGGTCCCCAAGGCCCCAGCACCCTCACACAGCAGCTCCCTTCTGCTCCCTGCCCTCTGCAGCCAAGCAGGAGCCAGTCCTGGATGCCCCGAGCCCGATAGGTGAAGGACTCGTGCCCACATCTCCTGTGTCCCCGGTAAGCCCCCGCGCTGGGAAATGCCTCCCCAGGTCAGACACTGCCTTCTCCTGCTTGCTGGGCAGGGGTAGAGCTAGGGCAAGGGGGGAGATGGGGCTCTGTGGGATCACCCTTTGTAGTATGGAGCTGGGCAGGCACAGGGGGAAGGGGGTGGCATGTGGGGCAGGAATCACCTGTAAAGAAACAGGGTGGAGGTGGGCAGCACCCCCTTGCAGGGCGATGGGGCTGGGGCTGCCCTGTGGATGGTGGGAAGGAGCTGCATGGTCTGTCCCCAGCAGATGTTCTGATGTCAGTGCCTGGGCACCGACCAACCCAAAGGGAAGGTCTGGTCCCTGATGTATGTGGGGCTCTGGGTCCCCAACCTCCCCCTTCCCTCTGCCTTCTCCCCACAGCAGAGCACTGTCCCCGACGTCCCCACCACCTTCCTGTCCAGAATGGCCCAGCAGAGCCCAGGGCTGGCTCCTGGCTCCAGCCCTTCCCAGGTGGTGCCGGTGCCGCCGGCAGGCCCCAGGCCGGGCCCACTGGTGGTGCCCAAGGCAGAGCGGCTGTCCCCCACATCGGCTTGCGGTGAGTGAGCTCGCCAGGACACGGCATCCGTGCAGGGAGCCTGCACTACACGTTATGGGGTGTTCCAGGTTTACTTCAGTCCCAGATATGTACATTTACCCGGCTGAGCATGGAGGGGTTCTCTGTGTGAGGGGAGGGCACAGTCCCTTCACCTTCTTCTACAGGGACAAAAGCAGAACCAGGAAAAGACAAAGAGGATCAAAATGTCGGGCTGTGGTTTTGAAAACCCGGAGCTTGGGTTTTGAGCAGGAAGTGCCCTGCGTTCACCCCAGAAACCAGAGCAGCGGCTGGAAACCAGGCTCTGGTCTCACTGTTTCAGTTTGGTGCTGCAGACCACAGCCTTGCTGCCTTCAGTCTGCTCGCCTGGCAAATTCCACTACAAGAAACACTGGGAACTTCAAATGTCACATTCCAGATGTTCCCATTTCTGAGCCGTTGTAAAAAATGAGTGGGATTTGGGATAAGAGAAGCTGATAAGATTGGGTTGGATGCTGGGGCAGGTGCCCTGGGACCGGGGTAGTGCTGCAGGCTGCTCTCCTCTGCCCATCCCAGCGTGGGACCCTGATGTCAGCCCATCGTGAGAGGCTCTCCCCAGAGCATCACTTTCCCTTTTCCAGGCATTGACTGGCCCAAGCCTGGCCAGGCTTCCCCGAGACCCACTGCAGGGCTGGGCACTGGCATCCCCCTGCACCATCCCGTGTCATGTCGGGGCAGACCTGAGAACAGCAAGGTACACCAGGAGCTATGGGAGACAACAACCCCATAAGTACCCCCCTTTCCTGCTGCCCTCCAAGCTTCCCCCATAGCCTCACTACAAACCTGGGGCCTGATAGCACTCCTCCACGGGCAGGTGGAGAGCCGCCGCATCACACACATCTCTGCTGAGCAGAAGAGGCGCTTCAACATCAAGCTGGGCTTCAACACCCTGCACAGCCTGGTGAGCACGCTCAACACCCAGCCCAGCATCAAGGTGAGTGCTGCATGGACAGGCAGCCCTGAGCATGGAGGGACAAGGGGTGTCCCCTGGAGATGCTGCACCTCCAGCCTGCCCCAGTGCAGGGAGCTCCTGTCCTGTGCCCCAGCCCTTGGGGCAGGAGGCTGCAATCCCACATGGAGGCCCATATGGTGCAGCTGTGCCAGGGTGGTGTGGGCACTGGAGCAGGGCACCTCCTGCACTGCCAGCCCTGCTGCACCGGGTGCCCCACACCCTGCCAGTCCCAGGAGCTCCCTGCACTGTCTCACCCTGCGGCCCCTCAGGTCAGCAAGGCCACCACCTTGCAGAAGACAGCTGAGTACATCTGCAAGCTGCAGCAGGAGCGGGCAGCCCTGCAGGACGAGGCACAGCGGCTGCGGGAGCAGATTGAGGAGCTCAATGGCTCCATCAAGTAAGGGGGGGCATGGCTGGGGCAGGCAGGAGGGAGCCACTGCCTGCATTGGGGTATCCAGGCAGGGCAAAGGCTTGGGAGGCAGCAGGACACAGCAGGTCCCTGAGCACCTCCCAGGACCTGCACTTGACTGCCCCACCTCAAACCCTGTTTGGAGGAGGGATGATGCTCAAGAGGCAGTGCCATGTGGGACCAGCGCATGGGGCCATGCCCCACAGCTGCCCTGGGAGGGGGATGCTGCCTGTTCACCCCTGCTGAGAGCTCAGGTCCTGCCGGAGCCCCTCCCCACAGGGCAGCTCCTGTGGCTCCCAGCCTCCTGACCATGGACCCACAGCAGTGCTGGTGCCCCACAGCCTCTGCCAGGAGCAGCTGCCAGCCACAGGGGTGCCCATCACACGCCAGCGCTTCGACCAGATGCGCAGCATGTTTGACGAGTACGTCCGCTCCTCCACGCTGCAGAACTGGAAGTTCTGGATCGTATCCTTTGGGATCAGTGCCTGCAGCTTGCTCAGAACCCTCCACCAGACACCAGGTCCTCTGCTCCACTCACTGCTCCTGGGTCTGTGGGGTCCCTCCAGCTCAAGAGGCTCTGGTGGCCATGGGGAGATGTTTCCCAGCCAAGGGCCCATGGTGGGACAGGCTGAGATGCTGAGATTAGGAGGCAGCTTCTGTTACAAAGGAGCAAACCTTGTAAGTGTAAATGGTCAGTGCTTGGGGAGGAGTCACTGGCAGAGCTGAGCTCATGCAGGCAGAGGCTCCTGGTAATGTGGGAACTGGCTCTGGGAGGCAGCAGCCATCAGCTAGAGATTAGGAAGGGACATGATGGCTTGGTCTTGGTGGCCACACTGGAGACCCAGGTGTGTCCATGCCTGGGACACAAGTCTGGGTTCCATGTGGTTGGAAGAATGGAGGAGACCAAGGGCCAGGGAATGGGCGGCCAAAGCAGTGCACAAACTCACCAGTCCCCAGTGGTGGTCCCAGCAGAGGAGCACACTGGACACACTGGTGTCATCCTGGTCACTCCAGAGGACACTGCGCTAGTAGTCTCCTTAAAGAGTTGCCTTGTATCTAATCAACCATTTCTGTCAGCTTCAGTTGTGATGGGGGTGACACAGCTCTCCCACTGCTCCTGGGTGACAGATCCCCATCACTCCAGCAGTATGGGCTGGTGCCCAGCATGGTGCTGTGCTGAGAAAGGGACACAGCAGGTCTGGGCAGGGAGGTTTGTCCTGCTGCCTGTAGGAGAGTGCTGCCTGAACCTTACAGGTGGAATCCATGCTCTTGGCAAAGCTGGCCCTTAACTCCTCCCCTCCCATCAGTTCAGTATCATCATCCGGCCCCTCTTTGAGTCTTTCAATGGCATGGTCTCCACGGCCAGCATGGAGAGCCTCACGCAGACGTCCCTGGCCTGGCTGGATCAGCACTGCTCCCTCCCAGCTCTTCGGCCAAGTAGGTGTCCCTGTGGCTGTCTGCAGCAGGCTGAAGGAGCCAGGCTGGCCCACGGCATGGGCTGAGGAGAGAGCGGAGGGCAAGAGGACTGGGGTGTCCGGGGGGCAGTGAGGCTGGTGCTGCACCAGCTGATGCTGCACGGGAGGGAAGCACCCGCTGTGTGCCCTGGGGCTGTGTGCTCGGTGCTTTCCAATGCTCCTTTCACCCCCCTGCTGCAGCCGGTGTCCCAGCTGGGCAGGGCTCGGGGCAGGGGTTTCCCTCCAGCTTTCCTGCTGTGGGCTGTCCTGGAGGTGTCAGGAAGAGCCATACCCCAGGATGGGTTTAACCCTTTCAGCCCTCAGGACATGGGGCAGCTCACGTCCCACATCTCTCCCCGCAGCCGTCCTGAGCTCCCTCCGGCAGCTGAGCGTCTCCACCTCCATCCTCAGCGATCCAGGCTGCATCCCCGAGCAGGCGACGCGGGCGGTGGCGGGGCTGGGCCGGGGGGGCTCCTGTTAGCCGCTCCAGGCCCGGCTTCCCCGGCCCTGCGAGACCTCCGGTGCCGAAGGACGAGCCCCCCCCAGCGCTGGCCACGGAGCCGCCGGCAGCGCTGCCATGGCCGGGCTGCGGGGAAGGGCATGGCTGGCGGCAGCCGGGGCCTGCGTGCCCGGAGCGGCGCAGAGGGGTCCTGCGTGCCCGGGGCAGCGGGAGCTGCGGGGACCTGCGTGCCCGGGGCAGCGGGAGCTGCGGGGTCCTGCGTGCCCGGGGCAGCGAGAGCTGCGGGGTCCTGCGTCCCCGGGGCAGCGGGAGCTGCGGGGTCCTGCGTGCCCGGGGCAGCGGGAGCTGCGGGGTCCTGCGTGCCCGGGGCAGCGGGAGCTGCGGGGTCCTGCGTCCCCGGGGCAGCGGGAGCTGCGGGGTCCTGCGTGCCCGGGGCAGCGGGAGCTGCGGCCGGCGGTGCCCGGTTCTTCTGGCTGATAAAGAGCTCACTGCCCACAGGGCCCAGCGTGGTGCTTCCTGCGGCGGGGCACGGGGAGGGCAGGGGTTGAGCAGGGCAGGAGAATGGCCACGAGCACAGGCAGAGCTGCGGCGGGGGCTGGGCAGGGGCACAGGCAGGGGCAGGGGCACGGGCAGGGGCAGGGGCACGGGTAGGGGCACGGACAGGGACAGGGGCAGGGGCAGGGGCAGGGGCAGGCGCAGGGGCGGGGGCAGGGGCGGGGGCAGGGGCACGGGCACAGGCACGGGCAGTGGCAGGGGCACGGGCAGGGGCACGGGCAGGGGCAGGGGCACGGGCAGGGGCAGGGGCACGGGCAGGGGCAGGGGCAGGGGCAGGGCAGGGGCAGGGCAGGGGCACGGGCAGGGGCAGGGGCACGGGCAGTGGCAGGAGCACGGGCAGGGGCAGGCAGGGGCACGGGCAGGAGCACGGGCAGGGGCAGGCAGGGGTGGTCAGGCCCGGCGCTGTTCGTTACCACGCACCCGCCGCCAGGGGTCGCTGGCAGGCAGAGCGCGGCGCTATGCGCATGCGCGCAGTGTCCCACCCCGCTGAGGTGGCGGCGCGGGAAGATGGAGGCGGTGGCTGTGGGTGCGCTGGGGCTGCCCGGTGCCATCGCTCTGCTCCTCATCCTCCTGCTGCTGCTGCTCGTGGCCGTGCTCCGCCGCTCCGGACCGCGGGGGGTGCCCGCAGCGTGTCCCCACCGTGAGTACCGCAGGGACGGGGGGGAGCGGGGCCGGGCCCTGCCGCGCTGACCCGGGCCCCTCCGCGCCCCGCAGAGCCCAGAGCCAACGGCGCCGCCGCCGCCAGGCCCGGGGAGCACAAGAAGGCGAAGCCGGCGGCGAGGACCCGGAGGGACAGAGCGCAGCAGCACAGCTTCAGCCACCGGCTGCTGGTCGCCGCCCTCAAGGTACCGTGTGTGCCCGGTACCGGTGCCCCACCGGGCCCGGCGCTTCCTGCCCCCTCGGGCCTCTGCTTGCGGTCACTGAGCCTTCTCTGTAGGGCCACAGTGGCAATGTTTCCTGCCTGGACTTCAGCAGCAACGGGAAGTACCTGGCGTCGTGCGCCGATGACCGCACGGTCCGACTATGGAGCACCCGCGACTTTGCGGCACGGGAGCACCACTGCCTGCGTGCCAACATGGGGCTGGAGCACGCCGAGCTCGTCCGCTTCAGCCCCGACTCACGGTACGGCCACACCTTGTACAGCCCTGGCACAGCAACCTCCTGGGGCATAGCGGCACCGGGACGTTATGGAATCATAGCATAGCCACAGACTGCTTTGGGTTGCAAGGGACCTTAAAGCTCCTCCAGCTCCAACCCCTGCCACGGGCAGGGACCCCTTCCACTGGAGCAGCTGCTCCAAGCCCCTGTGTCCAACCTGGCCTTGAGCACTGCCAGGGATGGGGCAGCCACAGCTGCTCTGGGCACCCTGTGCCAGCGCCTCAGCACCCTCACAGGGAAGAGCTGCCTAAGAGCTCAGCTCAGTTTCCCCTCTGGCATGTTAATGCTATTCCCCCTTTTCCTGTCCTTACAGGCCCTTGTTCAAAGCTCCTCTCCAGCTTTCTTGTTGGCCTCTTTAGGTATGGTAAGACGCTCTTAAGGTCTTCCTGGAGCTATGGCCACATCCCATATCCCCATGTCCTGTGGACAGAGGTGCCAGTCAAACAGCGCAAACCTTGCTTGCCATCAGTTATGTGTCCTCTGGGCTGCATGGGGGTGACCTCCCTCACAAGGACTCAGTGATACTGCTGATTTGTGGCCCTCTCATGAAAGCAGCTGTCACTTTAATGTGGTTCTCCAGGCAAATATCCTAGTGCCCAGCCTGCTGCACACATGGAAGGGGCTTGTCAAGGTGCTTTCCAGCATCCTGCAGCTGGGCTAGGCTGCTGAGCCTTGCTTTGGCTGGGAGAGAGCTGACTGGAAACAGCAGTGGAAAAGCATACCTTGGCATTTTGCAAGTGGCATTTCTTAGAGGAAGAGATCTCATTTCCAGATGTGGAGTAACAAGTCCTTTTCCATTTAGTGTTGTAGTTTTGCTGACACAGAGAACTTGGTGCCCTTGTGAAGCACACAGCCTTTTACCTGCCAGTGCATAATTTTCCTCAGGTGCCAGTGGCGCTCACTGTAGCTTCCCTGCTGTAGCCAAGGTGAACTGAGGCATCTCGAAATGATTCAGAGTATCTGTGCTTCCACAGGGCATTTGTTGTCTGGCTGGCGAGCAGCGAGACAATTCGTGTCTATAAAATGACCAAGAAGGATGACGGCAACTTCACCTTCACTGCAGCTGCTGGGGACTTCCCAAAGAAGCACAAAGCTCCCATCATCAACATAGGAGTTGCAGAGACAGGTACAGGAATGATCTGCTTGTTTTCTGGGGCTTGAGATAGAATCATAGATTAGTTAGGGTTGGAAAGGACCTTAAGATCATCCAGTTCCAACCCCCCTGCCATGGGCAGGGACACCCCACACTAAACTGTGTCACCCAGGGCTCTGTCCAACCTGGCCTTGAACACTGCCAGGGATAGAGCATTCACAACCTCCCTGGGCAACCCATTCCAGTGCTTCACCGCCCTCACAGTAAAGAATTTCTTCCTTATATCCAATCTAAACCTCCCCTGTTTAAGTTTTAACCCATCACCCCTTGTCCTACCACTGCAGTCTCTAATGAAGAGTCTCTCCCCAGCATCCTTATAAGCCCCCTTCAGATACTGGCAGGCTACTATGAGGTCTCCACGCAGCCTTCTCTTCCCCAGGCTGAACAGCCCCCAACTTTCTCAGCCTGTCTTCATACAGGAGGTGCTCCAGTCCCTGAGCATCCTCGTGGCCTCCTCTGGACTTGTTCCAACAGTTCCATGTCCTTTTCATGTTGAGGACACCAGAACTGCACACAATGCTCCAGGTGAGGTCTCACGAGAGCAGAGCAGAGGGGCAGGATCACCTCCTTTGACCTGCTGGTCATGCTCTTTTTGATGCAGCCCAGGATACAGTTGGTTTCTGGGCTCAAGCGCACACTGAAGCTGGCTCATGTTCATTTTCTCATCAACCAAGACCTCCAGGTCTTTCTCCCCAGGGCTGCTCTGAATCTCTTCTTTGCCCAAGCTGTAGCTGTGCCTGAGATTGTTCCAACCAAGGTGTGGCATCAGCCCACCTCACAAGTGTCTCAAGGTCCCTCAGGATGGCATTCCTTCCCTCTGGTGGATCAGCCAAACCACACAGCTTGGTGTCATCGGCAAACTTGCTGAGGGCACACTCAATCCCACTGTCCGTGTCACCGACAAAGATGTTAAACAAGACTGATCCCCACACCTATCCTTGAGGAACACCACTTGTTACTGGTCTTCAGCTGGAGATCACAACTCAGATTTTATGTCTCCTGTACAGCAAGAGGTGTTGGGTTGGAAGTGTTAGAGTTTTTGGCAGTCTCAAGGCTCATTTCTTCACCAGTATTTCATTCTCTGTAGTCTCTTAGGTGTCACTTTTTAGTCTTTATTTACTACCAGTTGACCTGAAAGATGTCCTTCTTGGACAGACTCTATTCCTGGAAGCACAGAACTAGCCCAGTGTGCCCACTCTCTTCATTTACATTTTCAGGCACACTTGCAGAGAGGTCTGGTCTCAGTGTTGAGAGGCTCACTGTTCTCTGGTCCACCAGTCTGTAACCAGTCAAAAAGCTCTCTAGTGAGTTCATGTGGTCTATGTGAAATTTTTGGGATCTTCTAGAACGGGGTGTGAGGGAGTATGTGTTAATGGTGAGGGCTTGAGAGAGTGGACAGTTAGAAGTCGGTGGATGTGAGTTCACCTCTGTAACAGCAGAGCAGAGAGCAGGTTAACTGAGACCTTTGTTCAGCTGTGAGAGTGAAAATTGCACCTGCAAGAATAGCTGAAAGGTAGATAGGCAGTTCCCCATCTGGGAGAGAGGGAAACCTAGAGACAAACAGAGGTCTTAACTGCTGACCTGACCAGTAAATGTGGACAACAGCAGTGTGGCTGTAGTCACGTACCTGCTGCAACCCACTGCTTGAAACTGCATTTTAGCCACCTGGGGAAGACTGAGCAGAACATTCGTGCTGCAGAACCAGTGAAGTACCAAGCTCTGTGGGTGCAGGGCAAGGAGCATGCAGGGTCTGCATGTCCAGGGTGCTCCAAGGCATGACTGGGAGCTGAAGCTCTTTGCCTTGGCCTAGGGGATTGCCACTCCTTGACTTTTGGTGCTGGTTTTGGTTTTCTTGACTGGGTGCAGGGAGGGGTCACCCTGCTTGGGGACTGTCCTGGGCCTTTGGTGAGTCTGTGGTGGCATCATGCCTGGGAGCTCTCCTAATGTTTGTCTTTTCTTCCCCCAGGAAAGTTCATCATGACAGCTTCCAATGACACTACCATCATGATCTGGAGCCCAAAGGGTGAAGTCCTGGCCAGCATTAACACTAACCAGATGAGCAATGCTTATGCCGCAGTGTCGCCCTGCGGGAGGTGAGAGGCAGGAGGTGTTCCAGGGTGGGAACAGGAGGATGCCTGTTGAGCTCATTGGCACTTGGCTGCTATATTAATGTGATTTTCTGAGGGCTCCACATTTTTCAAAGGGATTCCAGCCCCTGGCAGCAGCCCTGTGGGAGCTCTGCCTCTCACCTTCCTAGCTCAGATGCTCAGTTGCCATTGTACATTGGTGCTGCTGTCCTGTTGACTATCTCCTACAAAGTCAGGAGAGCAGAGCTAGGACAATGCAAACAGCATGCACAAAGCAAACAGCATTTCCAGCTTGTGTTTGTAACCTTTCAAGGGTTAATTATAAAATTAAGATCTTTATTACTGGGAGATTTGTTTACTGGAAGATCTTGTTCTTCACTCTGCCTCTAACTTGGTGCTGCAGGAGGACTTCCTGTGTTCTGAACTCGGTGCATTTGGAGATCAGAACCATTTAGGTTCTTTAGTTTGGCTTGAGAGTCTCTACTTCTGAAGTTGCTCTGGTTCCTGGGGGCATTCCCTTTCCCAGCCTGCTGTCAGTGAGAAGTGTAAGCGTTTTCAGCTGATTCAAGCCATGGTTTGACTATGGGCTCTGGATGCTTTTGCCTCCATGGAGCCTTGACTGCTCACCTCGACACGGGGCCTACCCCTCAAGCCTGCCTTGCCTGGTAATGGATCCCCTGTGTCTCCACTTGTTCACACAGGTTTGTGGCATCCTGCGGCTTTACCCCTGACGTGAAGGTGTGGGAGGTGTGTTTTGGTAAGAATGGAGACTTCCGGGAGGTTGCCAGGGCTTTTGAGCTCAAAGGCCATGCTGCTGGCATACATTCCTTCTCCTTCTCCAATGACTCGAGGAGGTAAGGGTCTGTCACTGCTGCCTGAAGCAGCACGCTCTGCCCTTGGGACACATGAGGTTGCTGCTTCCATAACCTGTTAAGGGGGCGAAAACCCCTGAGCACAGAACCCCAGAGGGCTTGTGCTGTTTCCCCATGGATTTTCTCCTGGACATGTCTACTCTCTCTGCTCTGGACAGAGGGTGAGGGCTGTGTGAGTGCACAGACTCACACTTCCCAAAAGAGCCCTCTCTCCACAGAGGATTCCTGTTTGGCAGGCAGGGCTGGGGCGGGCATGCTGCCAGACTTCCTGGCACTCACTGTGCTCCATTCCTGGCTGCAGGATGGCAACTCTTTCCAAGGATGGGACGTGGAAATTCTGGGACACAGATGTGGAATATAAGAAGCAACAGGATCCGTACCTCCTGCGGACAGGAAAGTGTGAGGTGGCAGAGCCCTGCCGCATCGCCCTGTCCCCCAATGCTCATGTTGTTGCCATCTCCAGCGGCACAGACATCGTGGTGTATAACACACGGAGAGGTGAGGAGGAGGAGCGCTTCATTGGTGTGCATGGGCAGTGCATCACAGACTTGGCTTTTGACACCAGCAGTCGCTACCTGGTGTCGTGCGGGGACCGGGCCATCCGTGTCTTCCACAACACGGCTGGGCACCGAGCGGTGGTGGAAGAGATGGAGGCAATCCTGAAAAGAACTGGGAACAAAGCCACACGGGAGCGCCTGGAGCAGCAGATCTCCAGTGCCCGTCAGGCCCTGGCTGCCATCTATGGCAAGAAGCACTGAACCCTGCACACGGGCATCTGGCACCGCGTGCTACCTGCAGGGACTGGGGGTTTTAATAACACTGAACAGGCTGTAATAAAGGAGCTTGGTCAGAGCCGGGTTGCCACTTTCCTGCTTCCCTGCTGTACTGATGGGATGGGGGGACAGGGCGAGGAGATTGGGGTGCCACGTGTGTTTCCTCTGCTACAGGCTTCTCCCGGTGCTCTAACCCTCGTTGCACCGCAGTGAGGGGTCAGATGGGGCTGGGGAGGGTTTTCTGGGCTTAACAGGAGAGGGTTTGGAATTTATTTTGCTGCCCAAGCTCAAACGTTGATGCTATCAGTGGTGTTTCTGCTGCCGCCTGCTTGTCGGCAGGGCTCCTGCAGCCGAGCCTGGTTGAGGGGATGCATGACCCCAAGATCTCCAATATGGTTGGAGCAATCCCAGGCACAGCTACAGCTTGGGCAAAAAGGAAATCCAGTGCAGTCCTGCGGAGAAGGACTTGGGGCTGTTGGTCAATGAGAAAATGAACATGAGCCAGCTTCAGTGTGCACTTGAGCCCAGAAACCAACCGTATCCTGGGCTGCATCAAAAGGAGTGTGACCAGCAGGTCAAAGGAGGTGATCCTGCCCCTCTGCTCTGCTCTCGTGAGACCTCACTTGGAGTATTGTGTGCAGTTCTGGTGTCCTCAACATAAACAGGACATGGAACAGTTGGAACAAGTCCAGAGGAGGCCACGAGGATGCTCAGGGACTGGAGCACCTCCTGTATGGAGACAGGCTGAGAAAGTTGGGGCTGTTCAGCCTGGAGAAGAGAAGCTGCGTGGAGACCTCATAGCAGCCTTCCAGTATCTGAAGGGGCCTACAGGGATGCTGGGGAGGGACCCTTCATTAGGGACTGTAGTGATAGGACAAGAGGTAACGGGTTGAAACTTAAACAGCAGAGGTTTATATTGGATATAAGGCAGGAATTCTTTACTGTGAGGGTGCTGAGGCACTGGAATGGGTTGCCCAGGGAGGTTGTGAATGCTCCATCCCTGGCAGTGTTCAAGGCCAGGTTGGATGAAGCCTTGGATGCCATGGTTCAGTGTGAGGTGTCCCTGCCCATGGCAGGGGTTGGAACCGGATGGTCTCAAGCTCCTTTCCAACCCTGACTATTCTATGTTCCTATCTCTCTATGTTCTGCCCCACGCTACCGGTGCCCCGGACGCTCCGCCCCCCGAGCCAGAAGCAACGGCTCAGCCCGCAAAGGGGCGGGGCGAGCCGCGCATGCGCACTGTGCGTCACCGCGGTCTCTCCCCGCCCGTCCTCCGGGCGTGGCGAGCGCGGTGACGCATCACGCACGGAGCGAGGCGGGCTTGCGCATGCGCGGCTGGCGGCGGCGGGCGCGGCGGAGCCGGGGCTGCCGGTGCTGTGGGCGCCATGTCGGGCCGCTCGGTGCGCGCCGAGACCCGCAGCCGGGCCAAGGATGACATCAAGAAAGTGATGGCGGCCATCGAGCGCGTCCGCAGATGGTGAGAGGCGGGGCCGCGGGGGTGGGGCCTGCCCGGCGCGCAGCCAATCACCGCGCCACACGGCTGCCGGCGGAGGCGCTCCGGCAGCAAGCGTCCAATCAGCGTGCTGCGTGGGTGAGCGGGCGGGGACAGAGAGCCGACAGCCAATTAGTTCGCCCTGTCTGCTCGGGGGTTGGGGGGGACCGGAAGCGCCGGTGATGGACGGGCAGCAGGGCCAATCACAGCGCGGTGTGCGGGGGAGACAGGGCGGGGGCGGGGCTGTCCTTGATTGGCGTTCCCCTGGGCCAATCGGAGGGCGGTGGGGTGGGGGGGTGAGGGGAGGGAGAGGGAGACCCTGCCTGCAGGTCCTGTGGAGCCGCTGCCATTGCTGCCTTGTCCCGCAGGGAGAAGAAGTGGGTGACGGTGGGAGACACATCCCTGCGGATATTCAAGTGGGTGCCGGTGGCCGACAGCAAGGAGGTGGGTACCGGGAGACCTGGGAGCAGCTCCAGGGCCTGAAGGGGCTGCAGGGAACATGGAGAGGGGCTTGGGACAAGGGATGTAGGGACAGGCCAAGGGGAATGGCTTGAACCTGCCCGAGGGGAGACTGAGCTGAGCTCTTAGGCAGAAGCTGTTCCCTGTGAGGGTGCTGAGGCGCTGGCACAGGGTGCCCAGAGAAGCTGTGGCTGCCCCATCCCTGGCAGTGCTCAAGGCCAGGTTGGACACAGGGGCTTGGAGCAGCTGCTCCAGTGGAAGGGGTCCCTGCCCGTGGCAGGGGTTGGAGCTGGAGGAGCTTTGAGGTCCCTTCCAACCCAAACCATTCCATGGTTCTATTACTTATTTTCATTCGGTTGTACTCTTGTACTGGTGTCAGCTTCTTTCATTCCTGACTGTGAACATTCACAGCTGAAGTTTTGCCGCTCAGTTATGAATGAGTCTAAAATGGAATAGGCTGCACGGGCACATCCCTGCAGGTTGCTGGGAGAGCGAGGGGGAAGCAGCTGCTTTGGAGCAGTTCATGCACCTCCGCATCCTGAGCCAGCCATGGCCCTTCTAACTTTGTGTTTCTGCTTTTCTTGTTCCTTCTCAAGAAAGAGAAATCCAAGTCAAGTAGCAGCAATGCCCGAGAACCCAATGGCTTCCCAGCTGACACCTCTGCCAACTCTTCTCTCCTCCTGGAGTTCCAAGGTGAGTGTGGCAGTGCAGCTGGGGACAGAGTTTAAGGCCTGGAGAAGCTGAGGTTGTGCTGATCCCCTTCTGTCCCTGCTGAGAAACTGGGATTCTTCCCATGGAAAGCTTCATGGGGAATCAGAGAAACAGTGATTCCCATTCCCACTTTGCAGTCCTTTCTGGAGGAAAACAGGCACCTGCCTGCAGCTGAGTGGGCTGCTTCCAGCAGGACCTTAGAATGAAAAGGTGCAGGACCTCTGTCACCTTGCTTTTGATCCTTGAGCGCTGCAGCCAGCAGGAGCAGGCAGGGCTCTGGTGCAGCCAAGCAAGGCTCACACAGCCTATGGACTCCCTGCTGGAGTGAATTATACACCTGAGCCTGGCCTTGCCCTCAGCAGTTAGTGTGACCAGGGAGAACTGCGGAGTATGTTGACACTTCCATTACATGGGCTGAGGGGGTTGGTGCTGGAGGTCTGCGGTTTGAGAGCACTTGGCCTGGCAAAGGTGTGTGCCAGGACTGCCTGCCCCACGGGAGGTGGGCACTGAGCACTGCTCCGGGCCTTGGTTTACACCTTGCAGACAGAAGTGGTACAAAGCCCTGGTGTGCAGGCAAGGGTTTCCTGCCATCAACTGCCTGAGGGCCCCTCAAGCTGCAAGTGTGCGATTGGGCAGTGCCCCTGGCAGGGGCACTCCCTGTGCTGTTGGCTTGTTGTGTATCTGGTGACAGCTGTGTCCTGGCGAGAGTCCTGTGCCAGGCAGCCCTTCCACTGCTGGGTTGCAGTGAATCCTCTGTGTTCAAACTGCCTCTGACCGTGCTCTTCCTCCTCCCCAAGACCCGGTCTCGGTGCTGTCCTCAGCTGCCTGTGTCCCTGGGTCAAGGTGCTCTTCTTCACTAGGTGCTGTTTCTGCAGATGAGAACAGCAACCAGAGCTCGCTGTCAGATGTCTACCAGCTCAAGGTGGATAGCAGCCCCAACTCCAGCCCCAGCCCCCAGCAGAGCGAGTCCATGAGTCCTGCCCACACGTCTGACTTCCGCACGGATGACTCGCAGCCACCAACGCTGGGGCAGGAGACGCTGGAAGGTGCGTGCTGGCCTGGGAAAGGGGGAGAAGGGCAGCTGGGCCCAGGCAACATCCTGCAGGAGCCATTGCTTGTCCAGTGGGCAGCTGAGATGTGGCTGGGTGTGGACAGGAAAATGGGGATGGAGGTCTCCTCTCCTGGCTTATTACATAACTGGATCTGCTGTGCTCCTGGGCAGTGTCATTAACCCCCTGTTTTCTCCAGAGCCCTCCCTGCCTTCCTCGGAAGTTGCAGATGAGCCTCCCACTCTCACAAAGGAAGAGCCGGTCCCTCTTGAGACTCAGGTAAGGAAAGGGGCATTGTAGCCATGTCTGAATACACACAGACCTGCTTTTGTGCTTTCACTGTCATTCCTGTCCCATGTAGCAGAAACATCTTGATGGATGGATTTGCTCTGCATTGCTCAGTGTCCTCTGGGAGGTTCCCACATCTGGTGTCCTGAGCCATCTCCTGGCTCATGTCATTGAATCCTAGAATGGTTTGATTTGGAAAGGACCTCAAAGCTCACCCAGTTCCAACCCCCTTCTGTGGGCAGCGACACCTTCCACTAGAGTAGGTTGGGTCAGGTGATAAAGCATGAAGAAATGATGCAGTGAGGATGATAAAACAGTGGCTCCAGTTGGCTCCAGGGCTGAAGTGGGTTCACACTCCTGGTACCCAAAAGCTCCTTGGTGGATGCATCTGGGGTGTCCCTGCAGCATGATGCAGCACAACGGGCAGCTGAGCCCCTGTGACCTCTGTCTCTTGCAGGTAACTGAAGAGGAGGAGGACTCTGGTGCACCACCCCTGAAGAGATTTTGTGCTGACCAGAACTCTGTGTGCCACACGGCCTCGGAGAGCTAGCCTGCCCGGCCGGGAGAGCACCTTCGCCAGCCCCTCGCAGAGCCGCCCGGCCCCGCCTGCCCTGCCCTCGCCTGCGCTCCCGGGGCCCTGCCACCACCCGCAGATTTGCCTCTATTTATTGGCTCCCTCTCCCTGCACCGAGCTGCCCTGGAGCCGGGGGCTGGGCGGGTGGCTGCGTGCAGGGCTGTCCTGGGGCTCCCCGCAGCCCTGCCGCACGGTGGATGCTCTTTACCTGCTTGTGCCTCCCCCGTGCCCGCCCTCCCCGGGGACGGGGGAGCCACCTCCCACCTGCCCGGAGCCATCCGGGGGGGCCGGCCCCGCTGGGACGCTGTGCAATAACCCGCTCGTGTAAGCCATTGGTGTTGGGAGGCGGGGGTGCTCCCCCCCATGGGGTAGGTACAGGGTTGCTGCCACTCTGCCCTGCCCCTTCCTCTCCCCGGTGGGGCCTCCAGCCGCTCTCCCGTGCCCGGGGGACCCCGATCCCGGGCGGGGAAGGATGCCCAGGGTGCCCCGTGCCCCCGCCACCTCCGGGCCGTCCCCCCCCCCCCCCTGCCGCCACTGCATGTCCCGCCGAGTCTGTGAGCGAGCCTGGCGAAGCCTGAGCGCGGCTGCGCGGAGTCAAACTTATTTTAGCACTGAATAGAATATTTTTAAAATTAAACTATTTGAAATAACAGTGCCTGGTGTCGGGGGGGGGGGAGTGGCAGGGGGGACCATGCAGAGCTGCTGCGTTCTGGGCAGCGCTGAGCACGGCCCAGAGCCTGCACAGGGCAGAGGTGGCTCTGCAGGTCTCAGCAGGAGCTTGTCTCTAAATGGGCAGTAGGCACGCAGGCAGGATCACATCACAGAACCAGGGAGGGGAGTGGGTGTGAAGGGAGCTTAAAGCTCCAGCTCCAACCCCTGCCACAGGCAGGGACCCCTTCCACTGGAGCAGCTGCTCCAAGCCCCTGTGTCCAACCTGGCCTTGAGCACTGCCAGGGATGGGGCAGCCACAGCTGCTCTGGGCACCCTGTGCCAGCACCTCAGCACCCTCACAGGGAACAGCTTCTGCCCAAGAGCTCAGCTCAGTTTCCCCTCGGGCAGGTTCAAGCCATTCCCCTTGCCCTGTCCCTACATCCTTTGTCCCCAGCCCCTCTCCATGTTCCCTACAGCCCCTTAAGGCCCTGGAGCTGCTCTCAGGTCTCCCCTTCAGGAGCCTTCTCTTGTCCAGGCTGCCCCAGCCCAGCTCTCTCAGCCTGGCTCCAGTGAGCAGGTCTGAGGGGCTTCAATAGTTAGCTGATGATAAATGATAACAATATGCAAAAGAGCCAGGTAAATCAGCTGAATTTAGATGATTTTTGTTGGTGTTCACAATAGTCCCAATTACTTGTGTGTTGCAGATGATTTTTATGTTCTGGTTGGTTAAATTGAGCATGGAAGCCTCAGCTTGAGGTGTTTTGGTTTTCTTTCTCACACTGCCATGTGTAATGGTGAAGTGTTTGTAATCATGTATTACTTCAGGATCGTGATGCGCAGGTGAGAAGGGCAGGTGAGGGTTACCTTGAACACAAACTGGTCTGAGGTGATGGTAGATAGTGGGAAAATAGTTTTAGAAGAGAGATCTGGAAAAAAGATACCGTGATCCAGAAAAGAACACAAGATGTTACTTCCAGGTTTTTCAAGAGGGGCAAACTGATGGTTGAGAAGGTCCTGGTTTTCAAAGAGACAATACATACTGAAGTGAAGAACTCTGCAAGGAATATCCATCATCATAGAATCAAAGACGGGTTTGAGATGAAAGTGACCTTAAATTCCATCTAGGTCCACTTCCCTGCAATGGGCAGGGACACCTTCCACTAGAGCAGGTTGCTCCAAGCCCTGTCCAACCTGCCCTTGCAATAAGTCTAAGCACTCTAATCACAGCATTACTATTAGTCAAGATCTAGTTACTACAAGTAAAGAACAAGACACAGAACTAGCACCACTGTGAAAAATTGATGAGCATCATAACAGTTCCCTGCACGTTTCCTGTATCCCCACCAGTCAGGGTCCTGCTGTTCGGTGGCTCCACATCACAGTTTAGGATGCTCCAATCTGCTGGGGGTTGTTAGAGCATCATCAGCATCCCTGGCTTGTTTCTTGGCAGTGCGTGGTTGGCCCCTGCAGGGCCAGAGGATGCGTGTGTCAGTTTGACTGTCTGATCAGTCCGATCTGATGCATTGATCTCTCCCAGGAAGCTAATGCTTGCACCCTGCTCAGGGTGACTGGAGCTTCAGGCTGGGACATGGGGCAAAGAGAAGCTCAGCTCTGGCTGTGCCTGGCCTGGAGGTTATGTTTAGGTGGAAGACTTTGGTTATTTCAGAATCACCTGAGCTGTAAAAGCCACAACAGCTGCTGACCAACAGATACTCTCACATGCCAGGCCCTGAGAGCCCAGGGAACAGCAGCAGCCAAGGGCAGTGGGAATTCTACAGTGCTCCTGTGGAGCTGGGCTGCGGCTGTAGGTCAAGCTCTGACACACACGGGAGAGACGTGGAATTCCAGGTCCTTGTATAGCACAAAACCACTCCCATCTGTAGCAAACAGATGGTTTCTTATTAAACACAGCCCATGGATTATTTGTTTCCAAGTTCTGCCTTATGGATGCCTGTGGGAATTGCTGATTTTTCTGTTTATGATTTTGCTCTTTTTTCACCTGTGTTTTCAGGGTCACCTCCAGAAGATGGATTTCCTGATTGTGTTTGGTGCAGGATATCCAATTGCTTGATGAGAATGTGGTTTTCAGAAGGAAGGCTGTGGCACAGTCACTGTAAGAGATGCATTAGGGCTTGTCTGTGTGTTGGGGATGGGCAGAGCTGTCATCTGAAGCTGCACATTTGAGAGATGATTTGTGTTAATGTTTTTGAATTGCTGTTATTTGTTACTTTGGAGCAGCACCAGGTTTAGCTTTGGGATGAGATGTTATCCCACACATAGGCATCTATACATCACAAGACTGATGATGCTCCTAGGTGTCTTTTCCCCTTGCTACATACATTGTGCTTTACCAGTCAGGGGTGTAGGAGATGCTATGCTGCAAGTGGGCTTCTCCATCTGGTCCAACCCCTGGTCTCCCACTGTGGCAGCAGCATACCTGTCATTAGGAACACATAAGTAATGAGCTTGTACCCAGTTCCCAGAGAATTCCATCCTCTTTACATACAGCATAAGCACTGCCCATTTTGTGTCTGTTTGCAAAGTATATAACAGATGTACAATAATCATCTCAAGAAAGCTGTTAATATTGCAAGTACCACTGAGCTGAGCTCGAGACCTGATCCAGCATTCACTGTCTGCAGCAAGACTCCCATGATCAGTGACTGCTGGATTGTGTTAGACCTTCAAAAGACAATGGCCTTAGTTGAACAGTCTATTAGGGCAGGTTCTGACCCCCAAACCACCCCCAGCCTTCCTCTGTTGCTGCCTCAGTGTTGCATGCACTGAGCCTGATGCAATCTGTGCTGGGAACCAGACCTTGGAGCGGGGCCATCGAGACAAGGAGAGCAGAAGCTAACATTGTTGGGGTAGAGGATTTCAGGCAGAGCAGATCCCCATATTCCTGCTTGTGTCAGCACACAGGAGTCAGCCCAGCCACCACAGGGACAGGGCCCCTTGCATGGGGGGATCACAGCCCATGTACCCATGGAGCAGGTCCTGGCTGTAGGCAGATGGACCAGCAGAAGTACTGCTCACTGGGGAGAAAAGGGAACCTGTCCTTCCCATGGGAGATCAGCCCCTTCCCTGGGGGCAGGACACCCCTGGGAACGTTGTGAGGGTGTCCCTGCATGAGAAGGGTGGGTGCAAGTCTCCTCCTAGGCTAGAGTCTCCTCCAAAGGGCGGTGGGGGCTGCGCAGCAATGCCTGTGCACAGCCAGTCATTGGAATCAATGGTTCCGCCAGGAAATCCTACAGCTGCACAGAGATAAGGGGGTTTGTAAGCAGCAACAGCCTCCAAGCAAGAAACAGAAACAGAAACAGAAGGCAGCCACACAGATCTGTCTGCTCACATCTTCTTTCCCACGTGCTTTCGGGGGGGTTGGTTTGGTTTAGACATGGGGCTGCCGGTCTGTGACACGTGCTGCTTCTAAAGTGGGAGCTTCCCACAAGTGCAACAGTTCACCCTGAACAAACCTGCCACTGCTGTGCCTGGAGCAGGCAGAGAACAGGAGCATGGCCTGGGTGCTCCTGGATTTCCTCCAGTCCACTCACCCCAGGGGCTGCAGTTTTCAGAACCAAACCCTCAGGGGGTGTTGACCAGCATGGTCTGTAATGCCAAGCAAATAGATGATGTCATGTTTTATCTAATGGAGAAAAGCCTCGGAGAGCATTGCACAGATCACCTGTGAGGTGCTGGAAGAGCTGTTTAAACAGGCTGAAGGTGCCCATTCCTTGTCAGATAACTGCATGATAGAAGGAGATACAGGAACATTTGGAATGGCAGGGTACGTGACCGGGCAGTACAACAGCTACATCCAGCAAAGCACTGATGTCTGTGCAGCACAGAGCAGGCATCTGGAACAGTGTTGGAACTGGGGCTAAAGAGACAAGCAAGGAGAGGTTGGTCTTAGTGTAATGGGGAAAACATCATTGCTCTTGACAGGCTCCAATGCACCAGTGCTAGTGCTGGCATGAGGGGTGGCAGGAATGTGCTTCCTGGACAAAGACAGTGTGGGATTTCAGAGTGGTGCAGGGACCTCTGGAGGTCATCTCATCCAAGCCCTGCCCAGGCAGGGCCTCCTAGGCTGCCCAGGACCGTGGCCAGCTGGCTTTGGAATATCTCCATGGCTGGAGACCCCACAGCCTCCCTGGGCAACCCATGCCAGTGCTCAATCACCTTCACAGGAACATCTGCTTCCACATGCTGAGGGAACCTCCTGTGTTTCAGTTGTGCCCATTGCCTCTGGTCCTGCACTGGGGACCACTGGAAACAGCCTGTCTCCATCCTCTTTGCATGCCTCTTTTGGATATTGATACACATCAGTCAGGCCCCCCTGTGCCTTCTCCATGCTGAGCAGTCCCAGTCCTCTCAGCCTTCCCTTATAGGACAGATGCTACAGTCCCTTCTTCTTCACAGCCCTTTGATGGACTCTCTCTGGTATGTCCATGTCTGTCTTGTACTGTGGAGCCCAGAGCTGGTCGGTGGTCACCAGTGCTGAGTGCAGAGCAATGATCACCTCCCTTGACCTGCTGGCAGTGCTCCTGTTAACACAGCCCAGGATGTGGGTAGTCTTTGCTGCAAGGGCACATGGTTAGTTCAAGCTCACCTTGGTACCCACTGGGCTGCTGCACAGCAGATGCTGGTGCCTGGGGCAGGACTTTGCTGTTTTCCTTTCTGAACTTCCTGGTGTTCCTGGCAGCCATTTCTCCATCCTGTCCAGGTCCCTTATTGATGCCTCTCACCTGTGCTCCTCTCTTTTGGTACCTGCTCCCATTTGTACCCACTCAAGCTGTTGGACAGTGATATTTTCTCACTCTAACTGGGACTATTGAAGTATTGAAGTCAACAAACAGCTGCAGTACAGTGTGTGTGTGACAGCCCAATCCTGTCATGTCAGATTTGACATAAGCAGTATGGGCTGTTCAAGCTTGGATTGTGCAAAAACCTGATGAGAATCTACCACATAATTACACCTTCTTTCTGTCTCCGATGCCAGAGATGTGCTGCATTTGTCTAATAACATAGATCCCATTACCACTTACTGATACTAGACTTTAGAGAGCTTTAGAGAGCTGTTCTGATGCTGTACTTGCCCAGGAGATAAGGGTGTTTGTCTGTGACTGGTACAGCTGTATCACCTCCCTGCTCTTCTGTCGGAAATGGCTTTTCCTGTCTCTGGGATCTCCAGTGTCAGCTGATGCTCAGGACCTGGGAATGCCTCCTGATACCTGGCAATGCCCACCGTAGGGAATGGTTCTGAGATCTGACCCGCAGGGTTTGTACTCACGGTCAGTGCCTCCTGCAGCGTTCCAACGGGAACGGACCGTGCCTCCTGCCCGTTCCAACGGGAACGGACCGTGTCTCCTGCAGCGTTCTAACGGGAACGGACCGTGTCTCCTGCAGCGTTCCAACGGGAACGGACCGTGTCTCCTGCAGCGTTCTAACGGGAACGGACCGTGTCTCCTGCAGCGTTCCAACGGGAACGGACCGTGTCTCCTGCAGCGTTCCAACGGGAACGGACCGTGTCTCCTGCAGCGTTCCAACGGGAACGGACCGTGTCTCCTGCCCGTTCTAACGGGAACGGACCGTGTCTCCTGCCCGTTCTAACGGGAACGGACCGTGTCTCCTGCAGCGTTCTAACGGGAACGGACCGTGTCTCCTGCCCGTTCTAACGGGAACGGACCGTGTCTCCTGCCCGTTCTAACGGGAACGGACCGTGTCTCCTGCAGCGTTCTAACGGGAACGGACCGTGTCTCCTGCAGCGTTCTAACGGGAACGGACCGTGTCTCCTGCAGCGTTCCAACGGGAACGGACCGTGTCTCCTGCCCGTTCTAACGGGAACGGACCGGAGCGCTCCCGGGGAGCCCATTCCTCCGCGCCGCCAGGGGGCGCTGTGCGCGCCGCGCCGTCTCCATGGCGAGGCGGCGGCCCGGGGCCATGGCGGCGGTGTCGAGCGGCGCCGTGTACCGGTCCCGGGACCCCGTGCGCAACCTGCGGCTCCGGTGAGCGGCCGCTCCCGGCCCAGCCCGGCCCCAGCCCCGCACCGGCCTCCGTCACCCTCCGTCACCCTCCCTCCTTCTCCGCAGGGTCCGCCTCTGGCGGAGCACCACGTCCGGGCCCTTCCTGCCGCAGGCCCCGCCGCCGCTCGCCGGCCCCGCTCTCCCGGGCCCTGCCGTCCGCACCGGGACCGGTACGTGCGGCCCGAGCCGGGCCGGGGGAACGGGGAGCGGGCGGGCGGTAACCGAGACGTGTCCCGCAGGTGCCCCGGAGGAGGAGGAGGCCGAGGTGCGGTGGCAGCAGAAGCTCTTCAGCCAGGTGGGCCTGCGGCTGCGGGCGCTGCCCGAGGGCCCCCGGGGGGCTCCGGACACTGCCGGAGCCGGTACCGGGGCTGTCAGCGGGTATTCCTAAAGGATCTTACCTCTGTGTGCTTGGGAATCTCGCTGGGAAGTGTTTGGGCTGTGCTGGGGAAGGGTTAGGGTAGCTGGGGAAGGGCAGGTTTGATGCTTGACGTGCTGTGCTCTCAGTTTGAGGTGGATCTGTACCAGCATGAGTCTGCCTGCCAGACACCCCTGGACCGGCAGTACTGGGAGGAGATCCTCAAGCTGGAGAAGGCTGGAGGCAGGAAGAACTGCCGCATCTTCACCTACACGGATCACGACCGGTTCACCAACCTGGAGGAGGTACCGGTCTTACTTACACATCATTTATACAGCAGTGTCTGTCGGAACCACCGGACCTGCCACAGAGGGAGCATTTGTCAGGTCCTGGCCATGCAGCAGCAAGGCAGATCTCCTGTATGCAGGAGTGCATACTGCTTCTGCAGAGCAGCTTCACATGGTGCCCAGACCCGGGATGAGAGTTTCCTGGTTCAGAATGATGGCCCCTGAGCTTGGAGGGACTTGGCTTTGTAACATTGCTTTGTAGGTAACATGCTGGGTGTGATGCGCGGACAGACTCCACAACTCGTTAAAGTTTTAAAGTAGGTATGCTTTTATTCAGCGCTGAGGTGCATGGGGATAGCTCCTCCAAAGCATGCACCCCTCAGGGCTGTTCTCCCTTTACATTTATTCTCTTAAGGCATACATAGACACGAGGTTGCTCAATCTGTCTATACATATTTAGTATCTATCCCTGCTTCATATTATAATGAGCCGGATGGTCCTTTGCACCTGCACAGTGCCCCTTCTGGTCATGGGCAGGGGTCTGAGGATGGAGTAAATGAGTCTTCCTCTTGTGGGTAGAGGTCTTCAAGATGAAGTAAATGAGTCTTCCTCTTAAACTTTACACCTTTTAACCTTCAGACATGGCCTTAGGGTTTGGTCAGTGCCCAGTCTGCCTCTCCCTGGCTTACCAGTAGAACCAATCATCTGCTTTTGTCCCTTGTCAGTAGAACTGCATCTGCTTCTCCCCCTCCAGCAGTGATCAATGCCTTGGCAAGATGGCAATGGCAGGTACTTAGGACAGACAATACTTTTGTTTAAGCAGAGGAATTCCTTTAACCCCCTTGTACAATTTCTCTGTATTACCCCCCTGTACATTGGTTACCCCTGTATCAGGTGGAGTTTAGCTGTAGTTTACTAAAAACCCAGCAAATAAAATCTTTTAGCATGTGGGTGAGCTGTTCTCTGCTCCAGAAGTGAAGCTGTGGGAAGGATGTCCTGGTACAATGAAGCTAGTGCCCATCTGTTTCTCTCCTCCAGCACTGCCAGAAGGTAACTGACTCAGAACATGAGGTGCCATCCTATCTGGCAGAGAGGATGGCCAATGTGAGGAGGAGAAGACAAGACTGCAGGCCAATGTGAGTGCAAACAGGGGCTCAGAGCTTGCTGGTGCAGGCTTCCTGGGGCTGGTGCCCCATCCACAGGGCAGCCTGGTTCTGTGGAAGTTGAGCTTGGAATCCAGCAGTTCCTTGTTATGAGGGAGTGGTGCTGCTTGTGCTGGGCTGCTGCAGTGAGCTGGGACTGGTGCTGTTTTGTTGTTGACAGAGAAGCAAGTTCTCTGAAGTCGAAAATCATCACCTGGGAGCCCTCAGATGAATTTATAAGGAACAATCATGTGATTAACACTCCTGTCCAGACCATGTACATCATGGGGGACTTGGGACCTTATGGGAAGTAAGTAAAATCCTGAAGTGACCTTAATTCCCCAGAAGAAAACTTCTCTTCCCTCCTTACTCAAATCCTTGTTTCTTTCATTAGTTAAGGGGAGAGAATTCCAAGAGTTTGGTAACTGACTGCTGTTTCTTTCTGCCTCTTCCCTCAATTGGGAGGTAACTGAGTGTATCACTCCAAAAGGCTTTTCAAGCTAGTGTAGGAAAGTATGGGTGTGTTTGTTTTCTTCTGTACCCCCATGGGCCTTTACCAGCTTGCTGCTCCAGAGCAAGAGAGTAGTCTCTCTCTAGACTGTGTTTCCTGATGTCTTCCATTAGGCTTGGTCGCAGGGAGTATGAACATGTTCTTTGCACAATCAAGGTGGATGACAATGGAGTGATCACAGTGAAGCCGGACTTTACTGGCACCAAAGGAGCCTACCAGTGAGTGGGGCAGGGCTGGTAACCTCCATGGGCTGATAGAGAGGGCTGAAATGGCTGTTTCCTGGTCCTGCTTCAGGCAGTGGATCAGCACTTAAATTGAGGGATGTTTTTTAACTTTATTCCGTGTTTTTAACTTTATTATTAACTTGTTCTAAGTTACAAGATTATTCTGTATTTGTGCTTGGCATCACTGCATGTGGGATGTGTGAGGCTTTGGTGCCAGTCCCTAGGGATGGGGTTTATGCATATGCTGGACACAGGCAAGTCTCCCTTTTTGAGTCATTGATGCCAGCAGGCACTTGGGAGTGAGGAGAGGGCCATTAGTGCCCTTGGATGCTGCATGGGCCTCATGGAGGGAGGACTACTGGCACAGTTGATGCCATTGCTGCCTATTCTCTGCTTAATGGGGGAATTTTGCCCACATGTTTCGGGCCTCTGCAGGATTGAGATGGATGGAGAGAAGCGCGAGGTGTGGAAATACACCATTGAGAATGTATCTGTCCAAATGCAGCCAGAGGAGGAGGAACGTGAGCAGCGTGTGTTCAGAGACGTAAGGACCAGCCTCCACTGATCATACTGACAAAGGGAGATGTAATTGTGCTGTGACCCTTATGGAGATGTTATTGTGCAGTAGACACCTAAAGGTGACAAAACAAGGATCACTCACAGACAGCCCCAACAATTTGAAAACTCCAACAAATACTCCAACTGCTTCGTTCTTTACTGTATGTAGAGGCCTTGCCTGGTATTAGTTGTGTTGGCAACTGCACAACTCTGCAGTGATGTAGTGAGAAATGATGCTAGAAACCACCTAAATTCATGTCTTTCTCCTGTCACCTGCCAATGGTTTTCCTTTGCTTTTGAGCAGCTGGTAGACACTTTACTGAGTCTCCTTTCTTCCTATATACTTACTGAATGATTTCTTGTTATCTGGAATGTTTCAGTATATTTAGATCTCATGGACTGATCTTTCTGAATTGCCTTTTTGGCTGTGGCAGTTCATAAAGGTATTAGAATCATACAATAGTTAGGTTTGGAAAAGACCTTAAGATCATCTTGCTTCAACCCCCCTGCCATGGGAAGGGACACCTCACACTAAACCATGTCACCCAAGACTCTATCCAGCCTGGCCTTGAACACTGCCAGGGATGGAGCATTCACAACTCCCTTGGGCAATCTGTTCCAGTGCCTCAGCACCCTTACAGTAAAGAACTTATTCCTTATATCCAACCTGAACTTCCCCTGTTTAAGTTTGAACCTATCACCCCTTGTCCCATTCCTGCAGTCCCCAGTGAAGACTCCCTCCCCTGCATCCTTGTATCCCCCTTCAGATACTGGAAGGCTTCTATGAGGTCTCCACACAGCTTCTCCAGGCTGAACAGCCCCAGCTTTCTCAGCCTGTCTTCATATGGGAGGTGCTCCAGCCCCTGAGCATCCTCTTGACCTCTTCTGCTCCATCAGCTCCGTGTCCTTCTTATGTTGAGGACTCCAGAACTGCGCACAGTGCTGCAAGTGGGGTCTCATGAGAACAAAGGGGCAGGATCACCTCCTTTGACCTGCTGGTCATGCTGCTTTTGATGTAGCCCAGCACACGGGTGGCTTCTTTTTCCCTTAGAGTGGCCTTTGGTGAGGTGTTCTCTGAAGCTGAAGCTCTGGGCAGTGTTAGCAGTTATACGTCTTTGTTCTTGTAGATTCCTGTTTCCCTCCTGCTATAACAATTAAAACCCCTGTGTACTAAGCCTGTTGACAGCTTAAATTGGGGTTAAGTTACATCCATTACAAATTTTGCAATAAGTAAAAATATAATCAGACACTTTTCTAATGCGTTTGTTCTGTGGTTGCAGCTGTACGGGCGGTACAAGGAATACCTCAGTGGTCTTGTAGGTTCAGAGTTTGAAACGGTGAGTATCTGAAGCCCTGCTGCCTTTGGAGACTCTTGACCTGGTTAGCATGGCTGCTGTTTGTACCACAGTCTCCAACGACTGTTTCATTCTAGGGTGTTGGCAGCCTTTACCTTGCAGTAAAGGTCCAAAGGTGTGGGTTACAATGGATGTGAGCTCTGCAGAGGTCCCTCCTGTGTCTGTCAGGCCAGCAGCAGCACGTGCTGAGCACTGCAGCCTCTGTGAGACCGCATGCTTTGTGTGAAGGCCTTTGACTGTAACACTTTAAGAAGAAAAGGTTTATATCTCTTGGGATAGTGATTGCTGTTAACTTCTTGAATGTCAAACATGTCCTCGTGCCACTTTGTTTGAGTAAAGAGCCCTTCCCACCCCCAAACTCTTGCAGTTTCCCTTCTCACTGAATTACCCAGACTAGTCTTTTTTTTTGCTCAAATCTTGTTTGTCAGAATGTGAAAGTTTTACTTTCTTGTACTTCAGGAGAGTGTCTCAGCTTGTCCTGTGCTTTCTCCTGTTTCCCCCACTTGGGGCAAGTGCAGGAACACCTCAGGAGAAACAGGATTATGATTTTTGCAGGTGGCTTCTCAGTCCATTTTATATCCGTTTTGAAGTCTGTAAGAGACTGATTTACAGAACAGTAAACTCCTGCAGCCAAGGAATTTGGTCTCTAGAGAGCCTCTCTCCAGAGGCACTGCTCACTTCTGGAAAGTCATACAAGAAGCCATGGCTCCTACCTGGCCAGCAGTCTGAATCATTCATGTACAAACATCTGTGACATACCTGGATGAGGACCTGCTGGGATGGGATTGTTTGAGGTTCCACCAGTGGTCACTGAGCATCTTATCTTGTTTGTCTGCTCATTCTTACAGATCCTTCCTGGTACACTGCAGCTGTTTGTCAATGGAGAAATAGGTGAGTCCTTATTCTAAACAGTAACTACAGGGGCAGATGTGGATCTGCTGGGATGGATGAGGCTTTGAAGGGTGCAAGGGTTCTTGGATCACAGCCTGGTCCAGAGAAGATGATTCTTGCCCTAGAATCCTTCACTTCTCCTTCTCTCCTGTTTTTGCAGACTAAGGCCTTGAGTGACGTTTACAGATTGGAGGTTACAAATATTGCAGCTGTTCTAGGAAGACAAACAGATCTGAAAAACAGCAGATTGGGAAGTTAATAGAGATTATAGCAAAGAAAGCAATTAAATATGTGACCTCCCTAATCTGATTAGTGATACGACAACAGAACTAGTGTAGAGAAGTCTTCTCTGAGGGTCATATCTTGTTACTTTGAAGGCTCTGGCTTTTCCCAGCTTCCAGCAGTAGCTGAGAAAACCTGAGGTTATTGGAGCTGGCTCTTCCAAAAGTCTTCAGTGAGTTCTGGAGGAGTTTGTGTGGAAATGAGCATCTGACATTCATTTTCTCTTCTCAGTTTCAGCTCAAGGCTATGAGTATGACAACCTCTATGTTCATTTCTTCGTGGAGCTGCCAGATCGTAAGTGTTCACATTTCCAGCCGTATCACAGCAGTGTAAGGAATGAAATGTGCTTCCGCTGGTCCATCAGATCAGCTCTGCTATAAGTCAGTAAAAGTTAATGTGTGAGCTGGGATCTAGTCAGAGGTCTTCAGAGCTAAAATTGCATAACTTTGGACTAAATTAACGTTTGGGAGAAAATAGCATCTTCCTCTCTCATCTCTTCCAAATTAGGCTGGGACATAGAGGTCCATAGGCTTCTCAACCAGTGGTGATGGGGTCCAGCAGCCTGCCCAAAGTTCATTCCTTATCCTGCAGAGAATAGTTTTACTATCTTGTCCATCTTAGCAGTGACCTTGCCTGATTTCAGTGCTTGCCATCATGTTCCATATTTTGAGCTGACACTACCACAAAATTGACTGATAAATAAGAATATTGACTTACAAATAAGGCTCCAGCGCTAACAGGTGCGCCCTGCTGCATGTTTAATTACCCCAAAGCTATTGCTCTGGCTTCCCTCCGTGTTCATACCCTGATGTTTGTCCACATGGGTACTACTGTTGCTACTCAGGGCATTTAGAGAAGGTTGTACTTTTTTGTTAAGAAAGGGTTGGTGTTTTTCATCACCTGTTCTAGGAGGCTGTGGGGAGCAGCCATTGCCTGGAACAGGACAGGGGATATTCAGTGGGGGTGATGTTATCTGTTAACCCAGTCATCTGGGACTGACATTCTCCTTTGAGCTGCTCTGGTTTGTGAGTCCTCCCCATCACCCAAAGTATTCACTGCTGTGCTCATGTTCTCCTCCCAGAGTGGTCGAGCCCAGCGTCCCAGCAGCTATCAGGAGTGACGCAGACCTGTGCCACCAAGGCATTGGGCTGGGTAAGAACACTTCCAGACGTGCAGAGCAGTTTGAACAGGCGTTCTTTGAAGTGGAATAGGTGTAACAAGTTACAGATATATTTAGCAAAGGTCTTGACTTGAGAACTCCCTTCAAGGGCCAAGCATGTTTGGGATTCTCCTCATTCTAGTTATATTTGCCGTTTTTCATAGTGCCACTGGTTCCAAATTAAACTAGATCAAATGAAACTGCTTCAAAACAGTTTCTGGAACCTCACTTTTTTCTTCCTTCTAGCTGATCGATGGCCTTTGGAGCTTTGATTTTTGTGTTTCAAATTCGGAGTTCTGATTTTGTGTCTCAGATGTTCAGTTAACAAAGCATTGTTTTGGCTGGCCTGGGGCAGGAATGCACAAAGTCAAAACTGATTTCACAAAATGAACCCTCCTCCTGTGTGGGAAGTCGGTTCCATTGCTATCTCCAGCTCTTCTCTTAGAAAATTTGAATTTTATCAACTTTTAAATGGCTTTTATGTGAGCTAGTTTGCATCTCACAAAAGTAATTACCATACAGCATTTCTGTCGTACATGGTTTGAAGCGTTTTGCTCGGCTCATGCAAAGGTAGTGGCAGTGTAGTACTTCTGCAGTTGGCTGAATTGTGATTTGTGGGTGCTGCTCTTTCCCCTTGTTCATTGTTTTGAACAGCCCATTCCATCCTCATGGCACTCGGGAGTGAACTCAGGAGGTGCACTGTGCAGATAGGTGTTTGTTAGTGTGATGTGACTGATACCTTTGGACATCACTGTCCCTTCTGTCTGTGCCCCTGTAGTGCTGGTGATGAGCTCTCATGTCCAGGCACTTGATCTGTTCTGTTCCCTCTTTAGGAGGACATGGCATACTTCAGCTACCCCTTCACTCTGGAGATGTTTTTCACCCAAGGAGCTGAATCAGAAGGTGGGTTTTTGGTTTTGCTCACTTCCACACAAATTTCCTCGTTGCTCTGATGTGTAAAACTGAAATATTTTGATGCAGTGTAGACCTGGTGTGGTCTGGCACTTTGCTGGCCCCTCACCAAGATGAAAGGACAGATTTAAATAAAGGGAACTGTTGATCTTTCAGCCATTGCTTACCCTGTCACCACACAGCCTCTGGATACATACTGTATTTGCCCTGCGCAGCAGTGCATTAGCATTTGTATGTGTGCATTGGTGTTGCTCTGCTTCCAGGCCATAGTCAGCTATATCCAGTTGAAAGACATCTTGGCTCCCATTTCTGTCTCGGGATCGCTGGCATGCTGAGCAGTGTTGCCATGCCCCATGTACTGTGCAGAGCCCTGGGATAGCACAGCAGGAAAAACAGGCAGATTTTTTGTGCACGACTGAAGCTCTGTGCTAAGCCTTACATCTGTAGTCACACTCAGTGACCTGTGTAATCTTTGTGTAGTTCATGTCACTCTGAAACTTCCAGTTCTGTTAAGCTGGGCTTTGCTGCCTGTTCCTGCTGCTTCACTGCGCAGCTGCTGCTTCCTCACCAGCCCTGGTTGCTCTTTGGATTGCAATTGCTAGGGGCAGCTTTGTGGCATGCCTTGCCACTTGCATCCAGTGCACGTGTTGGATTCGAGTATTCAAGCAGCACTAATGAATTTTCAGCCTAGTTATTCTATGAGTTGTTTCACTGTGGAAAAAAGAAATGCTCGGAGACCCATAGGAGAATCCAGCATAATAATCCCCCAATAACGGTGGGAAGGGTCAGAGATAGAAGTTTTGTCTGTTTGGCATCAGATCAGTTACAAATGTTGGCTTGTCTGCTCAAAGATAACTGAGGAACCAGCTTGGATTTGCTGTCAGAGCAAAGGATGTTCCCACATTTTGAACATCAGTAATTCTGTTTTCATCTGCTGTTGTAGTTTAAATGCCAAAAGCAGGAAATCCTCAAGCCTGAGGGTTCAACTTTTCTGAGGGAAAATAATGACCAATATGTGTGAGTTAGTGGCTGTAGAAGAAATAAAGGAAGGATGTCCTGCTTGTGGAGTTGAGCATTTAGTCTTTTGGCTTTTTTTCTCTAGGATAGTTTTCCGTCACAAAGCTGTGATCTGCTTCCCTTCCTTGCAGAGAGTCTCCCTCAGTGGCCTGTTATCTACTTTGAGGTCCTGTCCCTGGATTTCTGGCAGAGATACCGTGTGGAAGGGTATGGTTCTTTGGTGCTGCCAGCATCTCCAGGTAAAACATACTTGGGCAGAATGAGGGCAGGAGAGTGGTTCTCTTGGGGATGGATCCAGCTGGTCCTGGCAAGGCTTGGCAGGGTATAGTTAGCTGTCTGGGGGGCAGCAAAGAAGGATTTGTTGCATCCTGCACCATTCTGCCTTGTGTTGCTGTTCTTGCTACTTTGGTGGTTGTATCACCAAACCTTTTGTGATAAAGCTTCTGGGTGGTGCTGCATATCCGTCTTTACCACAGCAGTAGAACTCTCTGTCCCATACGGACTCTGAGGGTCCTGTTGTGACATCCATGTGTAGTAAGGAGATGCTCTTCATGGGCAGGTGGTTCTTTCCACGCTGTGTGACTGATGGGGCTGACTCATTGGGAAAATGTTCTAGAGATACTATGCAGTGTTTCCATTTTCAGCCTCCTGTGGTTTGAGTCAGCAGGTATCCATCTACCATGCTGCCTGTAGTGGCTCTGTGTAGGCTGCTGGTCATAGCTGCTAAAGCTGTCCTGTTGTCCTGGGTCAGGTGTCCATAACCTCACCATCCCTACCTGGCGCCCTGTGGAGCTGGGAACAGTTGCTGAGCTGAGGAGGTTTTTCATTGGAGGATCTCCTGAGCTGGAGGACATAACCTACGTCAGGACACCATCAACCTTCAAGGTGGGCTCAGTTGCCAGGGCATTGCTCTTGCTCTGAGATGATAGGTTATGCTCTTGGCTTCAGATGTCTGTGGCTGTCCAGACAGCCTAGATTGGGTTTGAACAAGGATGAGGTGGTGGCCCAGTCCCTCTGAGTAAAGAAGTGTCTCCTCTGTGAGACTTGTGGCAATGAACAGAGGAATGGGCAAATGCTGAGGCAGAGCTTTCTGCCTTCTCAGGTGTGTACAGCTTAGAGAAGTGGGTGAACATGGACCAGAACCTTGACTTACCCTGCCTGTGCTGGCCCTGTCTGAAAAGTGTCTGTCAGGTCAGCATTTGTTACCAGCTATAGACTGCTTCCTGTGTTTTGGTGAGGAATCTGAGCTGTACTGTGCCTAGAAGAGGTTCTTGAAGCAAGACATTGATGGGTGTATGGCAGGCAGAGATCTCATGTTCTTAAAACTGCAGAAGTGCTTGCTGGTGTAATGAGCAAGTTGGCCTTGGCAGCTTTGTGTGGGAACAAACCCTGGTGCAGTTGTTGAAACCTTCCTCCACTACACTTGTGTTTAGGACCTGCCCCAGCACAGCCCTTCTTTCTAACCTTCCTTTCCATGTGCAGCAGGGAAAGGAGAGACTGTCCCCATAGGAGTGCATGCTGCTGGTGGGCAGTACTCCTGGGCTCAGCCTACTGTAGCAGGCTGCAGTTTCTCTTAACTTGTGCTGCCTTTGCAGGGAGAGCGTCTGAGCCGCTTTGGTTTTCGCACAGAGACAACCGGGAGCGTCACATTCCGGCTTTACTGCCTGCAGCAGTCTAAGTAAGTGCAGCAGGGTACGAGCCCCATCTTGTGTGCTGTATTTTGGCAGCCCTGACCTAACCTGTACCTCTGTGCAGGGCCTTTCTGGAAACCAGTGCCAAGAGGCAGCGCATGCAGAGTGTCCTGGACCAACTTGGAGGCTTCAGCCAGCAGAGCTCTGTCTACAGTGTTTTGGGTAGGGCTTTCAGTGTCATTCTCCCTGATGAGCCTTTGGTTCATATTTGCCCCCTTTTTACAGAGAAGGCAGGAGAATCTGTTACTGTGAGGATAATTGGTCCCTGCATCATGAGCTCTCTGACTCCATAGCAGAGATTAAATCTGAGCTGGAAACTGCAGGAGGCGTGAGGGATAACCACTCTGTGAGGACAAAGCCTATGCTGGGCATGCAGTATAGCTTGTGGCACGGATGCAAAGGCTCTGCTTCCGATTCTGTTATGCATGGGGCAAAGACAGTGCTAGAAATAAGTGAAGAGGGCTGCAAGGGCACCTAGAAATAGGAAGTGAGGCTCCAGGGCCAGGAGAAATGATGCTCACTAGAGAGAGTCACCCTTTCCCTTCCCTGGGACTGTCTGATGCATTCTGGCTTGCTGTTACCTGCTGTGTTATAGAGGCTTTCCAGAGAGCGCGACGCCGGATGCAGGAAGCACGCAAGAGCCTTCCTCAGGACCTCATCAGCACCTCTGCCTCCACTGTGCACCAGTCGCAGGAGCCTTGATCGACCACCTCTGCTGCAGGGGAGTGTTTAACATCGCTCCAACACAAGCTCCATTTGTTCAGGAGTCACGGTGCTGGTGCTGGGAAGCTTCTGAAGCCCTTTGTCATCTTCCCTGGGTGAGGGCAGGAGCCTGTAGCAGATCCTAAATAGCTGCATTTCCACAGGTAGCTATGGAATGAGCCCCATTTTCTCAAGGCATTTTGTTCCCAGGCCCTAACAGCCAATTGTTCACTTTTCTGCTGAGCAGACTAAAATAGTGACATGGGACCTGTGCAGCCTTGAATGCCTTTTCAAGAACTAAGTAGTAAATGATAAGAATCAAGTCTGCATGATGTGGCATATTTATTTTTCTTCAAGAAGAGAAGATCTTGAAGGTCAGGGTGTAAATGCTGCTTGAGAGTTATTGAAATGAGTAGAGAACTTCAGAAGTTCTGATAGTTGTTGTTAGTATTTGTAGCTATAGGTCAGTCAATAGTAAAATGAATCTGTCCACTTGTGCCTTAAGATTGATTCATTCCTCTAGAGAGCTTTCTGCCACATGTAATATATGAACTCCAACTAAAGCAATGGTGTTTGGCAGATGGAGAACTGGTGAAGAGGCTTACATTCAGTAGTTTCTTGTATGTGCAGGTTTCTGACTCTGCAGTGATGATCAGCAGGATTCTTTCTGTCCAGAAATCCAGCTGAAGACATGCATTCCCATTAGTTCCCAGTAGAACTCTGGCTGGGTTAGACGGGTTGCAGATAAGAGCAGGTTTGAACATTTGCACAGCAGCTGAACTTTGAACTGTTGGAGCTGTTTGTTTGAGTTGTGGTTCATTGTTCCATCTCTGCTTGCAGGATGCTGCATTGCTTCCTGGGAAGCATGTGTGTACCCAGTCTCTACCCACTTTCTTCTTTTCTCAGCCTGGTTTCCCTCCGCTGCCATTTTTGTTCCTGTCTCAAGGCTGCCTGCAGACTGACAGTGCTGTGTTGATCTGTGCACAAGTCACAATTCCGTGTGTTCTCTGCTCCCAACACAAAGGATAGGAAGAAAAATCTCAGGCTGAGACTATGCAGGTCTGAGTGTTTCTGTTAAGTTAGAATTCACAGGCAGAATGTAGAATAGGAATTGGCCTTCCTTCTTGTGCTCTGCATGTTCTTCCTTTGCAGGGAACATGAGGGTCATGGTTGCAGCTGTGTGTGATTGTTAAAACCTTCTCCTCTTCCCTGATAACTCCATTGTCTTCTGTCTTCCTTGCTCCCTTCTTGCTGTTTTGATCTTGTCCCAGCCTTCACTGGGAAAACCAAGCTCCTGGGTTTGTTCCTCTTTGACCTTTGTTGTAAGTTCTGCATCTGTCAGTTTGGAGGTCTGGCAATTTCAATTACAACAGGAGTTCTGTGCTCCCTCCTCGCCTGCTGCCCCTCTGTTTTGATGGCAGAGGCTGCCAGCATGGATTAGTTAGCATGGCCTGTTAAGCAGAGCACAGTGTCCTTGGCCTCGAGCTGCATGATGTGTCTTGCGTATGAGTCAGGTCTCCACTTGTGATGTTGTGGCTCTGAAGGCTCATGCCCAGTTTGGAGTAGCAGAATTGAGGTGTGTGCTCATGATGGTCTTTAACAGTCACATTTTGCAGAGCTTGACCTGCTCAGTGCCCAGGGGGAGAAGCACTCAGGGAGAATGCAGCACTTGCTATCTCTTGGTTTTTGATCCTCATTCATGCCATGGCCCTGTGTGTTTATTGCAGGCTATCTAAGCAATGCTTGATTCCCTCTGGGTGTTTCTGTTGTGCTTATATAGCTTATAATTCAGCTTATAGAAATAATTCAGCTTATAAAAATAATTCAGCTTATAATAGCTGAATTGCACGTCTCAGAGACCCTTTTCAGGACTGAGTTACAAGCTTGAGAGAATACTCTTTTCATCAATAATGTAACAGAACACCTTTCTGATGGAGATCATGCCAATGGCAGAGCCTGTCACAGACTGGACTGTACTGGTTAGAAGATCACGTTCCTGACACATACTTGTTGCTCAGTGCTTCTATGAGCCAGGATTTGATGTATTTGAGTGTATTAGCTGCTAAGGTCACACAGAGATGCAGTAAGGTTTACATCATGGTAGGACTTTTGCCAGTTAAATAGTTAACTTTACACTTAAGAGTGTAAAATCTCACAGGAACTTGGGAGAGCAAAATTTACCCAAACAGGCAATTCTTCCAAAGTAAGGCATTGTTAGCAGATTTTCACCCTTGTACTTGCAGCCTCCTTGGCCTGACAGAACAAAAAGGTGCTCATAAATGATGTTTTGGAGAAATCCTTCAGCAGATGTTGTTTGAATATGCTTTTCATAAATGTAAACAGCAGGTACGTATACTTGTATGGGAATGTCACTGATCTTTAAGTCAAAACTGGTTTTTGGTGCAGGGCTTGTGCTTTGAGCTTGCCAAGGAGCCCAGCGAGCTGGAGCAGGGGCTGTGTATTCACCAGGTATGCACAGGTGAAGTAAGAGATGGCCCATGGGGGCAGCAGAGGCCTGTGACCTCCCTTTCAGCCCTGACAGTTTCCCCTGTACAGAGCCTTTGCAGTGAAACTCAATGAGGGAAGGGAGAGGAAGAGACAGTTTTGGGTGCACCAGAGCTTGGGACAGGAGAGCACGAGTTGATAGGATGGGAGGAGGAATTGGGCTATGATAACTTCATACTACAGCCTTGCCAGCAAACCTCAACCACTCCTTTGGCTTGGTCCCATCCCAGTGCTTGTGAGGGCCCCAGCCACAGCACTCCTCCCCTTATGGGGCTGCCCTGGGGCAGAAGGAGCTGCAGCAGGCATATGTCCTGCAGAGATTCATTGCTGTGTAGCATGTGGGGAGGGAGAGGAGTGCTTCATCTGCACCGTGCGCTCTCAGTGCTTGTTATTAAACAATTACTGGTGGCTGCTTGTTGTCTCAGTGTGTTTCACCTTAGCCCCTGGGTTGGAGTGTCAGAGGAGAGCTCCCTGGCCGGGAAGTGAAGGACTGGGCTGCTTTGCCTTTCACCCCCAGCTGCCTTTTTATTACGCTTATTGTCTTCTCAGGGTGCAGCCTGTGTTCCTAAAGCTGATGTCAGTATTTCAGTGCAAGGCAGAGTACAACTGACCCAAGCAAAATCACACTCCATTGAATCAGTCAAAGAATAGTGTCTGTGGGGCCCTTTTCCTGCAGTGAAGTGATTGCTTTAGTTTGACTGCATTTTCCTCACTGCTTTGGTTTGCGCAGGTTTTGAAAGTGAGCCCTAGTGCTGTGTAGACTGGAGGTGATTCCCTTTCTCATCTGTCAGCATTGTTTCTACAGTAACACAAAAAAAATGAGAAAGAATTGATGGAATCAGACTTCTCTCTAATTTATTCACAAGCTTAAAAGAAATCTGACTTTCAAAACAGTTTCCGCAGTGTGTGAGAGAAAAGCTTGTCTTGGAGATGTGATTCCAGGTTGTTTCAAGCTTTCCGGATCTGACAAGGAGAGGACTGGTCCTTTGGCCAGGAGTGAATGGTGGCCTTCCTGCAGCTTCACTTGCCCTTGGAAAACGTCCAAAGTCAAGTTGGATACTAAGATCTAATCCACTGCTTTCCTTCAGGCAACATAAGCTTGACTTAAAGCCCAAGAGATGTTTGTTCAACCTGTTCTGTACATGAAGATGGAGACTACAGATCACCCCTTCCAGATGGGGTTTGGTTTGCTTTTTATATAGCAAATTTTCTTGTACAGAGCAGTTGACAGTGGCAGCTTGTGCCTGAGCTGAGCAAAGCCCGTGCTTGGGCTGCTGCTGGAGGCGTGAAGAGGAGGGAGTGTGTGATTCCTGCCAGGTGGTTATTGTTCCTCTGGGGGTTCCCATCCCACACTGCCAGTGCCTGTGATATCTTGTTTTCTGCTGCTGGTATCCTTGTGAGCACTGTGACGCTCTAACTGCTCTGGAGGTGGTATCTGGAGTCTGAGAGATCAGACAAACTGTAACCCAAATGAGCGGCCACTTCTCTTGCTGTTGGAAACACAGCCCAGCTTGCTTCTCGACACTTCACCTACAATGTCCAGTGTTTCCACTGCAGTTGTGCTTGCAAGGCCTGGATTCCCTCCTTCTTCCCCTTGGTCACCTCTCCTCCAGCCTTTCCCCTTTCCTGTCCCATTTTGATCTTCTTCTTTTTGTGCATGTCATGGAATCATAGAACCCCAGACTGGTTTGTGTTGGAAGGGACCTTAAATCTCATCCAGTTCCACCCGTTGGCACAGGCAGGGACACCTTCCACTGGACCAGACTCCAAGCCCCTGTGTCCAATCTGGCCTTGAGCACTGCCAGGGATGGGGCAGCCACAGCTTCTCTGGGCACCCTGTGCCAGCACCTCAGCACCCTCACAGGGAACAGCTTCTGCCCAAGAGCTCAGCTCAGTCTTCCCTCTATCAGGTTAAAGCCATTCCCCTTGGCCTGTCCTTTCACACATAGACCTCTGTATATGTATATATCTTGTCTGTTCCTTTCTGTAGTTTGATCCTGGATGCAGTTTTGGCCCTGCTTTTGCTATGCCACTCACTCCTCTCTGTTAGCACCCAAAGCCCTGTGTGCCTCTGCAGCTTTTCACCCCATGGCAGCGGAACTGAGCTGTGATACTGTGGCATCTGCTGTGCCATCACCACCTTTCAAGGGTTCCCACAACCCAGGGCTGAGCAAAACCACTCAGAATGGTACAAGGTGTGCAGGACAGGATGGGCTGGAAGTGGTAGGAGACACCAATGTGGGCCATCCAAAGCTGCAGCCAGCAGAGAGGCTGTGCACAGGGCACAGAGCTTCCCTTTTCCCACAGCAGTCAGGTGCCTTTCTGGGTGTGTTGCTTCAAGCACTAATAGTGCAGTGTCACTTCCCTGCTAACATCATGTCCTTGCTCACTGGTTTCCTGCTTTTCTGGGGCTTGGCAGGACTCCTGGTCATGGGCAGTGTGGAGACAGGAGTCCTGTCCTTGGAAAAGCAATGGTGAAGCATCCTCTTGTCACTTGGGCAGCTGAGATTGTAGACAATACTGGCTTTTCAAGAGCAACTTTTTAATGACTTCTGACATGGAGAGAAGCATTTGGAGTTATGGCTGTTGGCATCATCTCTGCTCCCCGAGCATGGGGAGAAGGAACATGTGGCTTGTGGCTGTCAGACATGCCACAGTCCTCCCCTTGCCAGCGTCACCTGATGGGCATGAGCAGCATGGGCCATGAGTGCTGCGCTGAGGCTCCCGCACAGGGAGCCCATCTTGACCAGCTCATCCCTGCCTTGCCTCCAGGATCCTGCCTCTCCCATGGCACAGGACTTAGCCTGTGTTCTTGGCACTGAGGAAGGCTCCCTCAGCCCTGCTGCACTCATTGCCTCCAGTCTTGGCTTTCCAGTCTATTCCTCGACGTATGACTTCTGACAGCTGCTCCAGGATCTGTCCTGTGCCTCCAAAGGGAACAGTGTCCCTCAAGCGGTAGCAGTCAATGCAGAATGAATGAACAACTCCAGGTGGTTCCTGAGCCGCAGCCAAGCTGCAGGTCTTGCTGCTCCACTCCCATGTCACAGGGAGCCTGGCCAGGCTCTGGGCTTCAGTTGTGTCCATGCTGTCAACCTTGCTCAGGGCCAAGGGCATTGCTGGTGAGGATTAATGCTGTATCTCCTCACTCTGCATTGCTTGAGCTCTCCCAGCAGCAGTTGCAGTCCAGTCTCCTGATGGAGGCAAGCCCTCAGGAACATCAGGGTTGATCTTAGACGAGCCACAACATCCACCAGCATCCTGCAGCCTCTGCACACATCCCATGGTGATCTCTCCTGTGTAAGTGGAGCACGTGTGACTCCTCCGGCTGCTCTGCTGCATTTGCAGTTGCTGTCAGCTGCCTGGCTCACCTGAACGCTGGGCAGTACATCAGGTGCTGCAGACACAGGCACTGCTCAAGACAAGTGTGCCTCTGACTCTTGTGTGTTTGCAGTCCCTACAGCACAAAGGAAGAGCAGCCTGAGCCTCCTCCGCTTGGTCCCTCCATCTCCAGGGCTCTTGCGTTGCTGCTCTCCCAAGAGCCTTGGAGATGCCCATATCTCAGATCTTAGGGTCAGTGGTGGCTCTGCCCATTGTGTCAGCTCTTGCCATACTTGCAGTCTCCTGCCGTTTTCATTCTCTAAGATGTCAGGGTCCCAAGCATCTTAGCTTTCCCACGGGACATTTAAACCCATTTAGGGTTTGCTAAGGCCGTTTCTCATTGAGATACAGGCTTCCAGTTCCAGGGATTATGTGCACAGAGCATGAACCTGGAGGACCCCGGGATGAGGTCTTTCTCCAGACACTTGGGTTTGGATGGCAGATGTTTTGCAGGGAGCATGAGTAAGGTTTTCCTGGGATATCCGTGGCAGTGTTCAAGGCCAGGTTGGACACAGGGGCTTGGAGCAGCTGCTCCAGTGGAAGGGGTCCCTGCCCGGGGCAGGGGTTGGAGCTGGAGGAGCTTTAAGGTCCCTCCAGCACAAACCAGTCTGATTGTACGATGCCATTTCCGCCTGATTCTCACCCGGTTTAGGACACAAACGCTGCTCCAGTGCAAAGCCAGGCTCTGGAGCACGAGGCCCCACACCAGGCGCACCCATCAGTGCCCACCCCGTCGATGCTCGGTACATCCGGGGCTCCATGTGCCCGGTAGCCCCGCGGGTGGCCCCGGCGGACTGCCCCCCCCCCCCCGGTGCCGGTGGCGGCCCCGCTCCGCGCAGGCGCAGCTGCCGCCCCTCCCTCGCGCACGGCCGGGCGCAGCGGCAGGATGAAGGACCGGACCGGGGAGCTGCGCGCAGTGAGTGGGGGGGGGGGGCTGGAACCGGAACCCCCCGAGCCTCGGGACGCGCATCCCCCCGGCCCCTCCCGCTCCGGTTCTCCCCCGGGCACGGGCGGTTCGAGGGGCACCGGCTGCGGGCGGGGGCTGAGGGCCATGAACGGGGTGTTCATTACTGCAGGCGGGGGGGGGGGCAGCGCCCGTGGGGTGTGGGGCTGCGGCCCGAGCCCCTGTTACCCCCCCCCCCCCCCCCCCCGGTACCCCCCGGGGCCGCTTCACGCCCCGGCCGCCCCCGTTTGCTTCTTCATTCTCCGGGCTCCGCTGATGTCATCCGGGGGGGGCACCCCCGTGGCACGGATCGGCCTCCGCAGCCCCCGGTGCGGTGCCCTCGGGGTGCGCTGGGAGGCTCCAGCCCGTCCCGGGGGTGCGCCCGGTCCCGCTGTCACCGCGCAGTGCGGCGGGGGGGGGACACCCGCACCCCTCGGGGCCCCCCGAGGGCACGGGGCCGAGCGCTGCAGCGGGGATGCGGGGGGGGCAGAGCTCGCAGGGCCGGGGCGCTGCTCCAGCATCCTCCCTCGGTGCCATCACCCGGCGCTCGCTTTGCTGCTTGCCGTGGTTGGTTTGAATGACTTCACGGGGGAGGGATGCCGATGGGTGCCCGGGTCGGTCCCCACAGACACCGTCAGCGGAGGTGCTTCAGACGGGAATTCGGCTCCATCTGGAACACCCCAGGAGGATGGAGCTGGGGTGATGCCAGCGCAGGGCTCAGCGGTGGTTGTTGGGGTGAGGAGTGGTTGTTGGTGCTGAGGGATGGCTGTCGGGGCTGGGGAAGGAAGGGGCTATATAAAGAACTGCACCCCCCACTTAGCCTGGAAAGCATCCAAACAGGGGGCTCTTTCTCCACCAACAGCACAGGCTGTGTAATAGGATTGGAAAATAGGCTTTTTAATAATAATAATAGTAAAGATGAGCCCCACGAATGTCCTCTTGGCAGCCGGCGCTGCCTGGGAAGTGATGCCGTGTGGGGTATTTTAAAACCTCTCCATTCCTTTAAATACATCTTGAGGAAAATCAGACACATTCTTGCCTCCCTCCTGCCGCTGATCCTTATTCGTCAGCCTGATGCTGAAGAGTGCAGCATCCTCCCGAGGGCTCCCTGCTGCATCCGGGGGCTCCTGGGGATGAATGGGTGGAGTCCAGCTTGGAGCATCCGGATGTCCATGCTGGGGCAGAGCCTGTGGGAAACGTGGGGTTCCAGCCCTGGTGGTGGCAGTCACCTGAGAGGAGATGGATGCTGCAGTGGACAGAGTATGGGGAGTGCAGGGCTGGGTTGGTTTGTGTGCCTGCAGCCAGCCTCATCCATAGCCTGGGCCGGTTTCTTCCCGTTTTAATACAGCTTCTAAGATACGGCAGGAATGATAAAAATCAGATTAAAGCCGTTGCTGGAGCTGAGGAGGGGGCACAGAGCAAGAGCTTCACGTCCTAACGGGATGCTTAAAATGGCACTTGAAATTCAAAGCATTCATCCTGTGTCTTTTCTGAGCCTTGGGGCTCTGGTTGTGTTCAGACTTGCTCAAGCTTATCCTGTGCCCTGTGGGGTGGGGGGTTGTGGTGGTGCCCCCAGCACCAAGCCAGGGGCAGGAAATCCAGCTGAAAGCCGTGCTCCTGATGTGGAGGCAGCACAGCAAGGGCTGGCAGAGGATGCCTGGAAGGAGAGCAGCAGAGCTTCGCTGTCAGCTGCAGCTTTGGCCATGGGTGGTGGTTTTGCCCATCTGGAGTGGGGCTGGAGCCAGTCCCCTTCCCTGAAACCCGCAGAAGCAGCCCTGCTGCTGCAGGTGTTGGTGACAGAGCAGGGATGGGGCAGAAATACCCGAAAAAGAATTAATTTTGCTTTTGGAACAGTCTCTAAGCTTCTTGACCCTGTGCTCTGGGCACCCAGAATGCCCTTATTTAGGCTCTGCTTGTGTTGTGTTCTTGGAAGCTTGAGGAGGGTGATGCTGAGGGTGCTGCATGTAAAGAGCTGTCAGCAGCTGCAGATGAGGGAAGATCCAGAGCTCTGCTGCCTGGGCTCAAACAGGAATCCCAGCTGGATGCTTCAGGGCTGCAGTGGCCTGCGGGGCTCCATCCTGCCTGGGCAGTGCCACAACAGTCTGTGTGGGATGTCAGGGTTTGGGGTGTGAGACAGGTCCAGCTGGTGAAATAGTGATGAATTTTGTTTAGAGAGAGAGTGGGAAGAGGTGAAATGTGTGAGTGTTGTAGGATTGTGTTGGAAGGGACCTTAAAGCTCCTCTAGCACCAACCCCTGCCATGGGCAGGGACCCCTTCCACTGGAGCAGCTGCTCCAAGCCCCTGTGTCCAACCTGGCCTTGAGCACTGCCAGGGATGGGGCAGCCACAGCTTCTCTGGGCACCCTGTGCCAGCGCCTCAGCACCCTCATGGTACCACATTTCTTCCCTATGTCCAACCTCACCCTACTCTTGATCACTTTAAAACCATTGTCTTGTGCTGGGGACCCTGAGGTGGACGCAGAGCTCCAGGGGGTGTCAGGAGAGCAGAGCAGAGGAGCAGCATCCCCTGCCTGGCCCTGCCGGTCCTGCTGCTGGTGATCAGCCCAGGAGACACTTGGCTTTCTGGGCTGCAAACACACAGTGCTGGGCCATGTCCTGTTTGTCACCCACCAGCATCCCTGAGTCCTTCTCCACAGGGCTGCTCTCCATCCAATCCATCCATATGTCCAACCATCCATCCATCCATCCATCCATTTGTCCTTCAGTTCATCCTTCCATCCATCCATATGTTCGGCCATCCATCCATCCATCCACCCTTCCTTCTTTCCATCCATCCCTCCATTCATCCTCCATCCGTCCATCCTTCCCCAGTCTGTGCTGGTACTGGGGATTACCATGATCCAAGACCTGGACCTTGCCCTTGGCCTGGTTGAACTTCATGAGGGTCACACAGACCCACTCCTCCATCCTGCCCAGGTCCCTCTGATGCCACCCTTCCCTGTTGACTGCACCAGTGTTCCCTGTCAGCTGCAGAGGTGCTGAGGGTGCTGCTCATCCTGCTCTGTCAGTGATGAAGATGTCAGGCTGGCTGTGGAGGTGGCACTTGGCAGTTCATGGTTCCAGAGTGTTTGCTCCCCAGTGCTGAAGTGCTGCAGGCTGCTGCCAGATGTCTGCCTGGGCCAGGACTGGGGGGTCGAGGGGACACAGGAGCTGCAGGGCTATGGGGCTTGGTGGCTGGGTGGACCTGGATGCTTCGGGTCAGGGTTGCAATCACTGTGCTCTGCTCGGGTGGGCAAAGACCATTCATCAGTTGGCAGATCCTCTCCCCATTCCCTACCAGACAGGGCTCACCTGATGTTGCCTGGTGGAAGTGTTCCTGGAGATGGACACTGCCCACACCGTGGGTTGGGTGCTGCAGGGAGAGGTTTGGCAAGGCCAGTGTGCAGGCCTGGTGGGTTCCAGTGGTGGTGGAAGCCCCCCCAGTGTGAGGAGGACCTTCCCCACAGAGGTGACAGGAGGCCCCCCTTGGGTCCCCAGCACAGACCTTGTGTGCTGGGACCGGTTGTCTGCCTGAGACTGGGTGGCTGCAGGAGTGTTTGTAGGACTGAAGCAGTTGCTAAGTACCAAGTGATGGTCACATTCCTGGACACCTTCCATTTGGGTCTGAGGACTTGCCTTGCTCCAATGGGTGTTGACTGAGAATGATCCCTCTGGGATTTGGAGCATTGCTCTTTATTTCATGTCTGCCTTCTGTTTCTCATCATACCTACCTTTGAGTAGGGAGCTGGTTCCCTGCCCATGCCAACAAGAGAGGCATGAGCACAAACCCAGACCCACTGTTGCAGGTCTCCAGCTCCCAATGATTTCCTGGGCCCCTTTCCTCCCGTGCAGGTTTCCAAGGGCCTCTCTCCCGCAGTGTCCATGTCCATGTCCCAGTGACTGACCCCATCCCCACTCCTGCCTCCATGTTCCAGGTTCAAGCACTGCCTCGGGCCCACGGGAGCTGTGTGTTAGCAACAGGAGGGTGCAGGAAGCAAGGCTGGCTCCGGGTCCAGCTCTGGATCCACCTCTTCCTTCCTGCAGGAGCTGAGATCCGCAGCACAGGCACTGAGGACTTGCAGCCAGAGCTTGCTCCATCCCTGCTGTCAGTAATCCCTGCTGAGGATTCCTCTCCTGGGGCACAGATGTGGAGCAAGGCTGCTGTTTGCAGCAGTTCAGTCTCCTTCATCTCCATCTGGGCAGTGGGGCTTTGCCAGAGCCACTCTCGGTGCACGAGTCCCTGCTGGCCTCCAGAGTCAGATACATTTGCTTATTTAGCTGCTGTCTTTCCTGTTTTAACCCTCTTGGTTGCCTGGTGCATTCTCAAGCTCCTCTGTTCACTAAAGGGCTCCCATAAGTAGTTCAGCTGGTGCACAGTGGCTCCGTGTCGTGTGTCCGCAGCCCACACAGCTGCCCGGACCAGCTCTGCTTTGACATCACTGTGATGCCTAAAAGCTGGGGGCTGAAAGGAACAAAGCTGCTGGGGAATCTCTGACCACTGACCCGAGCCTGGCCTGACTGTGTCTGTGCCATGAGCATGTTTCTCTGGGACAGGGGAGCTGCTTCACTGGCTCCCCTGTGCTCGTGGATAGTGGGATGGGGTGAGGTACAGTGAGACTGTGCTCCTGGGGTCTGCTGTGCCTGTCAGTGGGCATGGATGAGGGAGCTGGGGGGTTCAGATGGAGAAGGCTCAGGGGGGACCTGATGGCTCCCTCCAAGTGCCTGCAGGAGGATGGAGCCAGGAGGGGCTGGGCTCTGCTCCCAAGGAACAAGGGATGGGACAAGAGGAACCGGCCTCAAGCTGCACCAGGGCAGGTTTAGATGGAGCTGAGGAACAATTCCTGCCCCACAGGGTGCTCAGCATTGGAACAGGCTGCCCAGGGCAGGGCTGCAGGCACTGGCCCTGCAAGGGTTCACCCCCCCTCAGTGCCATGGGGCAGGGGTGGCCTTGGCAGTGCTGGGAATGGTTGGACTGGATGAGCTTGAAGGGCTTTTCTATGATCTGATCCTATGGCTGATCCTGTGATGCTGTGGTGGGAGGTAACAGAGGTGATGTGCAGTGAGTCTGCAACAACTGCCTTGGTGCTCTTTGTCTGAGATGTTTCTCTGCTCCCCAGCAGTTGGGGGGTCCCTGGTGTCTGCTGGGGAGCTCCAGGTCTAATGCAGTGGGGGCTTGGTGCTCACACTGAAGTCAACCTCAATGCAGAAACACTTTGCCTCCCGAAACCTGGTGCTGTGCTGGGGATGCCAGGGAGTAATGGAGAGGCTGGTTCACAAGCCGTGTGCTGGCTGAGTGCTGGATGTCTACAAGCGCTCAAGCCAAAGGGGTTCAGAGCCATACCCGTTGGTTAGGGTTAGGTTTAGGGTTAGGTTAAACCCGTTGGTTTAAGTTAGGTTTAGGGTTAGGTTAAACCCGTTGGTTTAACTGCAGGTGTCTGTGCAGGCTGCTCGGGAGCTGTACAAATGTGTGTTTTTTGCTGTTTATCTCCCTGTTAACAGGATTTCTCAGGAAATGCAAAGTGATCAGTGCAGGCAGCACGTGTGCAGGCAGGCTCATTAGGATGAGTGCTGGGAGGAATTGCTGCTTCCAGAAAACAACGTGGATTAGCAAAGAGGAGAGTGAGCCCCGGTGGAAGATCCGGGAGGATGGAGCATGCAGCAGTGTCCTGGCTCCGGATGGCTGTGGGGTGACCGGGACAGATGTGCAGCAGGGGATGGCTGGATGTCCTTGGAGCTGCGGGTTATCCTTGCAGGAGATGCTGGAGCAGGAACGGAGGCTGCGGGAAGGTGATGCTGTGTCAGAGCAGGCTCAGAGTCAGGCTTGGGAAGTTTGAAAGGAGGCAACTTTGGAAGCACAAGGAGCAGGAAGTTTTGAGGAGCTGGAAGCAGGGGGAGAGGGCAGGTGTGGTGTGCACAGCGCTGGGCCTCTGCCCTCAGTGGATAATGGCAGGGCTGGTGTCTGAAATAGGGGTGCTGCTTTGCCCCCCAACCTGATGGCTGTGAGCAGAGTATAGGCTGTGGAATGTGGTGTGTCAGGAGCTCAAAGGATGGTTTGGGTTGGAAGGGACCTTCAGAGATGATCCAGCTCCAACCCCTGCCAATCGCAGGGACCCCTTCCACTGGAGCAGCTGCTCCAAGCCCCTGTGTCCAACCTGGCCTTGAGCACTGCCAGGGATGGGGCAGCCACAGCTTCTCTGGGCACCCTGTGCCAGCGCCTCAGCACCCTCATGGTACCACGTTTCTCCCCTATGTCCAGTTCAAACCCATTGCCCCTTGTCCTTTCCCTGCAGGCCCTGATTGAAAGTCTCCATCTTTCCTCTGAGCCCCCTGAAGTCCTGAGCAGCCACAGGAAGGTCTCCCTGGAGCTGTCCCTTCTCTGGGCTGCACAGCCCCAACCCTCTCCCCTTTCTCCACAGCAGCTGTCCCAGCCCTTGGGCTGCTTTGAAAGCTCCTCTGGACCCAGCAGGTCCATGCACGTCTTGTGCTGGGGACCCTGAGGTGGATGCAGAGCTCCAGGGGGTGTCAGGAGAGCAGAGCAGAGGAGCAGCATCCCCTGCCTGGCCCTGCCGGTCCTGCTGCTGGTGATCAGCCCAGGAGACACTTGGCTTTCTGGGCTGCAAACACACAGTGCTGGGCCATGTCCTGTTTGTCACCCACCAGCATCCCTGAGTCCTTCTCCACAGGGCTGCTCTCCATCCATCCATCCAACCATCTAACCATCCATCCATCCATCCATCCATCCAACCATCCAACCATCCATCCATCTAACCATCCATCCATCCAGCCATCCATCCATCTAACCATCCATCCATCCATCCATCCAGCCATCCATCCCTCCATCCTTCCTTCCTTCTTTCCATCCATCCATCTAACCATCCATCCATCCATCCCTGCAGGCCCTGGTCAAAAGTCTCCGTCTTTCCTCTAAGCACCCCTCAAGTCCTGAGAGGCCCCAGGAGGTCTCCATGTGCAGTACTTCTGCTGTGATGTTTACTGTGGATTTTCTTGTTTTAAGTCTTTACCTGCCATTGCTATTGGGTTTCCATCAAGTCCTGTCAGTTTGTGGTGTATGAAATGACTGTTCATCTCCTTTTTCTAGATGTGCCTTCGGGGAGGTTTGGTGTCTCACCTGCATGGTGCTGAGGTTGCTTTATATGGCCTAGGCAGGAGCACCAAGGAAGTGTCATTCCCACTGAAGCATATGCAGCCATTTGAGCAACTTGGTGTAGTGGAAGATGCTGCTGGTGATGGCAGGAGGGTTGGAATGGTGGATCTCTGAAGATCCCTTTGAAACCAACACGTTCCATGAGTGTCTGTATGCAGTGCAGCCTGGTCTGAAGGAGAACCGTTTTATGAACTACCATGTGTTGATGCTCTCCTGGTCACAAGGGCTGTGTGATCTCTGGTGCCATCTGTGTTGCCTCCTCTGCCCAAGGCTTTCCTTCACCTTTGCCAGCAGCTTCCAGTTAGTGGGAAGTATGGTAGAGACCTCGTGGTCACCGCTGGGCATCACCAGGGCTTGACAGTCAATTATAGAGTGCTTGGTAGATACAAAAGCCTGGTGGTGATCCTGGCAAAAACCTCTCTTGAGTGCTGAGCTCTGTAAAGTGTTGACTGTAAAGTAATGATGTCTTTGGTAGATCACAGTCCGTGCTCTAGGGCTCTTGGAGGTCAGTAAGCTCAGCCTTGCCCTCTGCAGGCCTGGTGCTGTGTCCTTCACCTCTCTTTGTTCTTAATAGTTCAGTGGAATTTTACCTGCCTGCTCCTGGAGTGAGCTGAAGAGTTGAGCATGGCTCTGACAAAAGGGCTGGGCTATGAGCCAGAGGCTGAGGACGTAATTCTGCAGCAGTGAAAGCCAACACCTAAGGACAGAGCTCTTGGAAGTCTTGCTCTCCCTTGCACTGCTGGTGTTGGGCATTGGGAATGACTGCTGGCTGGATGCTGAATGCTAAAGTCACTTGTGCCTTGAACCTTTATTCATCGGGAAGTTGTTAGTGGGAGCTATGGGCTGCTTTGGTGATTATTAGGATCATGGAATTCTGTTTGGAAAAGACCTTTAGGCTCGTAGGGTCCAACTGCTAATCCAGCACTGCCAAGCCCACAGAACTGCTGCTCAGGGGCTGAGCCCATTGCTCCTGTGCCCTGGTGCAGCTCTGCTGCCTGTACCCGCTCCGCAGATGGGTCTGGACACAGTCACATTCACCTGCAGCTCTAACAGAAGAGGGCAGGAGCTAAAGCCTGCGCACAGCCATAGGGAGCTCACTGGCCCTGCTGCAGCTCACCCTGCCTGTCTCCTGCTTTATGGAAGAGAGCAGGCTCAGTCTGCTCGGTTGGTTTGTGGTGTCTGCTGCCTCCCTGCAGAGGGAACAGGGCTGGGATGAAGACAGGGATGGAGTCTGCTCAATGAGTCATTTATTAGCAGTGTGCTTGTTGCAAACCCCCAGGGAAGCCTTGGGCTCTGGACCATCTTCCCATTCACTGCTGTCCTGCAGGCGGCTAGAGGAGGGTACAGCACTTCTGCTCGGCCTCCTCGTGGGGTTTCAGCCCCTGTGGAAGAACACCTTTAACCCTGTGACAGGGGCTGGGGAGCTGTGGCTGAGCTGCACTCCCCATCCTGCTCCCTGTGCTCCGCAGCACTGGAGGCTCTGGGAGGCAGTGTCTGCCCGAGCCTGGTGTGCTGCTGCTGCCCATGCTGCCTGCTGCTGCCTGTGCTGCCTGTGCTGCCTGCTGCTGCCTGTGCTGTCTGCTGCTGCCTGTGCTGCCTGTGCTGCCTGCTGCTGCCTGTGCTGTCTGCTGCTGCCTGTGCTGCCTGTGCTGCCTGTGCTGTCTGCTGCTGCCTGTGCTGCCTGTGCTGCCTGTGCTGCCTGTGCTGTCTGCTGCTGCCTGTGCTGCCTGTGCTGTCTGCTGCTGCCTGTGCTGCCTGCTGCTGCCTGTGCTGTCTGCTGCTGCCTGTGCTGCCTGCTGCTGCCTGTGCTGCCTGTGCTGCCTGCTGCTGCCTGTGCTGCCTGTGCTGCCTGTGCTGCCTGCTGCTGCCTGTGCTGCCTGTGCTGCCTGCTGCTGCCTGTGCTGTCTGCTGCTGCCTGTGCTGCCTGTGCTGCCTGCTGCTGCCTGTGCTGCCTGTGCTGCCTGTGCTGCCTGTGCTGTCTGCTGCTGCCTGTGCTGCCTGCTGCTGCCCGTGCTGTCTGCTGCTGCCTGTGCTGCCTGCTGCTGCCTGTGCTGCCTGTGCTGCCTGCTGCTGCCCATGCTGCCTGTGCTGCCTGTGCTGTCTGTGCTGTCTGCTGCTGCCTGTGCTGTCTGCTGCTGCCTGTGCTGCCTGTGCTGTCTGTGCTGTCTGCTGCTGCCTGTGCTGTCTGTGCTGTCTGCTGCTGCCTGTGTAGCCCGTGCTGCCTGCTGCTGCCTGTGTAGCCCGTGCTGCCTGCTGCTGCCTGTGCTGCCTGTGCTGCCTGCTGCTGCCCATGCTGCCTGTGCTGCCTGTGCTGCCTGTGCTGTCTGCTGCTGCCTGTGCTGTCTGCTGCGGCCTGTGCTGTCTGCTGCTGCCTGTGCTGTCTGCTGCTGCCCGTGCTGCCTGCTGCTGCCCATGCTGCCTGCTGCAGCCCGTGCTGTCTGCTGCTGCCTGTGCTGCCCGTGCTGTCTGCTGCTGCCTGTGCTGCCTGCTGCAGCCTGTGCTGCCTGTGCTGTCTGCTGCTGCCTGTGCTGCCTGTGCTGCCTGGCCCCTGCAGCCTCCAGGAGTAAGCCCTGCAAAAGAAGGGTTATCCTCACCTACACTGTGTGTGGGGTGAAAGCCCAGAGACCCTGAGTCCCTGGTGCTGCCTGAGAGTGCCTGAGGCAGGAGTGGGTGTCATAGGATCACAGCCCAGTTTGGGCTGGAAGGCACCATAAAGCTCCTCCAGTTCCAACCCCTGCCATGGGCTCACACACCTTCCACTGGAGCAGGGTTGCTCTAGGCCCTGTTGATCAAACCCCTCTTGCTCTTCTGCTCTGGACATGCTGGTGGCAGAGCACCCGTCCCCAGTACCAGTGAAGTGGGGGTGATCAGCACTGCCATGTGGTACCTATATCAAAGTAGGCAACACCAGTGATCCATCAAAGCTGCAGGGCTTGTTACCTGCTGTAAGCTGGTTTTAGAGGCAGGCTCTAGAAAGGTGCTTACACTTGCAGCCTTTTGCTGTGGCTGTTTCCTCTCCCCCTTTAAGGAGTCTTGGTGCAGCCTTCACTGCCTGAGGTTGCAGCGTGTGCACCTGGTGGATGCAGAGATGGAGGATGCAGAGATAGAGGATGCAGAGATAGAGGATGCAGGGATGGGGGATACAGAGATGGGGGATGCAGAGATAGAAGATGCAGGGATGGGGGATGCAGAGATGGGGGATGCAGAGATAGAGGATGCAGGGATGGGGGATACAGAGATGGAGGATGCAGAGATGGAGGATACAGAGATGGGGGATGCAGAGATGGAGGATGCAGAGATGGAGGATACAGAGATGGAGGATGGCCATTTTGGCAGCTGGGAAGCACTGGGAGGATGATGCGCCTTGTGTGCTTATGTGGCATTGGGACTGCATGCTGCTTGCCTGTCACTGGCAAGCAAGCCCGGGCTTTTGAAGGCTGTGAATTATTTGCTGCTTGTGTTAAGCAGCACCAGAGGGTAGCTTTGACCTAGATCGGAGCTTTCCATGTGGCTTTGAAAACCTGGGATGCTCACAGCTGGGATGCAGGAAGCCAAAACACTGTTGGCTGAGTGGACATTTTAGGTATCCTTAGGAGGAGTATTTTGGTTTTGTTTCTGCTTTGGCAGCAGTGTATGCAAAACCACTTCGAGCCAGGGTGAGAATGCCTGTGAGGGCTGGCAGTGTGCCTGGGCTGAGCTGCGGGATGGACAGGGATGCTGGGCACAGGTGATCCTCCAGTGCCCGCAGCCTGGTGGCATCTGCTCCCCCTTGGGTCCTGCTCAGCCCCATAGCCAATGCTGCTGCTCCCCTGTGCAGGGTATGGTGGTGGGGCCCCGAGACCAGCCTGGCGCTGTGCATGGAGGGTGTTCCCAGTGACGTGGGTTGGACAGATGGTGCCCGGAGTGACACGTGCCCTGCGAGCAGCCGGCTCCATCTCTGTCATTTCCTCTTTGCAGGGCTCCCAGCTGGGTTTTTGTGCTGTGCACAGTGGGGCAGTGCCACGTCCTGCCCTACATAGCCATCACCCTGCTGGTGCATCAGCACGCTGCTGTGCCCCAGGGGCCAGCTGCCTTCAAGTGAGCTTAGACAAGGTGTGCTGGCATCCTGGCAATGCCAGGCATGGACAACTCACTGCAGCATCGTGGGGTTTGGCCCATGCCTACAAACCCTGCTCTGTGAGGAGCAGGAGAAAGATGTCTCTGGATCTGATGGCAAAGCAACAGACAACACAGCCACTCAAACCCCGACAACAGACACTGCAGCCACTCCAACCACAGTGAAAGACACTGCAGCTGCTCCAGCCCCAGTGACAGACACTGTGGGTGGTGTTCACTCAGTTGAAGTTGTCTTTCACTCAAGACCTTGGGTTAATGTTGCTGACGTCCATCAAAATCTAAATGCACCAACCCTTTCCCAGGCTTGTGGCTTCTGCCATGTCCCTGCCTTCCTGGGCAGGCAGCTCCTGCCTGCTGACCCTGGTGTGGGGGCCTGGTTGTGGTCCAAATGGGCAGATTCTGGACTCCTGGTTCCTTTGTGTTCACAGAGCCGTGGGCTGAGTGCAGCACTGCTCCTAATGCTTGTCAGGATGAGGTTTGCACTGGAATCGTGGTAGCTCTCCAATCTTGGTGTATTTGCTGGTTACCAAAGGGTGCCATGGGCAGCTGTAAGGCTGAAAGCTGAGGTCTCCCCTGGGTGACTCCCCAGGTCAATCACCCTAAGTAGAAAAGACAATTTAAGGGGCAAGGATGGATGTTTCATCTGACTTACCTCAAGGTGAGCAGCATCTCACTGGAGCCCACACTGACGAGCTCTCTGCAAAGTGTGGGGGGGCTACAGGGTGATGTGTAACCCGCTGCAAAACATGGCACAGTTACGAGATGAGCAGAGACACTTCTCTGTCTTAAATCTTCTCCATTCCACTGGTTCCTTCTCTAGTGAAGGTGGAGTAAAGGGAAACTTTTCCACCCCATTAATTTTCCCTTTCCCTCCATCATGTATCTGTTTTGGATAATACTCTTTTAAATGTCACCTTATACAGAGGACTGTAATTTTTCTTTCCCCTGTGAGCTTGTGTCCTCTGCCTTGCTGGGACAGGAGGTGTTTTCATTTCTAGTGACAATGACACACATGCTTCAGCAGACAACCCCTCATTTGCCTGCTGTGGCTTTACTAGTTCTGTTGTATTCTCTGTTCTCTCCCACTGCTTCTGCACTCTGCAGCATCCCTTGTGCTTTCTCCTTGCAGCATCCCTTGTGCTTTCTCCTTGCAACATCCCTTGTGCTTTCTCCTTGCAGCATCCCTTGTGCTTTCTCCTTGCAGCATCCCTTGTGCTTTCTCCTTGCAGCATCCCTTGTGTTTCCCAACACTGCTGTTTGCAGAGGCCTTGTGCTGACGCACAGCCGAGGATAGCTCATAACGTTACCCAGCTCTGTAAATGCATGGGTGTCACTGGCTGTGGTGTTTTGCATTGTGCCTTTATTGATGGAGCTGCTTTCTTGGTGTCCATAAGTGCTCTGGTGCCTGGGGTGTCCCATGCTGTGGCTCCTGGGAGCAAGTGAGCAGAGGAGAAGGGGAAGGTGCCCTGAGGGGCTCCTGGAATGGGGTTGAAAACTTGGCAGGAAGCAGTTGTTGATGCCTCTCTCTGTGTCCTTGCAGGCGAAGGACAGTGATGATGATGATGAAGTCACCGTCAGCGTGGACCGGGACCGCTTCATGGACGAGTTCTTTGAGCAGGTGAGAGGTTTAGTTTTGCTCCAGTGTAGCTCTAAAGTGAGCTCAGACCTTTCTGTTAGCACTGGAGGAGGCTGCAGGGCTCTGGTCCAGGCTCCCACTGCCAGCAGTAGAGGTGAGGAGGGGTCCCTGCCCTGGCTGATGCTGCTCAGCTCATGCTGGGCATCCTTGGGGGTTACACTCAGAGTGCCAGTTAGCAGGAACCAGGCTTCCATGCAGACCTGTGGCTGTCTGGGGCTTACCTGGCCCTATGGATGCTTTACTGTTCCACGTGCTCTTCCAGACACCAGTGGGGCAGTGGAGCCCGGGAGCTGCCCAACCTCCAGCCTGCTGCTAAAGCTGACCAGCTCCCAGACGGCTCCTGGAGGCATCTCTGCAGAGTAGCAGTGTCTGCATGGGATTGGTTTAATTCTGTGCCTCTCGTTACCAAACAAGAGGTTGTCTTCTGGCATGTGGGTGGCTGTAAGATCTGCATGCGGATTTTTAGCACGCCCTTAGCATGGCATGTGTGTAGGGGGTGTTAAAATGTATCTGTGCAGGCAATGAAGTGGGGAATGAAAAAAACCTCGTATGCAGATGGGAGAAAATGAGCAAAGTTGTGGTGTGAGTCGAAGGAGAAGACAGAGCTGGAAGGTGGGCAGCTCAGCAGGCAGAGGGCACAAGTAGATGTTCCCCTCTCAGCAATACTGGCATGTCTCCTGGTTGAGAAGTGCAGGGAAGATGCTGGCATGGATCTGCTGGCAAACATGGTCTCCCTGGCCTGTGGGATGAGGGTCAAACTGGGCTTCTGGAGCAGAGAGCCATGGGGGACTGAGCCTGTCTTGTGCAGCCTCAGTAGTGCTCTCCATGCGGAGGTGCAGGGCCTGGGCATCCATAGATCTGATGCTAATTTAAATAAACCCCAAATGTTTCTCACTGCATCACGAAGAATACAGGACACAGAGTCTGTGTGCCATTGCTGTGACTGCAGAGCTGCTGCTGTGATGTGGAAGGTCTGTTTTCACAGTGGTCCTGCAGTTTGAGAATCCAACTGGAAAATACTTGTCCAGGAGGATGTTCGCTGTGGGTCAGATGTGTCATGGTTGCTTTGGGATAGGGGTTAATCATCCCTCCCCTTCCCAAAGGTGCAGGTATCTCACAGGAGACTTCTCTGGTTGTCCCATCCTCACAGGTGGAAGAAATTCGAGGGTTCATCGATAAGATCTCAGAGAATGTGGAGGAAGTGAAGAGGAAGCACAGCGCCATCCTTGCCTCGCCTAACCCCGATGAGAGTGAGTGAGCTGGGAGCTCCATGTGCCTGTGGGCACATGGCTGCATGGGACTGGGCCACTTGTGGGGTGGATGGAGTCAGGCAGAAGTTCTTGTCTTCAGTGGCCACAGCTGGAAAGCCACCAGCTGCCAAGGTGGCTGATGGCCAGGGTGAGGAAGGGCTCGGACCTGTGTGGGGAGTTGGAGGGATGGCTCTCTGGTGCTGAGAGGTGGTGAGGGTCCAGAGAGGCTGCTGGAAGGAGTTCCTGAAGGGTGGAAGATGAAAGAGCAAACGGTTTTGTGCTGGTTGCCATTGCCTTGTCCCAGGTTGCCTGGGGAAGAGGCAGCAGTTAGAGAACAGGCTGAGCATCGCCTGCTTGGCCCAGGAATGGCGCAGCTTGCCTGTGAGTGTGCACCTGCGACCCAGCCTCCCTTGTCTTGAAGGACATTCTGTTCCTGGCTGGCCAGAGCCTGTCCCTTCCAGGGCACTTGTCTCTGACTGTGGGTTGTTTGTGGAGCTGTGCACACATTTTCTTGTGTCCAGCCCTGGGACAAATCAATAGATACTGAAAATTGCTTGGAAGAACTCGGTGCTTGCAGAACTGTCTCACCCTCTCCTCCCCTGGCAGCTGCTCCTCAGCTAAAATGTACTTAGGCAAGCCTGGAAATGAGGGATCTTCTCAAGGAAATTCACGTGTCTCAGGCTGCTGACAGTGATCCTTCAGGCTCTGTTAGACTGCACTCGCACTGTAAGGTCTTGCAGTGTCTGTTTGGGTGTTTTCAGAGAAGAGCTGTCACTGCTTTGCCTGTGGCTACTGGGCTCATACAGCATGCACTGGCACAGGGACTGCTTGGGGCTGAGCCCCAGCTCAGGCTGCAAAGGGCATTTGTGGCCTAAAAGCATAATCTATTTAAAAGTCTGAGATCTGCAGTGAACAGGATGCGGTGACATTGACATGACTTCCAGACGCATCCAGGACGTTGGAAGTCCTCATGGTTTTGTTTTACAGTGTTACCTTGCCTTGGTATCGTGGAAAGTTCAGTTTATAATGCCAAAACCTGTTTGGGCAGCGAAATAGGAGCCCACACCTTGTTTACAGGTTAGTGTTTTGTACTCTTGTGTGTTCAGGAGGTTCTGGGTCTGATGTATCAGGCGGGTCTGATCAGGTGCTCAGTGATGGGTATGCTTGTGGAACTGCAGAAACAGCACTGCACCAGCTACTAAGAAGGAGAAGAGTAACTTACAGCTGAATCCAGCATGTAAGTGGATGATACCTGCGATGACAGTCAAGGCAAGACAAGGAGTTTGGGTGCTGCTTCCTCCCCCCTGGAACAGCTCCTTAGTTACTTATGAGTGATCTTTGTGCACTGTAGCATCATGTGAAACCTTCGCTACAAGATGATGGCTGATCACCCTCCAGGGTATCAGAAGAAAGGCACAGACTTCTCATTCTTGTCTGGAAGCAGATGTGCTGTGTGGTGCAGCTCAGTTTGGTGTGAGGTTGTAGCTTCTCCTTAAGCACTGCTGGCAAGTCCTTCCTACAGCTGGAGGACCTTGGAGTGGGGCTTTAGAAGATCAGGGCAGAGCTGGGCTGGTCAATTTGGAAACAGATGAACAGTGATTGGAGTTGCTCTTGGAGCACTGAGTGGAGAGAGGGAGGGAGGGAAGAAGGGAGGGAGAAGGGGAAGGAGGGAAGGATGTACAGTGTCTGCGGGCTAAATTCATTGCTGCTTTTTCAGGGTCACTGATAGACTCCACAGGTACAATCCTACTGGAATCTGTTTCTTAAATGACTGTGTGCTAAGGCAGATGTAAGCTCTTGATGCTCTCCTGCACCTGTTCTTGCATAAGAAGGTGAGGTTTGGGTGTCTGTGTGATCTACCCACCTGCCCACCACAGGGTGAAGGTCCTGGGCTGGATCCATGTTGCACAGAGAGCTCATCCCTCCGCTCCCATCCCCTCCCTTCCAGCTGATCCCTGTTATGGTTGCACAGACTGTTCCTGGATCCATGCTGCCACTGTTGCCTAGGCTTATTTTGGTGCCTGGTGGGTGGGCAGCTGGCTGGCTTTGCCATCATGCCAATGAGGTGACAGCCCCTGCCTGCCTGCCTGTGCTTGCAGCTCCAAGTTAGGCAGCATCATGTTGGGACTTAGATGGGCTCAGAGTGGCCAAGGGGCTGTGTAAGGGGCTGTGTTCCTCCTTGGTTTGCTGCTACTTCTGATTTGAGTTGCAGTCTTGGTAAACCTGTTCCTGAAGTCCTTCCTGGTGAGCTGCTGCATCTGTTGTTGCTCCTGGCACTTGCGGCAGGCTGTTCATCCTAAGTCCTTCGTCTGAGCCACTTCCCAGGGGAGGTGGCTTTGAGTGGCAAGTCGCCAGCTGGAGAGGAATGAAGTAATGGTTTTGTTGGGGTTTTTTCTGGGGTGGTTGGGAAGGACTTCTCTGCCGTTCGCTTCCTCTCTGTGTTGCATCCTCCCTGCGCCCTCTCGCTGTGTTACGTGACGGATGATGTTCGCTGAATAAATTGCCTCTAGGAATGTAAATCTTCAAATCAAAGTCGTGTCTTTCAGCCTGTCAGCTCAGCCCATCTCCACAGGCTTCAGAAGACCCAGTAAAGATCTGGAAGCAGTCCCATTATGGCTCTGCACCAGGATGGATGCGGGGCTCAGTTCCACGTACACTTGACCTCCAGTTTCATATTTTAAGCTGTGCAGACTCAAGGTGGTGGCTTTAGGCACAGGTCCTGGGTGACTTTGTTCAAGCTCTCCATCTGCTGGAGAAGGTTTGAGTTAGAGAGTGGTTTCTGTAATTCCTAGCAAAGAGATGTGCCCTCACCTTGGGGCTGATGCACCATGAGAGTCTGCGGGTGCTGCTTGCACAGGCAGGAGAGGAGTGTCTTGGAACTGGTCCCATCACCGTACAACCTCTCTCCCAGCACTGGGTACCCTGGCTGCCAGCTCTCTTCCAGTTTCTCCTCCACATCTTTGTCAGTTGGGGCACATTGTTCTCAATGTGGACACCCAGACTGGCTGCAGCCCTGGAATCTGATCAGACAACACAGCAGAACCTGGGATTCTGCATTCTGAGCTGCTCCTGGGGGTGCAGCACAATGCTCTCCAGCAGACCTCATGCAATCCCAGCTTTGCAGCTGGATCTCAGCCTTCTCTTGCTAAATCTCCATTGTCTCAGTGTTGACGTGGGGGATAATCTGTTATTTGCAGAAATGAGTTTAGGAGGGCTGATATGAGCAAGCCATAAATCCTGTTAGTGTGCTTTGCAGGATTACTTTGGCGCTGCCGCATGCTGTGGCATGGGGAAGGCTTTGTGCTTTCTAGGCATGCCAAAAGCAGGGAACAGCCAGCAGAGAAGGGCAGGGGTGCAGGCAGGAGGGTGGCCAGAGGTCCTGTCACTTCCTGGGTCCCCAGCATCATTCTGTGGGCACTGCTGCAACAAGGGGCTCCTGCTGTGGTGGGGGTGGAGTGTCCAAATCTATAGCTAACTTATTGGTAGTTGAGGATGTCAGGGGTGGTGTGTATTGCTCTGCTCCAGGTGGAAGGAAGGGGAGGAGAAGGATTTGGTTTTAGGCAAGTGGGAGCAAACAGGAGGATGGAGCAGGAAATCCAAGTGCTGAAGGACCACAGCAAGAAGTGAGGTGAGCTGGGTCTGCTGAAGGAGGAAGGGCAGGTGCCTGGCGTGGTTGCTGTTGGCTGGGCTTGTTTGGTAACAGTCATGGGCCAAGGAGTGGAGGCTGTGGCTTCAGCCCAGGAGACTTGATGCTAGACCAGGCTGGAGTCTGTTAGAAGCAGCTGCTCTTACCCATTGGGTTGTGTCATGTCCAGGCTGTGACAGTCGGAAACACAGAGTCCCTGGTTCTTCTCTGTTGTCCTCTGGGGTGAACTGATGCTGGTGCTGTGGGCAGTTGGGGTGTCCACAGTTTGAGAACAATGTGCCTCAACTGATAAAGACGTGGAGGGGAATCTGGATGAGCAACTGAAGGGCTGGTGGCCATGGTACCCAGTGCTGGAGACAGGTGCAGGAAGCAAAGCCCTGATGGTGTATCAACGGGTTTGATGTCAGGGTAGGTGGCTCGCTGCTGGGATGGGGTACCTGTTGCATCCCTGATAGCTTCAGTGGAGTCACTGTCCATGGAAGCATTCACAGACTGTGCAGACGAGGCCCTCAGTGCCATGGGTTAGTGGTACACTTGGCAGGGCTGGGCAACAGTTGGACTGGATGAGCTTGAAGGGCTTTTCCAACCTGGTTGATACTGTGATTCTGTGACAGTGTGGCTGGAAGTTTGTGAGATACCTACAATGTTTTTACTTCTGCGTAATGACCAAATAAAGACACCTAGAATCAGATTGTAGCATAGTGCAGGCCAGTTGTGCTGGCCCATCACACAGCAGTGGGTCTGTGGGGTGTGTGTACTTGCACTGAGAGGGGCAGAAACCACCAAGCTCAGAGTGGCAAATCAAGGAGAATGCTGAAAAAAGAGAGAATCTCCACTCTTGGCTTGGAGACCCAAACCGATATCTTACCCAGTACTCAAAAACAGTGTACAGAAGCGTGCCCTAATATTGCAATGCACTAAGGCAAAAAGTGTTCTTGGGGAAGGTTTGGAATAGAAGCCTGTTCCTTTTCTAAAAGGCAGTTAGCAGTGTGCTGCTGTACGTTTGAATTGCTGCAATAATCAAGTGCTTAAATCCTAGAATGTTGCACCAAAACTTTTCAACGCTCATTTTAGGAGCAGATCCTCAGACAGAAAAGTGTCTCCTGTTTTCCCACAAGCTCCCCCCAAAATCCCCGTGTTTTATGCCTCACAACACCGCCCACCATCACCATGCAGCTCCTGCCTACTCTGCTGACAGGACACGTCTCGCCAGCCCCCTCTGCCTGCTCTCTGCCCACCACACTCCTACTGCTCCCCTGGTTTGCTCCCAGGGGTGCTGCCCGCCTGCCCACCCCTGGGTGCTGCATGTCCTGCTCTGTGTGGGTGCAGCACCAGCTGCATGCAGGAGGTGCCAGTAGTGGTTTCTCTGCACCCAGGGAGATGATGGATCCCCGCAGGGATCCCATTTGCCCTTCCCTGGGAGCCCCGCAGGGAGCTGGGTGGCCTGGGTCTGCCTCCTAGCAAGTGCCTGGGAGCTGCCAGCTCCAGCCTGTGCAGGCAGAGCCGTGCTGCCTGCCAAGGGCTGATCAGCTCCATTGGCAGTCATGAGGACTGCAAACATATATACTTCACCAAATACACTTTGACAAAAACATATATTTGTTATGTCTCTCAGACATGAGAGAGAATCAACTGTCAGCGAGGTTCCCATCCGTTACACTCAGTCCTTTGATTCCTGATCATGATGGAGACACACGAGACACGATGTCTCATGGTTGGACCATAGACAGCAGTTCCATATTGTTAATAAAATAACAACTGTTACGCACACTGAGGGATGCTAGAGTTTTATTCACACTACTGCTACTCATGTTGTGTACATTCTCAGTACTATTAGCACTAAAAGGGTTACGTTTTGTAGCAGCAATACTAGCATTGGCTGTAGTTACTACTTATTCCATTTGATGTTACACAAGCAATCGTTTGTAGCATTTTCCTGACAAACGGGTTGTCCACAGATGTACTCCTGGGGAAAACGTTGATTAGTTACGAAGGGAAGGTTCATTCAGTTCATTCATGTCTCAGGTGTCATTATCTTGTCTGGTGCTGCTTTTCCACTTCCAGTGCACAAGCAAGATGTCAGTCCTTTTCAGGTACCTTCCTGGGGTAATGGCATCACCCAAAGTGGCCATAAGATGTAGGAGGATGGCTAGAATCTGTAGTGTCTGTACAACACAAAACTATACCACAGTAATAGCATTCTCTCAAATAGCATTTATTTGCAGGGACATAGCTCCATTTTTCTTGTCTGGATTTACTCACTAATACCACATTGTCTTTTCCAGTGGCAATAATTTCAGCCAGCTAGGGTTGGCTGTTGGGTGTTTGGACCCAAACTTTAGCTCCACTATTCAACTGGTCAATGGATCCAAACCCACAGTTCCCTTGAGCCATACTTTTCTGTGGGGCTTCCCCCTTACTCACTTGCATTCTCAACACAGGCAAAGTTGACATTTGGGCAACACGGTTTCGTGGCTGAATGAAGATATCTTGATCTCCACTAGTAAACAAAATCACCTTGATCTCCTCTTGATAATCTGGATCAATGATGCCCCCAGGTATCTGAACAGCTTTGATGGCTAAAGCAGACTTTGGGGCTATCAAACCAAAGTAACCTGATGGAATATATGCTGCAATACCAGTATCAATTACACAAATGCCTCGAGTATTCAGTCGAGTATTACAAATCTCATCTGGAGTTGCTTGATAAGGTGCCAAAGCTCTCCTTTATTTCCCAGTATGTGAGGGTCTCTGCTACTGTTAATGGTTTTGTTTGTAAATTAGGAGTAGTGACCCTCATTCAAGGGTTTCCATTTCCCCAATAGGTCTGTTGGTCAATATATGTAGTGCTTCACACTAACGCTCTCTCCATGTATTTGATTTGCTTCCCCCTGTAGCAGCTTGGCTTTCGCCACAGAATCATGGACTCACAGAGTGGTTTGGGTTGGAAAGGACCTTCAAAGATCATCCAGTCCAGCCCCCTTGCCATGGGGCAGGTTGCTCAAAGCCCTGTCCAACATGATGGGAATCCAGTGAGTGAGAACCAGATGTGTGTGATCAACAGGGGCTTCAGTTTGATGTTGAAATCATCTGCTGTGTCCTGGGTATTGAAATTATGGTTCTCACAGGGGTCCCCATTAGAGTCTGAGGAGTGCTGGAAGTATTGGCTTCGTGCCCCACTTCCTGAGTGGGCTCATGGTGCTTGCTATTCAGTGAGGACTTTGGGTACATTGTGAGCCCTTGTTGCCGATGGTTTTGCCCCCAGGATAGGGGTGCTGGATGGCAGTGCTCCAGGAGAGGTGCATTTGGGATGGAAATGTGGCTGTACCGTGTAAGGAAAGCTGTTGTGTGTCCAGGGGTCACCCTGTGTAGGGCTTGGCTGGGGGCTTGACTGGAAGCTTCTCTTCAAGCAGCTGCCGAACCTCCAAGCATGTGAAGGGGCTGCTGTGGTGGGTGGTGATGGCCAGATGATGTCCCCATCGCTTTTGGCTCTTATTTCTTACAGTTGTGGTGTTAGGTTGGGCCATGGGTTCTCCCAGCACAGCCTCGAATTAAGCATAAATGAGAACTCCTCTGACAAAAGAGAAGTATCAGAGCATCTGCAAGTACCAGTGGAGTTAAACAGCAAGGGAGAACCTGCACATTGCTTATGAACGCTGATGGGAAGCAAAGTGGTGACCAGCTGTGGTGTTTCAGCAGAAACACCCTGAGACCTTTGGGGTTTGAGAGGTGTTTCATTTGCATTTGGCTGGGGGAATGGGGAGAACGATTGCGGTTTCAGGCAGGATGGCTGCAGAGGCTGCAGCCGGGCAGCACTGGAGCCTTTCAGAGGAGAGTACATGGCCCTTGTGGTGCCATTTCTGTACCCATGGCCTTGCTGACCTGCACTGATCCTGCTTCAGTTCCTGTGGGTACACTGGGCAGAAATGTCATCTGATAACAGGCAGTGTACACCTTGAGCTTGCTTTGAGTGCCATCAGAGCCTGCTTAATAGGTTTAAGCTTCTTGCAATCTCTTAGCAGTATTCCTGAGCTCCCAGGCCCCACAGAGGTGGAGCATAACTGTACTTCCCTAACTGAGTTATCAGATTATTAGCAAATAAAAGAGCTGCTTTGATTGCAGGTAAGAAGACGTGTGTCTGGGGAAGCATTCTGCTGTGAGCACCATGGGAAGCATTCTGCTGTGAGCACCATGTGGCAGAAATGAAAGGGCAGGCAAGGCCAAGTAATTGTCAGGGAAAGAAGATAAAATGCAGCTGGGATGTGCCCTCCTCTGATTTCTGGCTTGGGGCTCTCCCAGGAACAATTTTTCTTCTTAATGGTGTGAAGCTGTAGCCGTTAGAAGCATTCACTGAGTCACTTCATGAGGACAGCTGCTTGTAGAAGAGCTCACAAGGAGTTAATAGATGATTAATTAGTTTTAAGGTAAATAATTAATAACTGGTGTAGGATCTAACTTGGCTTCTGATCTGTAAATACTGATGTCTGCACCGCTGAAGCGTGTGCAAGACCATCTTGCATAGATACTATTTATTACTTGCCTCCAGCACTTTGCAAACCACTTCTTTTATAGTTCTAATGAGAAGAATAATCCATCATTCCTGGCTCAGACTGCCGGAGGTTGTCATGGCTGGTAGTGGTTTTGACCTGTAAATCTACAATAACTCTGCACGGGAAGGGAAGTACAGCTCATGTGCCACATACAAGCTTGGCACTGAGGAACAGAGGAGATGAAGGCCATCCCGGTGTCCCTGTACTGGTGGCAGTGCCCAGGGGCAGGCTGTGGGAATGGGAGCAAGATGTGTGCGGTGCTGATGGTTGAACACTTGGTCATCGGCAAGAGAAGTTGTACAGCACAGAGGGGAGATGAGAAATGGCACCAAGATGTTGCACATTGCATTGGAAAGGGGTTAAGCATCTCTGCTCTTGTGTTTTGAGCTCTCTCATGCTCCTGTTGGTGGGGCTGAGTGGGGTTGCTTGGTTCTGAGTACAGCCATGTGACAGTATGGATGAGAAGACTCTTACCCGGGATGAGGTGAAAACGTTTATCCATGCCAAAGTGAAACCTCATATCCTGGAAAGGGTGAAAGCTGCAAGGAGAAGCATGGGATGAGTGAGAATCCTGCTCATTTGTTAACTAGCATTATTCCACTTTTTCTGTGTGGTGATGGATCTCTGTACCAGGTTCACTCTCTGCCTTAGAGAAGAGCACTGGCATTCTGTCCCTGCGGTAAAACATGGTGTTCCCTAATTCAAGCAGCCTGCTTCTGGAAGGCTCTGTATGTACCTAGTTGTCCTTAGAGCCCTTCTGTTTTCTCCATGGGCCCCCCGTTAGAGCTGGAGGCCCTTAGGAGAGACACATTGACCTGCTAATTCCCTATAGCAGTTGCTACCCAGACCCAGCTGGGCAGTGTCTCTCCTCCCTGCCACACAGTGCACTGGTGAGTCGGAGGGCTAGAAGGTTGTCCCATGGTGGATCCCATGGCAGTGTTCTGGGAGGCTGTTGGCAATACACAGGGGACCCACCCGTTTCCTGATCCCATGTGAGACTGGTCAGATCAGAGATGTTCGTTCCAATGCCCTTGATGTTGTTTTAGTCTTGTTTTGATGGAAGCTATCTCCAAAACAGCTGTTGAGCAGGAGTCTGGGGGCATGCGTGACACTTCCTACAAGGCTTCTTTGCTGGCATTCTCATAGCTGTCACCTCCTTGCTCCCAGTCTGAGCCTGTGGGAAGTCTCTTCCTCTTGGGTCTGCTCAGAAGTGGTGGGTACAAGTGTTGAAACTTCTTCCTGTGTCCCTGGAAGCAGAGCCATGAACAGGAACAGCTCCGGAGGGAAGTTTTAGTGGGGAGTTTTCAAACGCTGACATGTCCACATGCAGAGCCTGTGTGATTTCCAGCCTTTCCCATGTGTCACATCACTCATTCCATGCCTGTGGATGATGCTTTGAATACTGCTCAGCTTTTCCTGCAGAATGGAAAGGTTTAGAGCCGGTTTAGTTTTTAAGAATGCTACAGAGCAGTTGGTCTGCAGCACTGGATGGGTTGTGTTGTGTTGTGTTGTTGTGTTGGGGGTTCCACGTTCACTGGTTTTATCTCCAGGTCTTACTTCCCACTTCAGAAAATGACTGCTCTTTAATGTCCTAAACCAGGTAAGTGCTGTCTGAATGGCTGTAATCATGAAAAGGCTCAGCAAAAAGACCTCTAAGTCAGATAAAGAGCACGTGGGTTCAAGAAGGAGTGACCCTTGGGAGGCCCTGGAGCCCTGAGAGTGGCTGCAGCAGCTCAGTGTGCATTAGTGCTTGTTTAGAGCTAAGCAGCAGAGCTGGGTGGACAGTGCAGTTTGTGTCTGTGGTTGCTTCAGTTAATCAGGGGATAGGAAACCACAAGGTTCTCCTAAAAAGTTTCTGGCTCAAAAGCAGAGCAGGGACAGACTAGATGGAAGTGGGTTTTTTTTGTGCTCCCTTTGCCTTTGGCCCATTGGTAGAACTCTGATGCTGCCATCCTCTTCCCAGCTGCAGGTGCTGCTGTTCCCAGGTAGCCAGGTCTTCTCTTCGAGTATTTTCCATTGAAGAAACAAGGTTCTTTTCTAGCAGAAAGGGTTTGGGAAGAATTGACAATGGTGAGACTTTGGAGGCAGCGTTTTTTAGAGGAGGAGCAATGGAGAGACCCCAATCCTGAATCTGCTCTCTAAATGCAGGCAGTAAAGTCCTGTCATTGTGTGCTGGAGAACATCTCCCCTGTTGTACCTCAGCTTGGAGGGAGCCCTGGAGTCTGTGTCAGTTCTTTTACCCCATATACTGTTGTTTTTGAGGAAAGACAATTCAAACCTCAGGCTGAGTCCTAAATTTCAGGAGTGAAGGCCCTTTTGAGCAAAAGCCTGTGGTGATGGTACCAGATGACACTGTGTGAGTGGCATCCTAAGCTGAGGGGTTTGGAAACGATGGGTGTAGTAATGTTTTTTCCATTGAGAGCTTAAAGGTTTTGAATAATGAAGAAAAACCTGTCATGTCTATGTCTTGGTTATGCCCTTTTTGCTAAGCAGGTTGGGTGTGTGACAGAGAAGTTGGGAATTTTCTGTACAGGTCAAGACTTTTAGAAGAATGCAGCTGAGTGACTCATATGTGTTCAATCCAAGTCAAAAATCAGGACAGTTTTATGCAAAGCATGTTAACTTCTGTTGCAAATGCTACAGCTATAAGAAGTGCCTTATTCTTGGCATCCATCTGGATTCTTGCAGAGATGGTGCTTAGAGTGGGTAATGTGTGGATTATCTATCTCACCATGACCAAAAGGAATCTGGAGCTCCCAATCTGGAAGATAATTCTGTGCCTTGACAGTACTGCAAGGGCTTTTAATAGCTTATGGTGCTACAGGAAGGCAGCCTGGTGGGAAAGTGATTTGAAGGATATAAGCAGAACATCACCCACCTTATTTTCCTCTGAGTTTTAAGAATATCCTGTTTAGCAGTTCCACTTCTGCAGTGGTGGAGCCCCATAAAATGCAGTAGCTCTCGAGAATTAGCTGTGAAAGGATGTGTAACTTTGTCCTGGGCTCAGCAGGAGCAGCCATATTTCTCCTTCTCAGTAGCTGGTGCAGTGCTGTGGTTTTGACTTTGGGCCTGGGAACAGAGCTGATAACACCAATGGTTTTAGTTACTGCTCAGTAATGTTTAGTCTGACCAAGGACTTTGTGAGTCTCATGCTCTGCCAGGGAGGAGGGGAAGCCGGGAGGAAGCAGAGACAGGACACCTGACCCCAACTAGCCAAAGAGGTATTCCATACCACAGCACATTATGCCCAGTATAGGAACTGGGGGCAGTTACCCGGCAGGGTGGGATCACTGCTCGGGTTGGGTTAGTTATCGATCGGCGGGTGGTGAGCGGTTGTATTCTCTTCCCTTGTTATTTCCCTTATCATTATTATTGGAAAAAAGCCTACAGCACCTGGGATTCCCAGGCGGTCTCTCATCCAAATGTTTGCTCTTAACTGCAAATAAAATGATTCATAGAATCATAGAACCATGGAATTGTTTGGGTTGAAGGGACCTTAAAACTCATCCAGTTCCACCTTCCTGCCATGGGCAGGGACACCTTCCACTGGAGCAGCTGCTCCAAGCCCCTGTGTCCAACCTGGCCTTGAGCACTGCCAGGGATGGGGCAGCCACAGCTTCTCTGGGCACCCTGTGCCAGCGCCTCAGCACCCTCACAGGGAACAGCTTCTGCCCAAGAGCTCAGCTCAGTCTCCCCTCTGGCAGGTTCAAGCCATTCCCCTTGGCCTGTCCCTACATCCCTTGTCCCAAGCCCCTCTTCATGTTTCCTGCAGCCCCTTCAGGCACTGGAGCTGCTCTCAGGTCTCCCCTTCTCTTGTCCAGGCTGCCCCAGCCCAGCTCTGTCCCCTGGCTCCAGAGCAGAGCTGCTCCAGCCCTTTGGTGAAATCCTGCTTTCTCTCCTCTGCTTCATTTAGTTTTATCTTGTACATCCCCATCTGGGAAATGTGGAAGTGCTGTTGGGACACAGGGTCAGTGTAGTGTTTGGAGGTGGAATCACAGCCCCTTTTTGTCTGCTCTGCGCATCCTCAGCACGGTGCTGTGTTGAGCTTAGGGAGGCAGTTGTCTGCCTGATTCTTGCTCAGATTTGCCTTTCCCAAGAAGAAAATGCCTTCATTCCCTGCACGAGCTGTCTGGCTGTCAGCTGCTCTGGCTGTCGGCTGCTGCCTTGCTTGCTAGCTGTCCTCCCAAGTGTGCAAGTGGATGCAAGGACCTGGAGGTGTATTTGGCTGTTGGGTTATTGCTGTCCATAGGAACCAGCTGAGATTTGTCCTTTTTCAGTATCTCTGTAGTTGCTTTTTAGGCTGGTTTTGTCATTAATCAAGTGTGCCTTTAAATCACATAGGTGAAGCAAGCACAGTTCTCTGTGCTGCCTCTGCAAGCTGGTGAATGGATTTCTCTCCAGCCTGCAAGCTCTTATTGAAGCTACTGAATTGATGAGTGACCCCTGCATGGGACTCATTCATCCTTTTTCCCCAGTGTGACTCTGCTTCTTTAATCATCTGGTCCCTGTGTCCAGCCTGACAGCATGGATGTGATACACCTCTATGTCCCTGCTCCATACTGCAGGCAATGCCAAGATACCCTCCTTGCTGCTTTTCCTTTATTGCATGTTTTGCTTTAGTTAAGACCTTCCCATCTCTTGACCCCAGCTTTGCTTTGAGCTGTGTTGGACCCACCCCTCCGAAGCACGCTCAGCAGCAGTGCCCTTTGCACATCTGCAACAGCTGGAGTTTTCTGCTGTGTTTCCCTGCATGTGAATACTTCGGGTTTGGATCCGTGGGCCAGAAATGTAGAAAAGGATAACTTAGGAAGAAGGCAGTTAATGAAGAAAAGCCTCTGTTTGTTAGGGTTTGGTGAGGAGGAGCAGGATGCACCATGACTGTAGTGCACAGGGTGGGGGGCACAGCCATGTTCTGTGACCCGGCATGCCCTGGGCATGGCCACAGATGTTTAGAAGACAGCCCAGTATGAGGTGTCTGTGCCCCTGTAACAGGGGAGACTGAGCTGAGCTCTGAGGCAGAAGCTGTTCCCTGTGAGGGTGCTGAGGCGCTGGCACAGGGTGCCCAGAGAAGCTGTGGCTGCCCCATCCCTGGCAGTGCTCAAGGCCAGGTTGGACACAGGGGCTTGGAGCAGCTGCTCCAGTGGAAGGGGTCCCTGCCCGGGGCAGGGGTTGGAGCTGGAGGAGCTTTAAGGTCCCTTCCAACCCAAACCAATGTGTGAGTCTGTGATTTCCCCGAGGATTCACCTTGGGAATATAAACCATGCTGTCTAAAAGGCAGAAATACCAACCTGCAGGGGGGGGGATGTCTTTTCCTGGGCAAGATGGGAAGGAGAAGAGCTCCTGTGGCCATGTCAGGGTTGCTGAGGTCCTGGGGAGCATAAGTTCTGGGCTATAGGTGCTGAGGCACTGGAATGGGTTGCCCAGGGAGGTTGTGAATGCTCCATCCCTGGCAGTGTTCAAGGCCAGATTGGATGAAGCCTTGGGTAATATGGTTTAGTGTGAGGTGTCCCTGCCCATGGCAGGGGGGTTGGAACCAGATGATCTTAAGGTCCTTTCCAACCCGAACTATTCTATGACCCTATTCTCTTGCATGAGGTCCTGCTTCTGCCTGTGGTGTTGCAGCAGGGAGGTGCAGCAGGGACTGCCTGCGGATGCCTTCCCTTGCACAGCAGTTAAACCTTAAAGAGATTTTGTTTTAAGTATGCAAACGATTTGACAGGTAACAGTGCTTGGCCAGGGAGGTGCCAACAGCGGATGCTTGGGGCAAAGCATGGGAGCCGCAGGACAGAGCCCGCTGTCTTGCTGGGCAGTTAGCTAAGAGCTAATAAGGGCAGTGCTGCGAATGCTGAAGGCAAATCCTGGCAAAGAAAGGAGTCTGGAGAGTGAAGTGGGAAGGGAGAGTGGAATCCAGCGTGGGGAGGGAGGGAACGTGCAAGGGGATCTGTAATTAGGTGAGACCGACGAGGCCAAGGTAGTGAGGGAGGCTGCAGAGATGGGGCTGGGTGAGCCAAGGAGGAAATGTGCAGGCCACCACCAGACAGTGCACAGAACTGTCCTTACCTCCTATGCGAGACCTGAAGAGGGTGAATGGGTACTTGGCAGTTGGTCTGTGCAATCCCAGACCCGCATCCATTCTATTTCCCCCTTCCATTCTGAACAGCCTGAATGCATCCTTGTGCTGTTTTGAGGTAATTTTGTAGGGTCCCTGTTGTTTTTTGTTCATTCAAATTGTGTCATTTCATCTTTTTTAAGTTGGTTTTCCTCCCTTCCTACCACGATTCCCAGTTTCTGTGGCTTTATTTCAAGCAGTCAGAGGTAACCTGCCCCAATCCGAGGAGCACTGAGCAAGGACAGCAAGGGAAGGTGGGAGCAGTGAAGCAGCGAACAAGCACGGTTTGCTCTCAGGATTCCCTCTTCCTCCATCAGAGGTTTCCCCTCCAATGAATCAATGAGAGCCATGGAGCAGGCAGCCAGTGACAGGCGGGTGATGCCGGTGACAGGCAGGTGATGCCGGTGACAGGCAGGTGATGCCGGTGACATGCGGGTGAGCTGTGCTGGGAGGAGCGGGCAGCTGCAGTGAGCGTGCCGGGGAGCACGTCAGCCCTGCCTGCAGCTCCCGGCCCCTAGCATGGCTCCGGCAGTGGTGGCAGGAGGGGCTCACAGCAGCGGTGCCTGCAGAGGCACAGGGACATGCTGGTGTGGTGGTGGCAGGAGGACTGGTCCCTTCCAACCCAAACCATGCTGTGAGGCCATGGCTCTATGGAAAGGATACCTGAGCAAGCGCCCGTAGCTGTGAGGTGTTGGGTTTCCCTTTTTGACATTTCCTATACGTTTCCTGCTGCCTCTCGTGATGCTCTGTGGCCTGGGCTGCTGCTAAATGACCAAATTTGGTCCAATGACCAAAGCCCTTTGTTGATTATATGCATTATGATTATTGCCTGTGGGTTGCTGTTTATGGAGATGCAGTGGGCTGCTGTGCAGTGGGTAGGAACCTTTCTGGCCTCCTTATGCCCAAAGCCATTTGCTCTGACACCTGACATAGCTGCAGGTTGCAACAACTGCTTGACCTGGTCAGGATGCTGCCCTGCCAAATCTTCTGGAGCTGTCAGATGGCCACTGCTCAGGGCCCAGGGTGTGGAGAATGGGGACACAACAGTGGAATAAGCAGGCAGCCAGCTTGGGCAGTGCATGTCATAGAACCATAGAATCCCTAGCTTGTCACAGCAGATAATGGGGAACCAAAGACAGGACAAAAAGTGAGAACCTTTGGTTCATGATAATCATGACTTCAAAGGTTCAGTGTCCAGCTGGAAGTTGTGTCCTTCAGGGATCGGTGTTGGGACTGGCCTTGTACAACATCTTTGTCGCTGACATGGACAGTGGGATTGAGTGTGCCCTTAACAAGTTTGCCAGTGACACCAAGCTGTGTGGTACTGTTGATGCACTGGAGGGAAGGAATGCCATCCAGAGGGACCTTGTGAGGTGGGCTGATGCCAACCTCATGAAGTTTAACCATGACAAGTGCAAGGTCCTGCACCTGGGTTGGAGCAATCCCAGGCACAGTTACAGGTTGGGCAGAGAAGAGATTCAGAGCAGCCCTGTGGAGAAAGACCTGGAGGTCTTGGTTGATGAGAAAATGAACATGAGCAGCTTCAGTGTGCGCTTGAGCCCAGAAACCAACCATGTCCTGGGCTGCATCAAAGGAGTGTGACCAGCAGGTCAAAGGAGGTGATCCTGCCCCTCTGCTCTGCTCTTGTGAGACCTCACTTGGAGCATTGTGTGCAGTTCTGGTGTCCTCAACGTAAACAGGACATGGAACTGTTGGAACAAGTCCAGAGGAAGCCACGAGGATGCTCAGGGACTGGAGCACCTCCCGTATGAAGACAGGCTGAGAAAGTTGGGGCTGTTCAGCCTGGAGAAGAGAAGCTGCATGGAGACCTCATAGCAGCTTCCAGTGTCTGAAGGGGCCTACAGGGATGCTGGGGATGGACTCTTCATTAGGGACTGTAGTGACAGGACAAGGGGTAATGGGTTCAAACTTAAACAGCAGAGGTTTAGATTGGATATAAGGAAGAAATTCTTTACTGTGAGGGTGCTGAGGCACTGGAATGGGTTGCCCAGGGAGGTTGTGAATGCTCCATCCCTGGCAGTGTTCAAGACCAGGTTGGATGAAGCCTTGGGTGATATGGTTTAGTGGGATGTGTCCCTGCCCATGGCAGGGGGGTTGGAACTGGATGATCTCAAGCTCCTTTCCAATCAAACTATTCTATGATTCTATGATTTTATGATTCTATGACTTGCTCCTTTATGTCATGTGTGCACATAATAAATTTAAAGCATTACATCCTTGATGCATCCTTATGCATTTCTTACAACTTTCCTGTAACTCCCTTTGGAGTTTTACTTGCCGTTGGTATACATTCATCTCCCATTTTCCCATACGTAGTGGGAAGGAGAAGAATGTTTTCCCACTTTCTCCCAGTGGCACAGAAGCTAGAGCTGGAAGTGGCAGGCAGCTGGAAAACCCAGCAAGCAGCAGCCCAAAGTATGGGCTGAATGGTTGTGAAGTGCCTGCATTAATGAAGAAGAATGGCAGAATAATGCAGAAGAGACAGAAACATAGGGGAAAGCACATGATGTATCTTATGATGGTTAAATTCTTACATTCCAACAGTAATTCTGGTTGTTGCTAAACAGTCAGCACCAAAAATAGGCACTGGTGGGTCCAGTCTGAAGTTATCCATCGGGAAGTATTCCAAGAGCTGAGTAAGATGGTGCCTCAGTGTTCATTTCCAGCAAGTCTCCACAGACTTCAGGAGCATCAGGAGCTTGAGAGGTAGCACAGCACTGGATTTTGAAAGGAAGAGATGGGGAATGAGCTGAGTAATTACTGATTAACCCAACCTTCCTTCTGGGGAAAACAATGGAGTATTTGAAGTGGAATTCAATTGAGAGAATGAAAGGAGGGTAATACAATTAATGCAACCTGGTGGTGTAAGGATATCTTTACCTGGGACCTCTGTCTGCTGTGTGCCTGCAGGAGAGCTCAGTCTGCTTTACTGCCTGTGAGCCCTGGCCCTGTCATCCCATTGCACCCTGCATCCCTCCTGCAGCTCCCCAGGTGGGGTGGGAGCAGCCGGTTTAGGAGCAAGGTGCTGATGTAGAAAAGGTCCTGAGGGCATGGAGTGCCACCCTGCAGCTAATGGGGGTGGATGGAGAGGCTTGAGGAGGACAGGGAGGAAAGCAAGCTGTTTGCTCTTCAGCCAGCTAAATACTGCTCTCAGAGAGGTGGGCACCCCAAAACCTTGTGAGGGATGCTGTGAGACACCCAGGGCTGGAGATCTCTGATGGACACATTGCAGCTGGCAGAGGCAGCCACTCTAAGCTGCTCATTCACATACAGTTTGAGGTCTCAGTTGTCAGTTTGATGGTGGGCCATGGGGAGTTCCCTCACCCACCCAGCACCCAGCAGGTCGGTTGTGTGGGAAGCTGGTGTGCCTTCCTCAGGCCTGTTGTTTGCTTTGAGCTGTGTTATAGTAGGACCTTATTGCTGTGCAAAGAGAGCTACGTTCTTCAGCTGGCATTGTAAGTCAGGGTACATCATTATTGTTGAGAAATTAATTTAAAGGTATCCTACTCCCCCCAGCTTTGAGCTATCACTACTCGCTGTTTCCTGACAGCTTAGCAGCCTCCTGCTGTAGGCTGGAGCACCAGCATGGCTGGGGATGCTGGAGGCAAGCTGCAGGTCCCACAAGGTTTGCTGCTGCACATGAACCGTTCCCTCCATGGCTGTGATGGGAAGTGGTTCTGTGAGCCTGCTGCAGGCAGCACGGGCAGCAGATCTTGGGAGCACAAACTGGATTTGAGCTCACGTGAATGTGTCCAGGCAGGGTTACCTGGCTCCGCTTCATCCCTAGCTCTTTATGACCAACACTTGCTCTGAAAGGGGGGACTGGGAGCAGTCACTGTGCTGCACCATCTGTCCCTCCACCTTTTGTACAGGTTCATCACCAAAATGCTTTGTTATGAGCAAACTTTGATCCCCTTATTTGTGCTGATGGGCTTATAAGCAGCCAACAAGCATGGCTGCAGAAGCAGTTAATGCATAGCACAGCTCTCCCTTCATCCTCAGGTTTGTTTCCCATGGGGGTTTTCTGGCTCTGTTGCCAGCCTGGAGCAGCAGGAGGAGCATGGCTGTGGGATGAGAACACCCAAGGGGGAAGCTGAGGTGCTGCCCAGCTCAGCAGCAGGCTGTGAAAGGGTTATTCCATTGCTGCAGAGCTCTCAGTGTCCAGCCACTGGACTTGTTCTCCATGTTCCTTGGTGACCACAGCAGCTCAGCACCTTTGCCCGGCTGGACCAGCAGCTGTGAGGAGCACACTGGGTTCACAGGGTGTGTGAAACAGGATCCATCACTGCTTCTGCAGAACAGTGTTTTATAAGTACAGTCCCACTGATGTTATCACCTTTTAATTACCTGAAAAGGTGTCACAGAAAAATCAGTTATTCACCTGCTGCCTTTTTTAGTGACCTGGAAAGTCAAGAGGTACAATTTAGTCTGATGCAGATCGCCTCCAAACGCAGCCGGGTGGTGCAGATGATGGGTTTTAGTGAGCACTTTTAGTCCCAGAGGGTCTGTAAGAGCTTCTTAGACCCTTCCAGGCATCACCTCTGTGTAAAAACCTTGTGATGTCTTGCACTGACGTTGATCCCTGGCAGTGCCTCTCCTTGCTGCACCTCTGGCAGGATTTGTCCCTCTTGGCATGCTGGAAGTCACAAATCCCGGGGCTGCTAGCACTCCATGATGGCACTGGATGTCTCTGTGCCCTCTCTCCTGGCAAAGGCAGATGGACAGCATCAGTGTGTCCTATTTCTGCAGCTCAGCAAGCAGCTGTAGCTCCTTGTGTTGCTTCTGTGTGGAAGGGACAATCCTGGCTCTGCTCATGGTCACTCAGCTCTCTCCTGCCCAGCCCTCTGTGTGCTCCCCTGTTCTGTCCCATTATACTGAGCTTGAATAAATAAGTTGCAATGTCAGACTCTGAGCTCCATTTCCAGGAGGGGTCATCAGCCTTAGGGAACTGAAGGACTGCACAGAGGTCATTGATATCCCGAATCTCTTTTGGCAAATGGGACTTGAGATGGAAAGTCCTCTGCAGGGCTGGTCTCCATCTATCCATCTGTCCCTCCCTTTGTCCCTCCATTGGCCCATCTGCTGGTACTGGGGATTGTCCTGATCCAGGTGCAGGACCTTGCCCTTGGGCTGGTTGAACTTCACGAGGGTCACACAGACCCACTCCTCCAGCCTGCCCAGGTCCCTCTGATGCCACTCTTCCCTCCAGTGTCACCCACTAATTTGTTGAGGGTGCCCTCAATTGTGCTGTCTGTGTTGTAGATGCAGATGCAGAATAGTATTGGTCAGAGTACGACACCACTTGTTACTGGTTTTCACTTGCACATTGAGCCATTAATTGCAACAGTTTGGATGTGCCCACCCCACCAATTCCTTATCCATCTATAGACCATCCATGAAATCTTTATATCTCCAAATAAGAGGCAAGAAGATTGTGGGGGACCATATGAAGGGCCTTATAGAAGTCCAGGTAAATGGCATCTGTATCTCTTCCCTTGTCCACTGTGCAGTCACTCCATTATAGAAGAGCACCAGCTAAGGTATGATTTGTCCTTGGTGAAGCTATGTTGGCTGTCTCCCATCGCCTCCCTGCCATCCATATGTATCAACATGTCTTCCAGGAGGAGACCATGCTCCATGATCTTACTGGGCTTGGAGGTGAGGCTGCCTGATCAGTAGTTCCCATCTTGGGGATGCAGCAGCCCTTCGAGCCAATCTCTGCCCTGATGATTTTAAGAACAGGTTTGATTTTTATTACTTTAAGGCCATAGAACACCATGGAAAATATTTCAACCCATGCTGTATATTCCTAGGAAGGATTCCTTGGGGTTTATTCCCAGAGGCCAGATAGCTTGTGGGGCTGCCAGGTCTGAGCTTCCTCTTTGCATTCACCTTCAGAAGATAGCCTACGTTCTGTAAAGGGCCACATCCATGGCAACCTGCGAGAGACAGAAGACAAGTTGTAAGGTTTATTTTTGTTACATGTCCTTCGAGGAGCTGTGGTCAGGACTTTCCTTTAGAATTCAAAGAGGTAACTGTCAGAAAGATTCCTCTTCCAGCTTTGCCAGGTAACTCAGTTATGAATGAGCCTGCAGTTGTACTTCTCTGGATTACGTAGGTTGATTGTTGGCAGTAATGAATTGCAGGTCACGAATGGGTGGAAGTTCATTAATGTGAGCAATAAGTGAGTGAGGAAGCTTTGACAGCCAAGAAGTGTATCGAGTGTGCAAAATCACTGTCAGCAGGATGCTCAGACGTGCTGTGCTTCCCATTAACTGTGAAGGGTGAAGGTCTGGTGCCTGCTGCTGCTGCCCTCCCATTGGCAGTTTGGAGGCTTCTTCCTTCTTTATGGATAATGGTGAACATCAGTGATGAGCATTGGGCTGCAGGCGGATTCTCCTTCCTGCCCTGAGGAGCATCCTGCATGGCAGCTCTGGGTGCCAGTTCCTTGTGTTTGCCTCTTTTCCTGTTGCTTGAGAGATGCTTTTGGGAACTTGGAGAGATGTGGGGAAGGTGACACAGGGGAATTGGGGTTTCCTCCTTCCGAGGTAGCTGAGGCTGCGATGGAGCTGAGAGGTGTTACAAGCCTGGGCTGAGCATTTGCAGGTGCCCCATTTGCTGTTGGCAAGAGGAGGAGAAAGAGCTTCCACTGCTGCCTGTTCCCCTGCCTGCACCCCCCTCCCCTGTGCTTCCTGACCCCCCCCCCCCCCAGGGCAGGTCACAGCCCAGGTCTCCATCCCAGACCAAAGCCTCCTCCCCACTGACAGGGAATCCCTGGGACATGGCCCATGTTCTGGTGAGCATGGGAACATCCCCGCTCCTCTGCTGTGCTCGGTGCCAGCAGGAGTGGAGCAGACATCCCTGGTGGGCTGTGGGATGCGGGAGCCTGGCCTGGCCTCTTGAGCATCACATCTGCTCTGCTCGCTGGGGTGATGCTGTGGTACTTGAGCTCCTGTTGCTGAATGTCACTCGCCGTGAACAGTTAAATAGATTTGAGTGAGTCACTTAAACAGACGCTATGGATGTGAAAATAATTGTCTGGGAAATCTGTGGTGCCAGGTTGCCAAGTAATCCTCACACATCCCGTGACTCAAAGGCAGCAGCAGTGTTTTCTCCTTGCTGCTCAGTTGGAAATAACTTAAGGAAAGGCAGCCGAGCTCCCTGTCCTGTGTCCCCTCCATCTGTCCACATGGTCCTGTCCCCTTCCTGAGCAGCCAGCTTGGGGAGATTCTCACCTGTGCTCACCCCTTGCCCTGTGCATCCTCAGTTCTGGCATCACTGCAGCCAATCCCTCAGCTCACATTGACAGGAAGAGGGGAAATGACATTGCGGTGAGTTATGTGAAATTGTTTCTTAGGATCAATGGTGGATATGGGTGGGAAGGGACCCTGGTGGCCCCTGGTCCAGTACCCTCCAGCAAGTCAGGTTACTCAGGCCTTCACCCACAGCCACATGCTAAGATGTCCCTAAGGATGGAGCTCACAGACTCCCTGGGTCCAGTATTTGACTTCGTTCATGATGACATTTTCTTTTCCTAATGTCTGATATGAATTTTCCTTATCCCAGCTTGGCTCACTGCTGATTGTCCTGTCCCTGTGCTCCTCCAGGCTTCGGCAAGAAGGTTATGTCCAAGGATTCCAGGAAGCTCCAGCTTCTCTCCATCCTCCTGCTGGGGAGTCACAGGCTGCAGTAGGAGCCCCTTTGGCCTTCCCCTTTGCTGGTGAACAAGCCTGGCTCTTGGCCTGACCCTGTGTTTGTGGCAGCCTGTTGTCCCCCAGCACTCTTGGGTCTTTGCTTCCTTGGGAGTTGGCCCCAGCCTGTCCGGGTGCAGCAGTTCCTCAGCCTGGGCTGGTTTATTTCCTCATCAAACACAAGTTCTTTCAGGAATGGGGGAAAAAGATAAATAATTAGTCAAATGAGAACTCCAGCTGGGGATGAGCTCTTCCTTCCCTGCCTTTGTGCTTATTCTGTAGCTCATACATAACTGTACCGCTCTCCCTGGAAAGGTGCTGTGTTGGCTTGCTCAGAATACCTGGAGCCTGGGGTGAACGTATTGACAGACGTGTTCCCTTTTTCCTTTTCACAATAGCATCGAAGCTCTTAGCTCTGAGTCAGAGATGAATACAGCATCCATAGGATGTGACCTTCCCCAGCACATTCCCATCATCCTGATTTTCTCATTATGCCTGTGACTGGCAGGTGGGAGCGTATGGCACAGAGCTACCACAGCCACTGGAATGACTCAGATAATGTGCCTAGAGTCTATTAAACAAAGTCTATTTAATTAAGTAAGTGTTGATCTCATCAGAATCAAGAGGGAGCATTGGGGTAGCAGCTTCTCTAGAAATCATATTCGAATGGCAGGCGGTTTGTACGTTCATTTGCATCTGGATCTCGAGATACTGCAACATGCTGGTGTCAAGGCTGAGCTTTGGGATTGGTTGGCACCGTGGTTGGGGCACAGCTACATCCCTGGCAAGCCAGCTACAAGCCCATGGATGAGCACAGGGTGTTTGGTGCCACCAGCCAGTCTTTCTGCAGTGCACAGCATCATGGGCTGCACAGGCAGGGCACAGTTGTGTACCAGTGCGCTGAGCCATCTTCCACTGGAGCAGCTGCTCCAAGCGCTGTGTCCAACCTGGCCTTGAGCACTGCAGGGATGGGGCAGCCACAGCTTCTCTGGGCACCCTGTGCCAGCGCCTCAGCACCCTCATGGTACCACGTTTCTCCCCTATGTCCAGTTCAAACCCATTGCCCCTTGTCCTTTCCCTGCAGGCCCTGGTCAAAAGTCTCCACCTTTCCTCTGAGCCCCCTGAAGTCCTGAGCAGCCACAGGAAGGTCTCCCTGGAGCTGTCCCTTCTCTGGGCTGCACAGCCCCAACCCTCTCCCCTTTCTCCACAGCAGCTGTCCCAGCCCTTGGGCTGCTTTGAAAGCTCCTCTGGACCCAGCAGGTCCATGCACGTCTTGTGCTGGGGACCCTGAGGTGGACGCAGAGCTCCAGGGGATGTCAGGAGAGCAGAGCAGAGGAGCAGCATCCCCTGCCTGGCCCTGCCGGTCCCACTGCTGGTGATCAGCCCAGGAGACACTTGGCTTTCTGGGCTGCAAACACACAGTGCTGGGCCATGTCCTGTTTGTCACCCACCAGCATCCCTGAGTCCTTCTCCACAGGGCTGAATGCCTCACTGAGCAGAAGGTTTTTGGTGACCAGCAGTGGTTTTCATTTCACTGCAGGAACCATCACTGTGGATTGTGTATCCATTTCCTTCCTCTTTCTGCAGAACACTGGATACAGGGCAGGTTAGGGCTGTGCGGACAGCTGGTCCTGCAGGATGGCTTCCTGCCTCTAGCCTGGTTATTTCCAGGCTCAGGACTGTTAGGAGAGTCCAGCAGCATGCTTGGGGTGGAAGTGCTCCCAGCCTGGAGCTGGGGGTGCTTGCAGTACTCGTCTCCAGATGCTAAGGGGCTGGGCAGCAGATTTCAGCAGTCTCCAAAACATCTGTGTTTCCTTTTTTCTGTTCAGAAACGAAGGAGGAGCTGGAAGAGCTGATGTCTGACATAAAGAAGACAGCAAACAAAGTACGCTCCAAGCTAAAGAGTGAGTATTTGCCTGTGATGCTGCTCTGGAGCTCTGCCCACTGCTCTCCACTGGGCAGGGGTGCAGCATGCAGGGAGCGTTGCTGCCCTGCTCCATGCCTCCACTGCCCAGCACTCACCATTCATCCTCCGTGACCAGAAATGCCATGGGGCCCTGGCTGTCATCTCAGCCCTGTGCTGGCAGCACCTGGGGTGTGACACGGGGTCAAGACAGTTTTGTGGTGGTTTGCTCCGGGTGGGATAGGGCAGGTTACAGACCCACAGCCCTGCCCCATCTGTGCATCCTCTGGTGTCAGCTTGAGCTGGCACTGGGAGCTGCAGAGCATGGGGAAGAGACATCTGCTGTTACTTTGCTGGGATCTCCTGGGGATGGATGTCACTTTCTGTCCCCCTAGCATCCTCCAGCTGCTTTTATTTGCCCTTTGTGATTTTGCCCCCTTGTGCCCCAGTCCCAAGGTGGAGGTGATGGAGTGGGGCTGTGAGCACTGGCAGGCACTGGGCTCTTGCAGTGAGCAAACCCCCAGCATGGCCAAAGGTTGGTTTGCCAGGGCTGAGCTGTTGAAGAGGTGCTGCTGGGGAATGTGCAAGCCTCCAAGGAGAGCTGGCCCTTCCCTGATGAGCCTGTTGGCACAGGCAGCCAAGGCAGGTGCAGCACCAAGGGGTCCCACGCAGGTTATCCTGTCTAATCAACATGTCCTGTTGTCTTGGCATGCCTCTGCTTAGGCAGTGCATGGAAAGAGCATGGTCAGTGGGACTGTTGGTTTCCACCATCGAAGAGTCAATCAATGTCTTTGACAAGTGGACAGTGAGAACAACGTGACTGTCAGCCTGCTGGTGGCTGGGGCTGTGCTGCAGCACTTGTCTGAGCCCAGAAACTCAAGATCAGATCCCAGGGAATGCAGGTGGTCAGTGAGAATGGTAGGTAGGAGGCAGGTCCTCCCAGCACAGCTCAGATTTGCCTTGGACATCAGTGTGGGATTTGGTTGCGACTGTTGTAGGAGACCTGGCTGTGTCTGAAGGATCAGAGAGGAGCTGATGCTTCCCCCATGGCAGCAACATTCCCCCTAATCGCAGGGTTTCGTGGGAGCCCTGCAGTCATGGAGAGCTTAGATATGGCTAGATCTGTTTGCTAGGTTTGTCACCACTGGCTTGGCCATGTCCCATACATATGGCAGAAGGTGACTTGTACCTGCTTTGTCCCCTTGCTACCCTCTGTCCTCCTGACACATGCCCTCACGTAGACCCAGAAAGGAGAGTTAAGGATCAGCTTACCCATTTCATAGACCAGGGGACCTCTTCCCATGGCCCAGAGCTCCACCAGCTATACTGGGATCACTCCCTGGTGTCCAGATGCAGACAGGGTTTAGCCCATGCAAAACAAAAATCCTTTTCCATAGGTGTCATCCTATAGGTGTTTGTTCTGTGGTTTTTAGGGTGCTTCAGGAGCCTGAAGGATTGCAGGACAGGCTCCGATTCCTGTTTCCTTCTCCAGAAAAGACTCACTGGTACCGTTTTTACCTGGAGCAACAGATGTTAGTCCCTGTGCTTTGTCCCATGTCACGGCCAGCATGATCAATGAAAGAAAACAGTCAGGGCTCATCAAAACCACCATCTGCTGACAACAAATGAACTTCTTTAGGACAGACGTTGCTCATGCAGTGGCTCAGTCTAATTACCAGCTTCTTGGGAAAATGTGAATTTATTAATGATCATAAACGCACAATGTTTGCCAATACTGTTCCTTGGGAACAGTTTGTGACGAACGTGGAGGAAGACCAGTTGCTGACAGAGTATGTTGGGCAGGCAGCAGGCAATGTGCACACAGGCAGGAGCATGCACAGAGACGTTCTGTGGCCATCAGGCTGTGTGAGACAGAGCCTTTCACATAAGCTGTAGGTCAGATGCTAGTTCCAAGAGAGAATAGGAGGGAATGCAGAATTAGTGCTGATGTTCTCCAGCCCTTCCCCAGAGCAAGCTGTGCCACTGGACACCTCTTCCAGCACCACAGAGGGTTCCCCAGGCCCACAGTCCTCCTCACAGTGCTGCTGCTCTCCACAGGCTGCTGCTGTGGGGCCACACATGCTAACCAGCACACAGCAGAAACAGATGCCCATCGTGTGGTTATGTCCCAGGCTCTCACCTTGCCACTCTTGAGTGGTGATGGGGAGATACTGAGCTGCTCCAGGGAATGGGGAGTCCCTGCTTCAGGTGAAACCTGCCCCATACTGGGCTCATGGGACCTACTCCATTGTGGAGGTGCTGGGGACAGAGGGCTGTGGGACATCTGTGTTGGGAAGGTGCCATCAGCCAAACTCAAGGGACACCACCAGCTCACACCTGGTGGTCTACATGGTGCCATGCATCTCTGTATGCTGGACCAGCCTGCTGCTGGGAGCTTTCTGACAGGCTTTTGAAGTCCCTGCATTTCAGGTTTTGAATTAGTGTGTCCCAAGCTGGCCTCAAGGAGCAGCCTGTGCCCGACCTCCTGCCCTGCCCTCTCCCTGCCCAAATCATGATGGGATGCGGAGCAGGGCAGTGCTGCTGCCTGCTGTCATTTATGGGTTTTGGACAAGGGAAGAATTCATCTCACTTAGTTGCATTACTGGGCATAATTAAAAGGGCAAAGCTATGCTTTGCTGCAGAGGACTGTGCAGCAAGGTGAAGCACGCTCTCACCATCCTGCTGGGTCCTGCCTGGGCACGAATGGGCAGCTGGGACACCTTTTAGGGTCCCTGGAGAAGTTTGAGCTTTGGTATTTTGCGGAGACATTTTAGCTGTGATTCCTCCTCGTGCCTAGCAGGGGGAGAACAGCACTCCATAGAATCATGGCATCACCCAGCTTGGAAAAGACCTTGAAGATCATCAATCCACCCTCAGCACTGCCAAGGCCAGCACTAACCCATGGCACCAAGGCCTCGTCTCCATGCTGTGTGAACACTTGCAGGGATGGTGCCTGCAGCCCTGCCCTGGGCAGCCTGTTCCAATGCACCCTCTAGGGAGGAAATTTGTCCTCATCTCCAATCTAACCCTCCCCTGATGCAGCTTGAGGCCGTTTCCTCTTGTCCTGTTACTTGTTCCTTGGGAGCAGAGCCCAGCCCCTCCTGGCTCCATCCTCCTGCCAGGCACTTGTAGGGAGCCATCAGGTCCCCCCAGTTGTTTGTATATTGTAAAGTGTGGAGATCAGACCCAAGCATTCCATCAGTTTTGCATTTAAATCCTCCCTTACCAGCCTGGGGGACGAAGGTGCTGCCCTCCACAGCACCAAGCCTCAGCTGGTGGCCAGGCACCGAGTGCTTTGCAGTAATGGAACGGGGCTTTGCTGCTTGTCCAGGCTGAATTGCTGGCTAGGGTGAGGAGCTGGGGAGTGCTCAGTGCCAGGTGCTTCTCAGTTCACAAACATCAATCTCTTACAGTCCCTTTGCCAAGCAATTCATTTTCCTTCTCCAAACAGCATGAAATAACCTATGCCCTTCTCCCCTGACCAGGTATTGAGCAGAGCATTGAACAAGAGGAAGGACTGAACAGGTCATCTGCTGACTTGCGGATAAGGAAGACTCAGGTCAGTCTCTGCCCTGTGGCACTGGGATGGGGAGGAGAGGATGCGGCTGGAGGTAGTGGAGGGGTCTTCAGTGTAAAGAACTTCTTTCTGCTGAGGATGGACGAGCATTGGAACAGGCTCCCCAGGAGGGGCTGGAGTCTCCCTCTCGAGACATTCAACCCCCACCTGGATCTGTTCCTGTGTGACCTGCTCTGGGGGCAGGGGGTTGGCCTGGGTGATCTCTAGAGGTCCCTTCCAACCCTGACAGTTGTGGGATTCTGTGTTCCCAGAGGTGATGGGAGAGGAGGGCTTAGCTTTAGAGCAGTCAAGTTGTGGTGTGCACATACTGGGCAAAGGAATGCAGCATGGTGCCAAATAGGGGAGTGCAAAAGCCAGCCTGAAGGACCTGTGACTTAAGTATGTGGCAAGGCAGCTGTGGAGGGGAGAGCAGTGTGCTTTGTCCTTGTGTGCAAGTCTGGATGTCTCCGTGGATGAACACAGGGGTAGGCTTCTTCACATCCACATGAAGCATCTCACTGAAGGTGATTTTGAGTGGAGCACATAAACCTTCTGAAGTTCCAGCTTTGAGGGGGAGAATGTTTGTCCTCAGTGTGTTCAGAAACCTCAAGTCTCTGTGTTTCTGGAAGGATGCTTGAGCAGCCCTTAAATGAGCCCAAGGCTCAGTGCAGCTGGGTAACACCTGAAATTTCACTCTAGCCTTAGAGGAGGGGTGGCCTTCAGAGAGCACTGTGCTGTGGAGTTCTGGCATTTCCCCTTTATCTACTTTTCAGTGTGGGAAGCCACTTGTGTTATCTGCCCTGGGCTGCAGTAGGTGCAGGATCATTACCACGGGGATGGTAAATGCTCACCTCTGCAGAGGCAGCTTCCAGCTTGGAGCCCAGCATCTCCCTGGCCCTGCACCAGAGGCTGTCACAGCCGAGCCTAAGTCTGTGGAGAACCAGTCCTCTGCAACTGGGGGGTGAGGGAAATGCTTGTCTCCAAAACAAGTGGGAAGGAGAATTGCTGGGGCACAGCAAAAGCAAACCAAAGGCTGGTGCAACAGCACACAGCAAAGCAGCATCTCTGCATTTACCACTCTGGAGGCACTGCAGAGTGCTGACAGCAGTGCTGTGAAACCCCCACTGGGCTTTCTGCTCTGCTGAGTTCTCCACTGTGACCTTCAGGAGCTGTTTGCCATCTCAAATGGAGGTGTTGAATGGCAGTGGCATGGAGGGGAGAGCAGGGAGGTGGCAGTGGACAGTGGCTGTCTCATGGTGTGCCCATGTTTCCCAGGGAAAGGTATTGATTCTGCAGTGTCTGATGAAACTAGGGCTGGCCACAGACTGGTGCTGTGTAGCCTAGGGCCCTGAATTTGAGCAGGGTTTATTCTTGCTCCATGCTGAAACGCTGCAGTTGGGACATCATGGTGGCATGTAGGAGAGCAGGGTTCAGGGCTCTGCTCCACCAGAGTCCCAGAGTCATCTGGGTCAGAAGGCACCTTCAGAGATGATCCATTTCCAACCCCCTGCCATGGGCAGGGACCCCTCCCACTGGAGCAGCTGCTCCAAGCCCCTGTGTCCAACCTGGCCTTGAGCACTGCCAGGGATGGGGCAGCCACAGCTTCTCTGGGCACCCTGTGCCAGCGCCTCAGCACCCTCAGCCTCAGTCAACCCTCATTCAGTTTAAAACTGTCACCCCTTGTCCCGTCCCTGTAGGCTCTGGTCAAAAGTCTTTCTTCATCTTTCCTATAAGCTGCCTTTATATATTGAACAGCTGCAGTGAGGTCCCCCCAGACCGGTCTCTTCTGACAGCTGCGCAACCCAAACTATGCATGATTCAGTCAAGGAAGTGAGGGATTTTCTTGTAATTTGGGCATTTCTGAGCATTTCTTTAGGCTCTGCTGCAGGTAATGAGGGACAGGAGCTCCCCTGCGCAGTGTTGGGAGGCTGAGGTGGGTGATGTAGCACACTGCTCCGCTTTGGGGCTTTGGCTTCCAGCCTGGCTGGTTTGGCTCTAGGCTCCTGCAGCTGCTCATCCTCTCAGGAATGCTGACCCTTGCTGGGACCCCATGACTAGTGCTTTGTGTGCCATTTGCACACTCGTGTGCACAGGATGGGATGGAGGCTGATGCTGAGCTTGTGTTGTCTCAGGGTTCTCTTGCTGGTTTTGCCTGTCACCACACAGTGTGGGTTAGAGGGGCTGAGAGCTCTGGTGACCTGGACCAATGCACCGGCTGTAGCTGTCATGTGGGAAACAGTGTGGAGTGAGTTTGCATTAAGAAACAGTATATGGTACTGAATTGCCAGATGTCCTAACTACTTTTAGGCAGCAGAACTTCTCCATCATTCCCTAGAGTACACCCAAACAGGTAGATAGTACTTGCTGTCCAGTTTCTGCCAGGGCGCAGCAAGGGACGGTTGTTATCATGTTCTTAATTCATTACATTTGAACTATTCTGTTTGTCCCTATTCTGTTTGTTTCTAACAGAGCAAATAGCAGTAGTTTGGGTCCTTGTTACTCAGAACAGCTTTTGCTCTGGTTGCTTTTGTGCTTGCTTTATCTGGCTGGTGTCGGGCTCAATCCTGAAGCAAACACAAATGTGGATCTGCTGCTGCTGGCATCCCCCAGCTCCCCCACAGCATGAGCACTATAGAAATGCCTTTCTCTTCATTAGAAACCTTGAAGGCCAAGGTTCCAGGTTTCACTGGATGCTTTGTGGGGGTGTCAAAGCCCTGTGAGGGTATCCAGAGCTGTGTGAGCTCTTTGGAAATCCAGCAATTGGGCTGCTTCTCCTGTGCTTGGGAAGTGAAGAGTTGCTGGACCCAGGTGCAACAACCCCATTTCCTAACTTCAGTTAATATTTCCTGTATAGTGAGTTTCTTTCAAATACAAGGTACGTTTTGATATGCTTTTTGTTTGCCCTGAATATACAGGAAGTTTTATTGCATGACTGAAAGCCATTTAAAATGCTTTTTCCAGCCCATTTTGCGTGAAACTCTGTGTTCCTTCAAAAATCAAATGCATTTTTCAGACATGTGGGATGCCTGTGGGAACATAAAATAACAATCTGACAAGAGAAACCTTAAATTAAATAACTTCTTAAGTAAAAGAGGCCTGGTGGGGTATACTGCTCAGCAGAAAGGGCTGTCATGTAACAGCCAGGCTATCTTTGGCTGCAGATAAACAATATGTTGATTCTCTTTAGCTTAATAAGAATGAACTGGATTTTAGGAAGAGGATGTGGAGAAGGCAGAGGAAGAGTCTCTTGGATGGCACCTCACATCTTTGCTGGATTTCAAGCCACGATGCTCAGGAGCTGCTTTAACCCTGCTTTGGGCCAGGCACCTCTTGAGCAGAGGCTGCCTGCGGAAGCTGGAGCTGCTGGGGGCTTTTGTGTGAGGTTTGCCAGCCCGGGAGGAATACAATGAGCTCACTCTGAGTCTCTGCCATAAATACCAAGCTGCTGCTTGCTCAGAGTCACTGCAAAGCAAACACAAGTATATCCAAAGCAAACACAAGTATATCCTCAAGAAGTCTCCAGTGCTGTCTCATGGGCTGCTCTGGGTGTACTGACACCTGAATGCTGGTGTGCCCTGGGCATGTCTGACATTACAGAGATGCTGCATTGTGCTGGTCTCCCTGATCCAGAGAAGCCTTCAAAGCAGCCCAAGGGCTGGGACAGCTGCTGTGGAGAAAGGGGAGAGGGTTGGGGCTGTGCAGCCCAGAGAAGGGACAGCTCCAGGGAGACCTTCCTGTGGCTGCTCAGGACTTCAGGGGGCTCAGAGGAAAGATGGAGACTTTCAATCAGGGCCTGCAGGGAAAGGACAAGGGGCAATGGGTTTGAACTGGACATACGGGAGAAACGTGGTACCATGAGGGTGCTGAGGCACTGGCACAGGGTGCCCAGAGAAGCTGTGGCTGCCCCATCCCTGGCAGTGCTCAAGGCCAGGTTGGACACAGGGGCTTGGAGCAGCTGCTCCAGTGGAAGGGGTCCCTGCCCGGGGCAGGGGTTGGAGCTGGATCATCTCTGAAGGTCCCTTCCAATGCAGATGATTCTGTGAGTCCATGATCCTTTCATGAATACCCCTCATGCCCTGAGAAGCTGCTGCTTTGCAGCAGAACAGCCTGAGCCCTGTCTGAGCCCTGTGTGAGCTCCCAGCTGCTGGTGAGGGCTGAGCTCTGCCATCTGTGCGCTCACAGCTCTGATGAGCTGCACAGTGCCAGCATCCCCTTGGGTCATCAGCCTCTCCACTCTCCCCCAGCCCTGGGAAGGGTCCACAGCTGTTTTCCTGCCACCATTACATGTTTTAGGATGACAGAACATGACTCTCACCAAGGGTGACCGGTGACACCCCCTTGCCAGCCCTTCCTGCTGGGACAGCAGAGGGGACAGGAGCATAGTGCTTGGAATGCTGCTGCCAGCAGCCATGGAGGGCAAGGAGCTTGGCATGATGTGAGGGCAGCAGCAGCAGAGCTGCATGGCTGAGCCCCATGTCCTACTGCTGGTGGTTCTTCAGGCTGTGCAAGTGTCATTGGCCATAATGAAGCTCCCAGCGGTGGGATGGGTTTTTCTGCATCTTTATAAACAGCTCAACCATTATCAAGAACAAGAAATGCCCTTTTTTAACTGCAAGGAAAACTACCTCCAAACAAAGCCTTCCACAGCCCTGAGGAGCAGTCCAAAGGCTTTAATGTTCCCACAAGCTGATCTAGTGAAAGATGCCCCTGCTTACTTGCGGGGGAGAGGGAGTGTTGGACTGAATCTTTGAAGACCCCTTCCAACCTCAACTGTTCTGATACTGTGAAACTCCATTTCTGGCATATCGGGGAAAGGGCTAATTCAAGAGATGTGTTTGGATGAAGGATGCTCTGTCCTGCCCTTCCTGACCATCTGCAGGGCTGTTGGTAGAGCTCATCCTGACAGCGGGGTCAGACAGCAAGGTGGGCCAGCCTGGGGGGTCAGTGCTCAGCAGCCCCATGGTCAGTGTAATTCTAAGGTTTTCTGGTGCATTTCCTGGAGAAGGGGAAGCAGCCTGGCAAGGTGAGCGTGCTCTGCATGCAGGGCTGGCAGCTCGCTCAGCCTGGGGCAGGTGGGCATCCCCTGTGTCCCTGTGGTGCCCAGGGGAGCCCTCCAGTGTGAGGAGGAAAAGTGGGACCTCACTTCTGGAGTGAGGACAGTGGCCCCAGGCAAGCCCTGGCCAAGCCTGTGTGCTCCAGCCCTGGGCTTCCTCCACCAGCCATGTGCAGACAGGTCGGGGTTTGGTGCTCAGGGCACAGGGCTCCCCCAGGACCTCCACTCCCAACCCCAGCACCACAGAGTGACTGCTGTGTGCCCATCCTGTGCTGTGCCACGTCCAGCACATCCTGGCAGTGTGGCCAGGCCAGCAGGGCTAGACCCAGGGCACTGCTGTGGCCTCAGCTCTGGGCTGCTTGGCCACAAGCTGTGGTTTGGGTGAGGAGGATGGTGCCAACCATGACTCTCAGGTCTGCCGCCACCATAGGCTGTCTTCTGGGGGCTGAAGGTTATGCTTGGGTTGGTTTTGGGTGAGGAGTGCATCTGGTCCATGCCCCTGGGGCCACATCCCCTGCTGCCCCTTGCACTTCATCCCCCTCCTTGGACCAGCTTTTGGGCTCAAAATGCTTTTTGGGCTGCTGGAGGTGCAGGGGGTGCTCAGGGCTGAGCCTGCCCCAGCTCGGGGGTGTCAGGGCTCTCCCTCCTGCAGGACCCTCACCCCACTCTCCCTTCCTCTCCCCTCCGCAGCACTCAACACTGTCACGCAAGTTTGTGGAGGTGATGTCCGAGTACAACGCCACGCAGACTGACTACCGGGAGCGCTGCAAGGGCAGGATCCAGAGGCAGCTGGAGATCAGTGAGTAAACCTGGAGGGGGAACAGAGCCAAGCTCTGGGGTCATGTCCTGCCCGGGCTCCCACAGATCCAAGCAGCTCCTGCCACTGTGCAGAGCTCCCCCTTGGAAACCCACAGTGCACGGGGGCTGTGTTCTCACCCGTGGGAGCAACCAGGACACAGCTCCTGCTGGGACATAGTCACAGCATCACTGAATCATAGAACAGTTTGGGTTGGAAGGGACCTTCAAAGGTCATCTATTTCAACCCCCCTGCAATGAGCAGGGACTTCATGTGGTGCTATTTGCATTTCAGTGTCAAACTGCATCCAGCTAAGCACGAAAAACCTCCCCTCAGGTTTTCCTAACTGCTGGGTAGAGAGCACAGGGAGGACAATTCCTTCCTTGGTTACAGCTAATTTTGAATTCCGAGCAGCTGGCGGGGATTCCTGACTCCCATGTCTTGCTGTGCCTTTCCTCTGGGTGGTTGTCATTGCCAGTGAACTGAACTGAACATAAAACCAGAGAACAGACCTCTCCAAATGGGGGCACTCAGTGCTCCCAGCAGTTCCCCTTGCTGGATAAGGAGCACAAGCCTCAATGCCCATTCCAGGCATCTCCAGGACCCTGGTGGCTCCTGACAGCAGTAGTGGTGTCTTCTGGTGTCCAAAGGTGGATGGCAGGTGATGCCTCCAAGGATGTCACCAGCACACGCTGAGATCAGAAGCCTGGTCCTGCCTGTCCACAAAACCTGCTGTGTCCTGGTGGGTCTCCGTGGCCATCAGTGACACTGAGTTTAGTTTTAATCATCTCCCAGCAGAGAAGAACCACACCACCCTTGTGATTAGGGGAATAAGCAAGCAAGGGAGAAGTCAGGGAATGCAGGGATTAAAAGAGATTTCTGCAAATAATCTCATTTTCAGATGTGTTCGTGGGTTTGGGGCTCAAATGAAAGGGTCTGAATCCTAGTCCAGGGTTGGGTTTTTTCTCGCAAGCAAATGTGTGGTTTTCTTCCCTTTCACAACTCACAGTGAATAATAAAGTAGGAGATTCTTGAGTCAGAATGGTGTCCTTGATAGCCACCTGTGGGAATGTCCTTCAGGAGCTGCAGGTGCCCAGGGATCTGCGTGCAGTAGCACATGGGAGTTTCTTTGAAGGGCTAGAAGGAGAGTTGGCTGTGCAAGCCTCTCCTCTGTTGAGATTACTCTTTATGAACTATTATAATAAGAGCAATGATTCACACTGGCTGAATGGAAAGACTGGCTGACACAAAGCTCAGCAATACCTTCATGTAAAGCAGGATGAGTGTGTCACTGCTCCAGCTGACCGGCTCACTCATCAGCTAATGCCAGGCTGTTACCCCTCCAGCGAGAGGGATGGCTTGGAATGGAAACAGGAATTGAGATATCCCTGTACCTCCCTTCTAATAGAGAAAGTCTGAAAGGGCTTACTTAGGTCCTTACTGTCTGCAGACCTGCTAAAACCTTCCTCTTGTTTTTCTACTCCTGGATTTTGGAAGGATCCTGATGCTTTGCTTAAATTATGGAGCTATATTAAATGATCCCTTTCTTTGCTCTGTTTATCCTGTGGGGCTGTCAGTGCCTGGCAGAGTCTGAGGCTTCTCAGGACACACTGGTGCAGTGGCTGGGTGCAGAGGAGGTGTCCTAGTTAGTGATGATGAGGGACCAGCTTCCCCTTTGCATGGAGGTGTGGAGCAGATGCGGAGGCAGGATGGTGCTGGGAAGGTACACGATCCTGTGCACAGTCCTTTGCAAGAGCTGGGTTCTTCTGTCAGGACACTGGGTAATCCCTTCTGACAAAAAGCCACAAGATTATTGAGCTTCAACAAGAGTGCTTCCTGGGCAGAGGGCTCTGTCCTCATGTGTTCCAGTGAGGACCTTGAGTCCCTGCTGCTCTGGGGGCTCTTGGGCATGTTATTTGGAATGGAGCTCAGCTGCAGTGTGGTGACTGCAGGAAGCTCTATGAAATCCTCAGCTCTCTTTTCAGCTATGAATCCAAAGATAGAAAGAGCCAAGAGCTCTGACACTGGAGTCAGCAAATCACTCAGGCTTTGAAAGTGTGAGAGCAGGGACTTCTCAGCTGCCCTGGGGAGGCTTCCCCACACCTGCTGAGCTTCTGCAGCCTGCTGGGGTCTGCTTCTTGCTCTGGAAGCAGGGCAGTCACAGAAGTGGTGGTGTAGTCACTGCCCCAGGCCATAGCCACCCCCTGGGGCACCCCAAAGCCCTCCCAGGGTCTGCCCTGAAGATGCCATGGGGGGATCCCAGGATGGGCTGTGCCCCAGGGTTGGTGATGGCAGCACAGCAGCTGGGGGCTGTCCTCTGCCTGGACCGAGCGGTGTCCCCACTGCAGTGTCTGCTGCTGGGAGCCTCTGTGCTGCCTGTGCTGGGAAGTGTTGCTGCTTTGCTTTTTCCCTCACTGTTTTGGCCATTGTGACAAATCTAATGAGGTTTTGCTCCGGGGAAGTTGGATTTGAAGCTTAGAGGAGCTTTCTCTGCTGGGTGTGGAGGTGCTGCACAGAACTACTTGGTTTTGTGAACAGTGTTGTTAAATGCGAGACCAAGGAGCCAACAATAAGGCATCTGCTGTCTCCAAAGCCCTGTGAGAATGAATCAGCCTCTGCCTCACTCCGCAAGAGGTTAACTGATGTACAGAGAGGCAAGCTGCGCATGTACCCAGGCTGCCCTTCAGCCAGGAAGGTCTGGGGGCTGCTCTGGCCCTGGCAGCTCACGTGGTGCTGAGATGGGTGATTTAGGATTCCTGTGACACTGGTCGGGAATGAGCAGTGTTTATCTGAGCTGGAAGTGTGTCGCTGGATGGAAATGCCAGCACAGCGCTGGAGTTGGCCCCTGCAGCCAACTGAGGGTCCAAAGGGCTAGGGAGGCTGGTGCAGTTTGTGACATGCTGGGCTGTTACAGATGAAGTCAGCTCATCCCAACCACCCTGCAGGCAGTGTCAACCTGTCCGAGCTGCACTGGGTAACACTGCCCTGGCCACCACACATGTTCAAGCCTGGCCTTGAACACTGCCAGGGATGGGGCAGCCACAGCTTCTCTGGGCACCCTGTGCCAGCGCCTCAGCACCCTCATGGTACCACATTTCTTCCCTATGTCCAACCTCACCCTACTCTTGATCACTTTAAAACCATTGTCTTGTGCTGGGGACCCTGAGGTGGACGCAGAGCTCCAGGGGGTGTCAGGAGAGCAGAGCAGAGGAGCAGCATCCCCTGCCTGGCCCTGCCGGTCCCACTGCTGGTGATCAGCCCAGGAGACACTTGGCTTTCTGGGCTGCAAACACACAGTGCTGGGCCATGTCCTGTTTGTCACCCACCAGCATCCCTGAGTCCTTCTTCACAGGGATGCTCTCCATCCATCCATCCATCCATCCATCCATCCATCCCTCCCTTTCTCTCTTCCTCCCTTCCTCCCTTCCTCTTTCTCTCCCCCAATCTGTGCTGGTACTGGAGATTGCCCTGCCTCAGGTGCAGGACCTTGCATAGAAAGAGACATGTAGTGAAGTGTGAAGGTGTCCTTGTTTAAGGAACTCCCCATGCAAGGTGGCAATGTGTTCCATGCCTGTGGGGTGGTGGCCAGGTATGGCTGGGCAGGCAGGTCCCTCCTCCGTGCTCCCTGGGCACTGATACACTTGTGGTGAAGGTTTGGACCAGGGTCAAGGTTTGTGGCATCTCCCCCAGTCCCTGGTGCAGCAGCACTGGAAGCAGGAGCACTGTTCATGCTGGAGACTCAGTGTAACCCAGGGAGTGAGTAATCTGCCTGTGCTCTGTCGGAGTGTGGAGTGTGTCCATGAGGAAGGGAAGGCAGCCATGCACAATGGGTGAATTGCTCCCAAAGGAGGAGGGCTGTGTTGCAGGGGGAAGGGCAGAGACTGGTTTCTGATAGGCAGCTGCAGCGCTAGAACTCAGGCAGCCCAGCAATTGCAGCAGTACCTGCTCAGCCAGCAAACCCTGCTGAGCCCAGTGTCCTCGTCACCTCCAGCTAGCCCGGGATCTGCAGCATCCCTGCTCTTGGCTTGCTGCTCTCAGTCACAGAATCCCAAAGGTTGGAAGGGACCTCGAGAGATCATCTCGTCCAAGGCCCCTGCAAGAGCAGGGTAAACTCACCTGCATTGTAGCATCACAGGAGAAAAATGTGAATGTAAAACCATAAATTGTTATAATACTTAATGACTTTCCATAAGTAATAAATCCAAATTTCTGTACAAGTTGCAGAATATCAATGATTTATAAAATACTGACAAGTTAGAAGTTCGCCACCAACTGGGTCCTGGTGTCTGCTGCTCCTTTGGCACCGCTCCCTGCCAAACAGGAACAGGCAGTGGCAGATGGGCTTTCTGGGTGAGCTGGGCCAAGCTGACTGCTTGACCCCCCTAAAGAAGAGGGTCGCAGGGCTGGTACAGAGCCAGGGTATGGGATGGCAGCTCCCTGAACCACCTGGTGCCCTCTCCAGGCTGGAAGCTGCACTAGGGAGAGGCCATGGAGACGGGAGCACAGTGCAGTAAGGCTGCAGGACTTGTGGCTCACGGCTGACCTGTGTTGTGTCACTTGCAGCTGGGAGGACCACCACCAGCGAGGAGCTGGAGGACATGCTGGAGAGTGGCAACCCAGCCATCTTCTCCTCTGGGGTAAGCACTGGGGGATGTGCTGCCACAGGGGAGAGTGCAGCAGGGCTCTTGGGTCTCGCCTGAGGATGCTGCCTGAGCAGAGGGTGGAGTGGGGTGTCCCTCTCTTGATGCCCAGCATCTGAGGGGCTAAGCACACTGCTCACTGGGCCCGTCTTCTTGCAGATCATCATGGATTCAAACATCACCAAGCAGGCACTGAATGAGATTGAGACACGGCACAGCGAGATCATCAAACTGGAGAACAGCATCCGAGAGCTGCACGACATGTTCATGGACATGGCCATGCTGGTGGAGAGCCAGGTAGGGAGACACTGCAGCCCTGTGGCTGGCTCGCGTGGGGAGGTTGAAGGATGATGGGGCTGCCTGGATGGGTGCTGAGAGGAAAAACTGCATCTGGGATTGATGTGGGTACCACTGGGGCTGAGCTGGGCTCCTCAGGGCTGAGCCACCCAGAGTTGGGGGCTGTGGCATTCCCAGGGTGAGAGGTGCAGTGATGGGCTCAGGAGGAGGGCAGTGGGTGTCTGCCATGCAGATGCAGATCTCCATCTCCTCTGGAGCACTGGGTGCTGCTGGGTGAGCTTGGGGTGCCACCAGACGTGGTGGTCCTGCCAGGCTGCCCCTGCCCTGCCACCGGCCTCAGTGCTCGGCCCCTGAGCTGGGCACGTGTTCGGTGTCTCTGCTCACCCCACTTCTTGCCCACCACGCTGCCATGGCCCGAGGAGACATCAGTGGCAGGTAAAGCCCCGCTGAGCCCCTGCCGGTGCTGCATGCTCTGCTGTGCATGGCCATGCCCTGCATGCCTGCGGCTCTCGTGTGGTGCTAGGGCCTGCCTGTGCTGGGCAGGCAGGGGCGGTTGTGTGGGGCAGCCTTGGTGCCTGTTCTGTCTGCCCTGGAGCACAGATGGGGTTTGCAGTTCCCTGACCTGCTCGAAGGGCTGCACTGTGCCAGCACCCTGCACTGCCCTGTGGGGTGGGAGGCTGGCACCAGGGGCAGAAGGGTGCTGGGCTGGCAGCGGTGCTGGCAGCTGCCTGCTCTGCCCTACGCATGGCACAGATGGGAAGGAGAAGCAGCAGCTTTAGGCAAGGCAGGGAGCAGCAGAAGCCTGGTGGGGGTCAGTGCCTTGGGGATAACACCCAATGCTCTCCTGCATTAGGTCAAGAAATGAGCTTTGCAGAGCTGCTTTCCAGGACCCGCTGGCTCTGCAGCCCCTCTGTGCCATGCAGGAGGGCACTGGGCTTCAAGCCACCCACCCCCTGTCAGTGACATGAACTGTCAGGCTCTGTCTCCGGCTGCTGCAGGACCTGGCTGCTTCCCTGTGTATTCAGGATGGGCAGCGCACACCAACCCATGTCCCCATGTCCACAGCAGTCTGCATTCCCTGCCCAGCCCTGCAGCCTCACTGGGAGGCCCTGCACTCTCAGCAGGGTGCTGGTGCAGATGAGAGCAGTTGGTTGTCCCTGCATGTGCATGGTTTTGTGAGCATCCCACGTGGCACTGCTGATGCGGTCCCTGCTCCGTGCCATGCCTCTGCTTTCAGCAGCGTGGTGTCGGTGCAGATCCTGTTGTGGCTTTGATGTCACCGGAGATACTGGGTAGGGCAGCTACCAGGCTAAGACCGGGCTGGAGACCCCTTGACCTTCCCCTTTCTTGCCTCCCTGCTAGGATGTGCACATTGGTCCCAGCCCTTCTGGGACAGAGCCCCCACTCCAGGGCACTGTGGGGCAGCCACTGCCTGCTTGAACTGAGGGTCCCTCTCTCGCTCACAGGGCTGCTGGGCAGGGCAGCGTCCGCACGGTGCTGGGGAACAGAGCAGGAAGGAGCTCACGTCTGCGTGCGTGCGGGCACGTGGGCTCTGTCCCCGTTCTGCAGGGCGAGATGATTGACCGCATCGAGTACAACGTGGAGCACTCAGTGGACTACGTGGAGCGAGCGGTGTCTGACACCAAAAAAGCAGTGAAGTACCAGAGCAAAGCCAGACGGGTGAGTCACGGCACTGGCTGACCTCTCTGACCCCACTGCCTGCCCCAAGGATCGGGCAGCTTGGCACAGCCTCACAGGTGCCTGGACTCTGCTTTGCCCGACACCACTGGGTGCAGCACAGGTCCCATGGGTGTCACCAGCTTAGGCAGAGCTCCCTGGCACAAGCTGTGTGAACAATGCCAATGAGCCATGGGCAGAGGTGCTGCTTGGGGGGATAGAAAAGGGGACAAGGGTGGATGGATCCTGTAGAGATCCTGTGTGGATCCTGCTGTGAGAGCCACATCCCTTGACAAAAATGCAGTAAACAGGCATGGTCCTGCTCTGACCCTGAGTGCAGAGGCAGCTGCCTGGCCCTGTGTCAGCTCAGGGACCTAGGAGCCACCAGCTCAGCTTTGCCAGCCCAGGGCTGAAGGGAGAGCTGGGGTGCCCATCCCTGCCCCTCTGGCCCCCAGGGTGCCGCTCATAGCCTGGCAGGAGGAAACAGGAATGGGGCAGAGCGCAACCCTGAGCTCTCAGTTTGCAGACCCCCAAACTCACACCCCCCTCTCCCCTCTCTCCCTGCTGGTGCTGGGACACCTGAGCAGAAGAAGATCATGATCATTATCTGCTGTGTGATCCTGGGCATCGTCATCGCCTCCACCTTCGGTGGCATTTTCGGCTAGACTCACCCCGCGGGACTGTTTGTGTGCGATGGACGGAGCTGCGTGTGCCATGGGGCTGCGTGTGCCATGGGGCCGCAGCCGCACCGGAGCAAACCACGCAGCCCCGGAGCCTCCCAGCAGCATTTCAGTTTCTAATGCATGGTTGTTTGTGACGCTGTGTGTGCGGTGCGGTGCGTCTGTATGGAGGGAGCGCCAGCCCCGGGGCATAGGCAGGGTGCAGGGGATGGTGATGGGCAGGAGGGGGACCCTGGGAGGGAACCCGAGTTCTCATCACTGCTCCAGCCTGCATGGCTGGCTGGGGACAGGGGTGCCCTTGGGCACTGCTGCTCCTCCTGTGCTGGCAGTCTGCATTAGTGAGAACCAAGGATGCAGGGTGTCAGGGCTCCTCAGGAGCACAGTGCCCAGTCAGCCTCCCCCAGCCTCCCCATTACCTCCAGCCAGAGCTCTCATGTCAGCTGTGTCTGTGCTTACAAACACCTTTCCTTGGGCTGCTTCTCTCACGGGACCCTTCCCCAGGGGTGTGCTCAGACAGGCCCTGCCTGCTCCTGTCCCTCCCTGTCCTGTGGCCGTGCCTGGCTGCAGGGCTCCATCCCTGCTGCCCCTCCAAGGCAAGCCCTCACCCCAGTGTGGGTGCCAGAGGACGGATGTTCCATTGATGACAGTGGGTGCCTGATGGAGCAGTGTAGGATAAGGGGCTGCTGCTTTGGGCCATCAGGTGCCTGGGGATGGGGACAGGCCACATGGGGACATGTGCTGCATGCTGGTGTTGGCCTGGTAGGTACTTTAAGGCCAGCACGTTTCACTGGTTGCTCTGCCTGCACCAAAGCCTCATTGTTCTCTGTCAGCCCTGGCACACAATGGCCCTGGCTCCTTCTGCCTGTAGGCCTGGGCTCTGTCTGCTGGGGTTGGGAGTTGGCTCTGATGCCCACAGTCCCTGGCAGCACTTGCCTGGGATCAGGGCTGCATCCAGCCTCACTTCTCCACATAGGCACCTATGGCTGGGGCTGGAGGCAGCCAAGCTTTCTCCTGTTGTGGTCCCTGGAGCAGTCTGTGTTGCATCCACACCCCTGCTAGCTAAGAGGAGCAGCCTTCCTCCTCCTTGGTCCTACCAGTTCCTGAGCAGGGCAGTGCCTGACTCCCCCTTGCATCTCTCTGCCACCTCTTGGCACCCACCTGCTCCTTCCAGTCTTGGCACAAGGCCCTTGTGCCTGCTCATCCCCTGGGCCATCTGGAGAGGACCCACACATGGCAGGATGCTGTGGAGGCACCTGGGTACCCTCTGCTGCACCCACTGTGTGGACACAGCTACTGTGGTGGCCTGAGCCTACCGGCAGCTCCCAAGAACCTTGTGGTGCCACTGTCTGTTTTCCTCAGGCTGGGAGCAGGGCTCTGCCCTTACATTCCTCTGTAGATTCCAGGGCTGCAGCTGGCCCATGCACATGCCAAAGCACCACTGAGGAACCCAGAGCAGGGCAGGCACTTGGAGCCACACACTGGGACAGGGTCTGGCTGTAAGCCCAGGTGCTGGTAGGAGGAAAAGGGCAGTTGATGTCAATGAGTACTCCAGCTGCAGCTGCATTTCACCTCTCTGCTTCCAACCAGGGTCCCTGTGCTCCTCCACCCTTGCTGGGTGCTGTAGCACAGGAGCTGGCCCTATGTGTGGTGCCCATGGCTTGGGGGACAAGGAAGAGGGCTGTAGCCAAGACACAACACTACCTTCCTCAGACACAGCCCTGCCCAGCAGCAACCCAGACATGGCTCTTTCCCTACCACTGTTACCCAAAGTCCCACTGCAGAACCCCTGGTTGCATTCAGCTGCCCTTGGGAAGCGTGTCCAGCCCAGTCCCCTGCCCAGCCCAGGGGTGCAACCATGACAACAGCCAACTCTGGAGCCCCTTCTTTCACATTCCCACAACAACGGATGTGAGCTACAGCACTGCAGCCTGTGTGCACAAAAGGGCTTGGGGCACAGGGAGCCCCACAAGAGGGAGCAGGCCAGCTCTGGAGCCCTTCCAGGGCAGGAGGCAGGCATGGGCAGGGTCCTTGATCTAAGGGGAGGGAGCTGCCTGCTGCTCCTGCCCCAGTACAGTTCCCTGTCACCATACGCTGCTGTGCTGAGCCAGCAAGAACGCTGGGCTCCCTCCTCTGGGAAGCAATAACACTGCTGGCAGGGCAGGCAGGAAAGCTCCTCTCAGGCTCTCGCCCTGCAGCGATGCCCACTGCTAGTGCAAGATGATCTTTTTATCTTCTAAGCAGCGGCTTTTGTGGCACAAGCTCACATGACATCAGGGCTGTGGCCCACCCGAGTCAAGGCACAAGGCTAAGAACAGCATGAGGGGGCTCTGGCACTTGCTCCTTCCTTGTTGGTACCACCACCACCAGCAGCCCGCCAGCAGCAGGAGCTGGATGGGGCCACAGTCGGCAGCTCCGCCACTGGCACTTTGCTGGGATCCTGCAGGCAGTGGTGGTGCCAGGCTCCAGAACATGGGAGGCAGAGGAGCAGGCTGCTACTGCTGCCCCACAGGCAGGTTCACACTGTCCTCGCTGTGAGGGGAGGGTGTTTTGGTGCAATAATTACCCCTGCACTATGGGAAGCCCCGCTCAGTTCCTTTTTACCTACCTGTTGTTGCATGTACAGACCAAATCACCAACAGTGTGGTTGTGCTTTGGGGAGGCATTTCACTTTTTCTTTCCAGCCCCCGACCTCAGACCGCTTGTCCTTTGGGTTACCCCACCTCTGTTCCAAGTGCCACCTGCCCTCCCAGCACCGGGAGCGTGTCGATGCAGTATTCCACGAACAGTGTGGGGCACGCACAGCTTGCACTCGAACCGGGGATTATTTTGGGGTTTTTTTAGTAATTATATGTACTTGAAAGCTTTCCAAGTCCCCTCTCCCCGTGGAGTTGTACTGTTGCTGTACTGTGAGCTAAGTGTCCTTGTTTTCTATGTGGATCTTGACCCTGGCTTGCTCTGTCTCACTGGGCTGGATGACACTGTATGTCGCCTCTCTTCTCCTTCACCCTTTCCCTTCCTGCTAGCCTCCCCTTCTCCCAAAGCTCTGGGTGCAAAACAGCTTCCCATTTTGTGGAATTTTTATGTAGAATAAACATTTGTAACTGTAAAGCTCCGGCTGGCACCTCTGTTTCAGGGGAAGGGAGGAGATGATGGGGAACAAGGGCTGGAGTGCAGACAGCCCTGGGAGAACTAAAGCATACAAGCTGGGCCTGATGCAGGGTGCTCACAGGACTGACTGCCACAGGAATAACATTTCTGCCACAAGGCAGACTTGCCCTCATGGGACACACCTTGATGGTGCCTGAGAAGCTGGCAAGGAACTAGGTGCTATGTTCCTACCTCAGTACTCCCTTGCAATAAGCGCAAGATACAGGAGACCAGTGATAGTTCTGCCTCATTGACTGTTTAGTGGAGGGTGAACATAATGTTCTGCCTCACCTGGAGCTTCAGGTGGTTCAGTGCACTCTCAAGAACATAAACAATGGCATTGCAGACACCAAGGGGCCTGAGCACTGCCTGCCTTCACCAGGAAAACAAGGCTGGAAGCTTCACAGTCAGCTATTGGACAGCACTGGAGCCAGTTTATACCTTCAAGAGCCACAAAGATCAGTCCCAGCAAGCCCCAGGCCTGAAGTGTCCATCTATGCATCCATGAGAGGCTTGCTGGAGACATCCACATGCTATATTCCACATCAGCAGTGTCCGGAGGAATTCAGAAGCGAGGGCGGCGCTTTCGACCTGTGTATTTTGTGTCTGCTCGCACTTCCCTGTGGAGAAAACCAGAGAGCAACTGAGCACAATTGTTCTGGGAGGGGAAGGGAAGCAGGTTTCTGGCAGGAGTTTGACCAGGTGACAGCAGGCCAGACCAGCACAGCCTCAGCTGAAGCAGCTGAACTTACTTGCCCTGTCGTCGTCTACGTTCCTTCTTCTCAAGGATCCAGTCCCGGCTTTTCTTCACAGACTTGCCCTTGGCATTTCTGAACCGTGTCCTGTACAGAAAGCAGACGGCAGCTGGAGAGGAACTGACGTGCAGGAGCACAGTTTCCTGCCCTAGAGGATTGCCACCCAGAACTGGGCAAGCCCTCTGCTTCATAAAACCAGCGAGTACCTCTCCTATGACCCTTGGGGTGAAGTGGGGTAGGTGGTCAAACAGTCCTGCTCCAGACGCACTGAGGAAGAGGCTGCTTCCAGCCCTGGCTCTGAACTGAGGGACACCCACCCTCCATGGGCTGCAGCAGGCCAGCACTCCCCTGTGCCATTTCTGACACTTCAGCAGTATGCTGGGCAGTGGGATCTTGAGGGAATACAGACTTAAGCACAAGCACCTTCCCCTTGTCTGCTCTACTCCAAAGCAAGGAGACAAAGCTCTGGCTTCCCAGCAAATTGCCAGTTCTGTTATTACCTTCCACCACGAGGTACCCCCTGGACTGAGTGAGCATAGAAGTGCAGTGTAAGAGGCAGGAAAACAAGCCAGCCACAAGCTCCTGGCAGCCATGACGACTTTCCTCTGTTTTCTGTTCTCTGTCTCTCCCACTGGCTGCAGGAGGGGCTTCTCCCTGCACCACTACCATGGGAGGAGACCTGGACAGCAGGAGAAACCCACGAGGCCACAGCTAAGCAGAGTTAAGCAAACAATTTGACAGCAAAAGAAAGGCAACACCAGGCTTCAGGCACAGCAGGCTGCCTCCCCAGCAGAAACCACTATGCTTGCTATCAGCAGCACTGTAAATAGCCCCCCTCACATCACCACTGGCCTACACTACTACAGCACTGAGCTGGGGAGCCAGGAGCTGGACAGAAAGTGCTAGGATAAGCATCAACCACAGCAAAGCCCTCCAAACTAACCTGTTCTGTTCCTTGTGACTGGGCTCCTTCAAGAAGGTAAACTAGTGCCCATGTGGGTTGCCAAGGGTCCTCCCAGTTTCCTCTCTTCAGTCACATGGCAGTGCTGTGGCCCTCAGTCAGCAAAACCCAGTCCTTATAAGCCACCCCACCCCTTCTTAGAAAACTCAGCCCTTATAAGCCCCCCTACTTGGGGAGAACTTCACCTCCTACACAATACCTCTCATTGGTGAACTTTGCCTGGTGCATCTCCTCTCCATCAGCACACTCAGTACCAAGGCCCTGAAAAGCAAATTTGGCAAGTTCTGCCCTCGTCTGGAACAAACAGAGCTAACAGTCATGTCACCTAAATTAAGGTGAACCCAGGGCTCTCTAAGAGAAAGGACCAGAGCAGGAACAAACCGGTCTTCCAGAAACTGTGGCAAAGAAACTGTATGTCAGGGAGAGCAGGGGCTGGTGAGGCTGACAGCAAATGTATACATGAAATCACTCTGCATGTGCAGAGCTGCCTGGTTCCCATTCTTGCCCACATTACCCAGCAGCCAGGAAGGCAACTCTGCTGTTGTGGAGCAGCTCACCTTTGGTAACGTGCCAGATGCCCCAACAAAGAGACAAAGGAAGAACCTAAAAGAACAAGAATAAGGAGCATGAAGCTGGGATTCAGCATGTAATTCCTAGTCCCCAAGCAAGACAGATTTTTGTTTGTAACAGTCTGTAACAGAGTCGGTTCTTATCTGTAACCTCTGTCCAGGACTATCACTGGAAGTGTTTAAGGCCAGATTGGACTGGACTTTGAGCAACCCTCCTGTGGCAGAGGCTTGGAACTGGATGAGCTTTAAGGTGTCTTCTAACTCCAACTGTTCTATGATTCTATGAATAGCTTGGGGAAAAGAAAATCACTGCTAAACCCAGGCCTCACCCCCAAACACCCACATACACAGATGCACAAGACTCACTTCTTGGCTTTGGTGCTGTTTGGGTAATCTACCACCATTCCCCCAGTAAAGCCAGCTCTCATGGCCTGGGCAGTAATGAGCTCCAGCTGGAAAAATAAGCACATGCAAGAGTTATTTAGTAGTCATCCACTAGCAATGCCCAAGAGACCTCCTGGCTTGGCCACAGCTAATTATGTATGCCAAAGATTAATTGTTCCTGCTCCTGATTGACTCTACACCACACTCTCAGCTCTGCAGTACCATCAGGACACCAGTTCTACTGCCTTCATTTGGTTCTCCCTGCTGCTCAGTCTAACCTGAATTCACTGGCACAGCACACTTACTAGGAGAGGGAAACTGGGCTGGATACAGCTCTAGGCAGGTAGAGGACAGTGCTGATGACTGCAGGCCAGACTTCAATCCCAGTCACAGAACACAAAATCCAGGACAGCAGATTCAGATTCTGTCCTGCCAATTTCTTTAATTTTAAGGCTCACCTCAAAACAACCTGTGAAGCCACAGAAATAGCATTCTCCTTATAGGTTTCTTTTTAGGGCTCTTGAAGAGCTTTACAGAGGGTGGGAAGGACAGAGAAACAGATCTCATGTGGAGAAATTCAGAGCCCCAAAGAGCACATGGCTTCATTGCCTTGCTCTGCCTGTCCCTCTTCCCCACTGAGTGATGTCTTTACCTGTTCTGAGTTCTCAGGGTACAGCTGCAGGACAGCTCGGGATCCTCGGGCCTACAGGAGATAGTGTCAGTGAGTCAGTGCAGGTCACTCAATTCCCAGCCTAGACATTAGAACCCTCCTCCCCAGAGCCTCCTGGAGAAGTCTCCCGGGACAGCTGTTCAGACTGGGGAGCCTGCTCCTCCACAGCACAAGGCACAGGCTTAACTGCAGGGATCAGAGAAGCATGAGAGACCGCACAGGCAGGCAAGGAGATAGGAAATGGGTGCTCCTCCCAGTCCTCCAGAGCAGCATTTACTTCAAATACCAGACTATCTTGATAAAATGCACCAGTGAGGATGTAAAAGTAGGCAGAGGCCTGACTGGGAAACTTACCAAGGCAGTATAAAGAGTTGAGAAGAATCGATAAAGGCGTTTTGGAGGGCTCTGCGATTTCTTATCAGCATTACAAAGCCACTGCACTGCAGAAATACTGGGAAAGAAAACAAGACTCCTGGGACACTCAGACATTAATTCTTTTGCAGAGCCTGTCACCTCCCTTAGTACTTCCAGCACTAATTCTTTCCATGTAGCTTTACCTTCTGTTCTGCAGTTACACAAATCCCTCTGGAGACTCACTATGCCCAAACCCAGCAGGGTGCAGTACTTACTCAAGCACAGAAGAATCACCAAGCATCCGCTTTAGGCCAGGTATTCAAATAATTCATTCAAGTGCATCAACTGACCTGATACAGCCGTCAAACATGCCAGGCCTGAAGGGAATGCCATCACCCATGTCTGCAAGGAGGAGGTCTCCTTCCACCTCCCTCTCCACGGCCACATCTGGACAGGACAGAGCACAGCTCAGGCAACCACCTCACACCTTTGGGACCACCCTGAGGCAAAGGCAGGGGTAGCAGGGGAGGGGAACCGGCTCACCGAGCATGGCAGGACTGATGTCCATGCCGATCCAGTAGTGCCCCTCCTCAGAAATGTAATCCCCGCTCAGCCCAGAGCCGCAGCTGAAGGGAGACAGGGACAACAGGGTGGTCATGGGCCTGCTCCGAGGGCGATGCTGGCAGCCCCAGCGCTGCGGCAGCCTGCTCCCCTCCGTGCCACAACAGACACCGGTGCCCCAGGTGCCCCAGGCCCTAGCACTGCCCCAGCCGCCCCCCGTGCTCACCCCACGTCCAGCAGCAGGCACGGCCGGTCTTGCGGCAGTCCCAGCAGCTCCACGGCCCGCTCCGACATCTGCGCCTGGATCTCCACCACCCGGGAGCTGGAAGGCACGGCCGGGGCTCGGGCAGCCGGGGGCAGCCGCCACCTCCCCGCAGGGCTCCGCTCCCCACCCCGGTCTCACGGCAGGACCCCCCCCCCCCCAGCCCCGGCGGGTGCCCCGAGGCAGCGCAGTCCCCACGCTGCCAATACTGCACCGTACTTCTGCGTGTACTTCCGCGCCTCGGCCTCATCGTAGAACTGCAAGGGGAAAGCGACAGAGCCAATGAGACCGGACCCGACCCGACCGGACCCGGTGCCCCCTCCGCCGGTGTCCGCTCCGCTCCCCCCCTCCAGCCGCTCACCAGCTCGGGAGGTCCCCGGTGCTCGGGCCTGCGCCCGCTGCCGGCCATGCTGCCGCGTGACGTCACCGCGTCGTGACGTCACTGCCCCGCGCCGTGCCGCTCAAGATGGCGGCGGGAGGCCCCTGAGGCAGCGCTCCCGATGGAGCCGGCAGCGCTCGGGCGCCTGTGGCGGCTCCTGCCCGCCGGCCCGGGGCTGCCTCGGCCGGGCCTTGCTCCGCCGCCGGCCCGCGGAGCGCAGGGCGGTGCTGGGGGCTCTGTGCGGCAGCGCCAGGACCTGTACGAGGTGCTGGGAGTCCCGGCCACAGCCACCGCGGCCCAGATCAAGACGGCGTACTACGAGCAGTCGTTCCGCTATCACCCCGACCGCAACGCCGGCAGCGCCGCCGCCGCCGCTCGCTTCGCCGCCGTCAGCGAGGCCTACCGGGTGCTGGGCAGCGCTGCCCTGCGCCGGAAGTACGACCGAGGGCTGCTCAGCGCCCAGGACCTGCGCGGAGCTCCGCGGCCCTCCGGCCGCCCCACAGCCCCGTCCCCGCCGCCGCCCCCCGCCCCCGCCCGCCGCGGGCCCGGCCCGACGCCCTTCGACTTCGACGCCTTCTACCGAGCGCACTACGGGGAGCAGCTGGAGCGGGAGCAGGTGCTGCGGGCCCGGCGGGAGCAGCTGCGCCTCCGACGGGAGGGGGTCGCTGCCCAAGGACGTTTTCGGCTCCTCTCTGACCTCTCGGTCGGGCTCTTCTTACTTCTGGGCATTGCTCTGCTCTACGGCATCAAGTGACAGCGGGGACACAGCGGGGACACAGCGGCTGGATGGCTGCCGGTGACACACCGCAGCTGCGGGCAGCCCCTGCGGTCTCACAGTGTGCAGGGGCTGCTGCCCAGGCTGTGACACTTCCCCTCAGACCCAGTACGTGACCAGCAGGCTCCATGTGCAGGCCCTGCTCCATGCTGTGTGACCAGACCCTGCTGTCAGCCTCATCTTCAGATGCAGCAGGCATGGTACACACACGATGTGACCTCTGCGAGAGTGACCTGTCAATGGCACGTTACCTCTGGATGTCATCTGTGGGCTCTGCTCCACAGGCTGCAACAAACCTCTGCTGGTAGCATGATCCTGTACATGCGTGTAGAGAACCAACAGGCTGCAGTGTGCCCCCTCTGCTGATACAGCCTACACACAGTGCCTGACAAGTGAATGCGGTTCATGGACTCTGCTTTGTGGACTGTGACATGTCACCTCCACTGGCACTACTGTTTGACCTTGCTGGGAGCCACATGCCTTTCCTAAACCGCAGCAGAGATTAAATGGCTGTTAGTGGTGGTTGTGTGTGGTGTGTGTTCATAGGGCTGTTCTCACTGGTGCTGATTTATGGCTTGTTGTGATTTTCTGTTAATCCAAGAGATTACCTCTCTGTGCTGTCACACCTACATCTTTGGAGAATCTTAGGAGTGTTGGTTTCCACACTGCATCATTGCCTTTGTTTGTCCCTGTTCAGGGCTTGCCCTGGAAGGAAGTCTTGGCATTGGCAGCCTGGAAGAAAGAAATCTGGGCTCGTGGCAGCGTGTGTCCTGGTCAGTGTGTGTGACATCACCTGGAGGTGCTGCTCAAAACACTTCTGTGTTCGGAAGAACCTGTCCTGTCTAGGGCTTGCCAGGAGCTTTGCACAAGCCCATGCCACATGGGCCTTTGTGGCTGGGAGTGGTACACTTCTGAGCACTGAGTGGCACTACTTGTGTTTTACATGTATCTAAGCATCATTTGCACATAAGAGTGTTTGCCTGTTTAAGTACTGGAGTGTTGTAAGAACTGAAGGTTTTGTCTCTCGGAGCTGCTGCCTTTCCTCAGGTGAGAGCTTCACCTGGGCTATGCTGGTACTACATGAAGTTAGTGAAGCTTCATGGTATTGAACTCTTGAGTGTCCAAAGACTTCATCTGCATTACTTTGCACTGGCTTTGCTGGGTCTGGCTGGCAGCAGCCTGCAGGAGCCAAGCCCTGGCCTGTCACCACAGTGTTCCCAGGTTATGTATTCCCCCAACATAAAGATGTTACAAGCAAATTCCCTGTGTTCTCCAGCTGTGGAATTCTGTGGTACAGAACTGAGCCTGCAGCAGTAGCGTGGCAGGGACTGTAATGTCTGATGGTACAGGGTATGTGCTGTACAGGAGAGCTTTCTGCCTTGTCTGGGAAGCATTGTACCACTTCCAGCTGCAGACTGTGGAGTCTGCTGTGTGTTTGGAGCAAATTCAGCCCAGGGACAGAGAGAGGTTTCCAGGATCCTCTGGCTGTCCGAGCATTAGTTACAGAGTGAAAGTCTCCAGCGTTGTGGCTCTGTGTCACATGCTGGTGCATTTTTGTGGTATACAAGTCATTTGAAGGACCAGAGGCAGCTTCTCTGGCTAAGTTTGGCAGGAAATGTTCTTTCCCAGGCTGGATTGACCTTTCTTGAATGTGTGTAGTGCTGAAGCCTGGGGCTGTTCCTACAGGCAGAGTCTGAACCAGCTTCCTGGCAGAGAGAGGCTCTGGTATGGTACAGCATGGAGCAGGAGCAGGCTAGGTCATGTACTGCCTGAATCCTTCTGCCCCATAACACTGGGACAGAGAAGAGCTGCTCCAGTAAGCCAGCTGCTCTGTGTGGGATGTCTGGGTTGGAAGTTGGGGGGTGAAGTACCAAGGCACCATGAGGGAGCTAATCTGCGTGGCAGTTCATATTACTGGTTCTCCATTTCTCCATAAAGTCTCTTGAACATTAAAGATACCCAGCCATAAGCTGGTGACAAAATGACATATCTTTCTTTTGATGGGTTTGGGTGGTAAATATTCCTTGTACTTGCTGGCAAGTTGGAGGGTATTGTTCAAGCTGGTGTTCCACATGGTGTCTGCAGCAGGCAGAGGAAGAGGGTGGGGAGAGGGGGTCCTGTTTCCCTGAGGTCGTGCTGGGAGGGGTGGGTATGCTGCCTGCAGTCAGTGGGAATGGGTAGAATGGCCTCCCTAAGACACTGTGGACTTCAGTCCTGCCCGCTGTAGCCCTGTTCTGTGCTGCCTCTGACACAGTACTTGCTGTGTACGTGTGATGTACCCTCTGGAGAGGATCCATAGAAGGGCCACAAAAATGATCCAAGGGCTAAGCATGTGTGAGGAAAGCCTGAGAGAATGGGATTTGTTCAGCCTTGGGAGAGGAAAAGTCAGGGGAGATTTTGTCATCATCTTCCAGTATTTAAAGGGTGGCTACAAAGAAGATGGAGACTCCTTTTTTACAAGGGAAATGAAAAGATGAGAGGCGATGGGCACACGTTACCCCTGGGAAGATTCTGGACACAAGAGGATGATTTCTCACAATGAAAACAACCAGCTGTTGGCATGGTCTCCCCAGGGAAGTGGTGACTCCCCAGAGTTGGACACTTACTTAAGACTGGGCTGGACTGGGTGCTGGGACATCTAGTCTAGGCCATGCATTGCCTAGAGAGGTTGGACAGATGCTCCTTGAGGTCCCTTCCAACCTGGGATTCTCTTGATTCTTTCCCCTCCATCTGGAGAAGCTGGGCTGCTCTTTGGAAAGGAAGGGGTTAAGCTGGGCTCCTGCAGGTCTGTGGGTGCCCGGGGGACAGTGAGCTGCAGGCTGTGTGCACAGGGTGGGGGCAGCTCCCCCTCCTTTCCACAGCATCTCCTGCAGTGACTTCTGTTAATGGAGTTAATGGTTAATCCGAGTTTTCTCGGGTGCTGCCACAGCAGGGGCCCAGCCTGGGGGGTTTACAGCCCTGGGGCTGTGCCTCAAAGGGTCTCTTGCAGCTGTGCTGGGACACCCCTTCTCCCCCAGGAGCCTGTTCCTCCTGCACTGGAGGGGCTGGGGAGGCCGGGTCCCTGCTTGCCCTGCTGGGCCTTGGCTGTGCACTGGGGCTGAGCTCCCCCAGGCTGCTGCCGGGGCCGTGCAGAAATGAATGCAGGTACACGCTTGAAGGCAACACTTCCTCCTCCTCCTCCCCGAGGTGAGTGGGGGCACATTGACTCCTTTTGAGGTGGCCCTGCGGGACAGGCAGCACTTGGTGCAGGCAAGGAGAGGCACTGTACAAGCCCCTGTGCTGCTGCCAGCTCCTGCCTGTTTCCCACTGCTTCTGTCTGTGATTTGCTGAGCTTCATCCACAGCCCAGGCCCTGCTGAAGGGACTGTTGCTGCCATATGCGAGGTGCTGACTGCACACTCTAGGAGTGAAGAGGCAGATGCCCAATGCTGCCAGGTTCCCCAGAGGCTATGGGTGCACTAATGCTGCACCTACACTCACTGCCAGGACCACTGCTCTGGGGCAGTACGTGCTCCAAACTGGATGAGGACCAACACCAGGGTTGGATAAACTGTTTTCTAAGCAATCTACATACCAGTGCCAAGCTGCAGGGTGGGCAGGCATGTGGGAAATAGGGGAAAAAATGCTACAACCAGATGAGCTGAAAGCATGAGAGGGACATGAAACCAAATCAGAAGCTAGAAACAGCATAAGGGACACTGCAGGGCATTGATGGGCTGAGCCAAGTGCAGGTCCAGTGCCTGAGGGCTCCCCAGGCTGGAGGACTCTGCTAGATTTCAGCCCCCTGCAAGTGTCCCCCCTGGAACCACTTCCCCCCTGCCTGTCCCATCCCTCTGTCCATAGCCAGAGCCAGAGTAACACAGAGCATGGAAAAGAGCCTTTATTTAGAAAGCACATGGTGCCCAGTGCTCCCGGGTCCTCCTCCCTGCTGCCTCCCACCTGCCTGAGCCCACTGACACCCCACAAACCACCAGCCCCCACCTCCTGTCACTGCTCCTCTTGTTGTGAATGCAGAGACCTCCCCCAGGCAGCTTCCCAAGTGCAGAACCCACTGCCCAGCCACAGCACCCGCCCCATCCCACCCCTGCCAAGCACATCCATCCTGCGAGCACCCACCCTGTGCCTGCCCCACAGGCTCCGCAGCCCCTCAGGAATCACAGGGACATCCCCCAGCCCTGCCCCGCTACCGGTGCGGGAGCTCCTGCTTCTGCTCCTGCTGCCTGCAGGAGGGCTGAGGGCTGAGCAGGGGAATGGGTCCGACGAGGTGCAGGGGTGAACCAGGGCTGGGGATACTGCAGCAGGGAGATTCTGGCTGGTGTCCCAGGGCTGGGAGATGGTGCCTGGGAGGTGCAGTTGGCACGGCAAAGGGTACAACGGCCTCCGAGGGGATGACAAAGGTGGGCACAAAGCCATAGGAGAGGTTGAAGGCTTTGGGGACTACTCCATTCTTCAGTGGGGCTAGGCGGGCTGGTGCTGGGCTAGGGAGGGCCCCTCGGCAGCCTGTGGGGCCCGCAGGATCCCTGCCCCCCCAGTCCTTCTGCAGCAGCTCCTGCAGTTTCTCCAGCTGCGTCCGGCAGATATGGGAGCGTGTGCGGCTCTGGCAGAAGGACTCCAGGAAGGAATCAAGGGGCAGGTCCTGGGCCAGGAACTGCTCTACCTGTGCCTGGGGGACACCAAGGCAAGAGAGCTGTGGGACCACAGGAGCCCAGATGACTGAGCACCCTTCAGGGCCTGGCATGTGGGAGGGCACAAAGAGTAACCAGGGCCCAGGTGAGGAAGAGGCAGCAGCCCAGGGGTCCTGCCTGACTCACCTCTGACTCTGCCTCGGAGGCATCGAGCTTGGCTTGGAGCTTGCCCAGGGCACTCTGCGGGCTCCAGTTCTCCAGGTACGCCTCTGTGTCAGGAAGGGATAGGGCTGCCAACAAACCTTCACCAGGACATCCCTATTCCTGGTGCTGAGGTCTTTATCATCCCCAAGCATCAGCTCCCTCCCTCTCATCCCCAAGCATCAGCTCCCTCCCTCTCTGAACTGAAACACCCCTAAACACATCCCTGTGTCCCACCATGGAATCCATCCCATTGCAAGCAGCATCACAGGCTGTTTCCCTGGAGCAGGTTTGAGGATGCTGAGCCCACCTGGGTGGGATGCTCTGCCTCGTCCTATCAATTGTGTTCCACTCACCCAGGCGCTGCTGCTTGTCCCAACATGCCTCTCGTATCTCCTGCAGCTCCTGATACTTGATGGCCAGGGCAGCCTTCCCATCTTCCAGCTGCGGGCGCAGGGACAGGTTCACTTTGGCCTGGGTGCAGTTTGAAGCCAAACACATCTCCCGCTCCAACTGCAGACTCTGGAACTGTGGGCATGGGAGCAGGGGTTGTGTGTCAGCATCGGGAGACACGGGCAGGACCAGTGAGAGCCGCAGGCTGTGTCTGGGGGGCTGCATGGCACCAGGCAGCTCGCCATGAATGGGGCAAACCCCATGGTTGGCTACCGAGGACGTTAGGAGAGGGCCGCGCATTTCCCCGGCTGCGCACACACCTTCATCCCGGCAAGGGCAGGGGTGGAGCTGGGCTGCGCTGTGCCAGGATGTTCTATTTTATTCCCATTGCTTGTGCCCAGGGATTGCTCCTGACATGGGGCTGAGGAGGATCCCGAGCCCTGCCCCTGCTCCCGCGGGGGGTGCGGGCACAGAGGGCACCGCGAGGGGCCAGGGCCTGCCCGCATCTGGGCATCTGTTCTGGGGCCCAGTGCCCCCGAGGCAGCCGCCGCCCGAGGCTTCCCCGCAAGGCAGCGATGGGTTCAGCTCCAGAGCCCCGGACGGATCCAAGCACCGCGGATCAGCCCCCCCCGGGTCCGCAGCGCCCGGTGCCCGTGCTGCGGCCGGCTCCCCCCCCCCCGGCCGGGGTCTGGCTGTGCCCCCCCCCCCCCCGTTACCTTCCTGCTGAGGCGGGCGGCGCGCTGCAGCCGGGGCTCGTCCTGCAGCAGGGAGCGGAGCTGCGCGGTGCTGAGCGCTCCGAGGCGGCGGGGGGAGCCGGGCGGCACCGGGGGCCGGGACATGGGCCGGGACATGGGCAGGGGACCCCCCCCCCCCGGCACCGGGAGCCAGGCGCGCCCCGTGCCCGCCGCGCGCCGCCGGTCTTAAAGGAGCCGTAGCTGAGAATAAGGTGCTGCGGTTCTGCAGAGCACCGCCCCCGGGTGGGGAGGGAGGAAACCGGCACCGCACCCCCGGGTGTCATAGAGTCAGCACAGGAACGTACAGCCCCAGGCGGGTCTGGGTTGGAAGGGACCTTAAAGCTCCTCCAGCTCCAACCCCTGCCATGGGCAGGGACCCCTTCCCCTGGAGCAGCTGCTCCAAGCCCCTGTGTCCAACCTGGCCTTGAGCACTGCCAGGGATGGGGCAGCCACAGCTTCTCTGGGCACCCTGTGCCAGCGCCTCAGCACCCTCCCAGGGAACAGCTTCTGCCTCAGAGCTCAGCTCAGTCTCCCCTGGGGCAGGTTCAAGCCATTCCCCTTGGCCTGTCCCTACATCCCTTGTCCCAAGCCCCTCTCCAGGTTTCCTGCAGCCCCTTCAGGCACTGGAGCTGCTCTCAGGTCTCCCCTTCTCTTGTCCAGGCTGCCCCAGCCCAGCTCTGTCCCCTGGCTCCAGAACAGATCTGCTCCAGCCCTCGCAGCAGCTCCATGGCCTCCTCTGGCCTCGCTCCAACGGCTCCACATCCCTCTTCTGTTGTTGCTGGATGCAGAACTGTAGGGGAAGTCTCCCCAGAGCTCAATAGAGTGGGAGAATCCTGCTCTTCACCCAGCTCCGTGCATCCTCTGCCTTCACACTGCTGTGTGCATCCTGCATTGCACCACACTGTGTGCATCCCTTGCTGCACAGTGCAGCATCCTGCACTGCACTCTGTGTGCCCTATGCTGCACCCCACTGTGCACATCCCATGTGTCACTTCAGTGCCATCACCCACTTGAGCATCCTGTGGACATCCTGACACTGCTGTGCCCAGCTGCTCAGGAGCCATGAGATGCCAGCTCTGGGCAGGTCCCCTTCATCCCCTGGGATGGGAAATGTGGGGAGATGCTGCTCCACTCATGATGGGGAGCTGCTTGCAGCAGAATATTGAGGTCTCTAATGTTTGTAGGGGTTCAGAGACCTTAAAAGGTACACTCAAGGAGCAGAAACTTGCCTGAAGGCTCAGCTCTGTTACAGGACATCTCTGCTGGAAACTCACCTTGTACCTTTGCCCATCTAAATTGTTCTTGGAAACTTGGCTATGGTGAACCTATTCCTGTAGTGATCTCTTCCCTCTGTAGTGCCTCCTAATACCCACCTACTTCTCTTTTGCTTTTGTTTAAGTTCACTGCTGCTTGGCCACAGCAGACAGATCTACCCATGGCTTTGAAGTCATGTTTCTGCAGGACCAAGGCATGACTATGCCAACAGGTAGCAAGGAACAAATCCTGACAGATGCAGCCTCGTGGCAGGAGTGGAACCTTGGTACCAGGACACTGGCTCAGCTCTTGCCTCTGGACTGTGTGGTAATGACGTGGGAAGAGTTCTCTGCCATGCCACGTTCATTCTGAACCCTGCTGTGCAGATCACAGGTGGTTTAGATCAGGGTAACTAGATGTAACTTCTTACATCCATTCTTGTGAGAACCACTCAAGGCTTTCTTCCCCTCCATAAGCTCCAGGATTCAGTCCTAGCACCTGGCTTGGGTCCTGGCACCCTTGGGTCTCAGTGAGAGCACATCAGAGAAACAGGACAGATGTTTATTTATGGCAAATGAGCTCAAGGAAGCACATTTATTAGGGTGTTTCACCGGACAATGCAGAGGCACAGAGCATATGGAAAACTGTGGCATGTAGCTTGTTTGGTTGCTGTGAGTTATGGAGGCAGCTAAGAAACTGATGAAAAGTCACTCCAGGGCTGAGTGTCTTCCAACCGCAGGGAAGGTACGTGTGGAACCCACACTTTTCACAAGTGATCGTTTATTCTTGATTATGAATGTACTAACAAGGAATCATTGACAAGCATAGGGGAAAATAGCAGAGCAGAGGGGGAGCCTGCACTCAGAGAGGGTAACTGGAAAGTGACACTTCACTACAACCCTACTACCCTTGGGCTCCTCTCTCCGCTCCAGAAAGGCTTGAACTCTTTGGCCATGCAGAGCCTTTGCAGAGTGTCCAGCATGGACAGGTAGGAGAAGAAGCACTAACAGTATGAGGCTGGTTTGATGAGGATAAGGGAGGATTTGCAGTTCCCTTTGCACAGGCTGCCCCAGGTCATGCCACCCTTGAAATTCAGCCGTACAGAATAACAGGCTGAGAACCACCACCCACCCTCATAGCTGTAGGCACAATTCTTACTGTAAGTGTCCTGATCCCGATCCTTTGTGGAGAACTTCATGTTGTCATGCATGGTCTTGGGATTGTCTGAGGTCATGGCATCCCCTGCTGACCCTGAGTAGGATCCCAGCCTCAGCCGGTAGCCGTGGGGCTCATCTTCGACACTGAAGAGGTTGTAGTCTGCGAAATGGGTGTTGTCTGAGGAGTCCTGGATGACGAATCTGACCTGGTAGACCTTCTGCTTGGCGAGCTGATGGATGTACTCAGTGCCCAGCCAGTACTCGGTGCGCACGTTTCCAAAGCCGAACTTATAGGTGCTCCAGGACTCAGCCCAAGTGACTGGGGTGTCTTTCTGGTTCCTCTGGATGACTGTCCAGCCCCCATGTGTCACATTCATTTCGCAGTACACCACGATGTGGTGGAGCCCTTTCGGCTGGATGATGTAGATGCCGCTGCGGCTGCCAGCAGGAAGCTCACTGCAGTCTTTGGGCCAGCCTGGGGCAGGAAGCAGAGATGGTTATTAAATGCCACAGGAGACACTGAAAGCATCTGGTATCTATTTGTTCCTATGTCCTTCTGCACACACATTCTTGGGCTATATTCCTGCCATGTGCTTGCAGGAGGAAATTGAAATCTTGAAATGATCGACATAAGACTTGGGCTTCATATCTCTCCAAGACAGAATTCAAACTGATGGGAACACACTGCCAAAATGTCTTGGCCTGGTGAGACCAAGGCAGACATTGCCTTCACACAGCACACAATGCACTTAGGCCAGGTTGGATTTAGTCTTGCAGTGCTGTGGGGATTTGTCTGTAGCGTGCAGGGGATGTATCACTGCACAGACAAGTGCAAGCCTGGCTTATAAAGCCATTTGCTGTTACAGCATGGAGGCTTTAGAGCTTTATATTACTTTATAGTAGTCTCAGAAACCCTGGAGTGTGGTCAAGACAACCATATTGTTCACGATTAAATCAGCCCTTGTGATGTCATTAGGGAAAATCCATCACTTTTCTGTGGGATTACCTGACCAGCTCTTTAGGGACTTCCTGACATTTGATTTTATTATGGCCTTTCAATGCTCCAGAGCATCAGCACCTTATGAAGCAAACAGCTGAATGCACCTACACACTTCTGGGAAGAGGCCTGCTCTGCTCCCACTTCCCAGGGGAACACTGGGAGAATGCTGATTATTCCTACCCAGAGAGGATCTATCTTGTGGTCCTATGGGCTGCTGTTGACTCAGTCAGTTCAGTGACACAGTCAGTCCCTGCCTTACCCAGCCTTCTATCAACTGTTTAGTGAAAAGAGAATAATAACCAATCACAGCTTCCCAGAGGCCAGTAATGAATCATCCCTTTCCAGTTTGGATCTTTAGGTGGAAAATTCCCCCTGCTAAAGATCCTCACAGCTACTGAGCCCAGGGCATGGTTATTACTGGGGTCCCCCCAAGGTGATGAGCTGTGCCACTTCTGCAGCCTGTCAGTAACCCCACATTTCTCCTGGGAGAAGCCAGTGTGCACACAGGACATGGGCTAAGGTGGCTGAGAGCTCCTTGTGAGCCCAGCAATAGTGGAACCTGTTGAGCAGATGTACTCCTTGAGGAGAGACTCACCATGACCTGCTGGTGGGCGAGGAGCAACGTCTCGGACCTGTCGAACATGTTGGGTGTCGTTATCTGAGTTAACAAGAACAGAGGAGACAGGAGTGAGTGCTGAGAGTATAGATCTCTAATGCCTGCTGGGAGAGCAGGGTATTCTCCAGATGGTATTCCTGTTTTGCTGTTGTTGCTCCTAATTCCATCAGGACTTTACCACTTCCGATATCAGCCAGTCGGTAGTTAGTGGGTTTTATGTGTTAGAATGGGGCAGATGCTTCCTTGGTGAGAAGGACTTGGACACACTGTTTGGGAAAGACTTAAGGGATCTGGAAAAAACTGGAAAGATAGCTGCTAGAGTGCAGTAGAAACACTCATGTAACATGGTATTTACTTTTACTCACAAGCATATGAAGGTAATCACTCCCGTTTGTTTTGTAAGCCACAGTCTGCCCCTGCTCCTTTCTGCCTTCACTTCCCATCCATTTGGAAGTGCCTCTCCACAAGTCAACCCTGTCTTCCCTGGCATGCCTCCCTCCTTACCCATCTTGAACTTATGCTGCTCACATTTTCGGAGTGATCTGAGTGAGAGATGAGTGTGAAGCCCAGAGCACACCCTCTTTCTCTACTCAGACTTGCTGCTCTTGGTGAAGCCCATTGTCACAGCCATGGCTACTCCCTGCATTGGCAGCTCCCCTGACAGCTGAGCTTTGAAACGAAGGCTGACATGAAACCAGCATCAAACACATGGACCTCGAGCTCTCCTGGAAGAATCCTTCCTCCTCTCTTGGAAGGGAACCAGCCGTTTCTGTTGGGCCATGTCCCACCCACAGCCCTCAGTTTTATTGCATAACCTCATTGCCCCTGTATGACCTGGTATTTGTAGGTTACTTTATGCCATCAACTGGCTGTTTGCTCTGTGTCAGTGTTACTGCTTAGACTCTTTGTATTAACTTCATTTAGCTCCTTTTTGTATTCTCTCTCTCTTGAATTCAGTCCTCCATTGGCCTTGTGTTTTCCAGAGGCAGCTACTGTTCTTCGTGTCCTCAAAACACACTGTGATTATTTGCCTTAACATCTTCAATACTGCTTCTCTGAGAAAGAGCCCATGCCTGCAACACCTTTGGCTTGGTATTGCTGCCAGTGAGACCAAACCTGTCCCTTCTCCTGGGATTCTGAGAACTCTGGCTTTAGGCTGTTGTACTCACTTATGGACAGAAGAACTTCATGCCAGACAGGAGAAGAGACAAGCAGAAAGCAGAGGAGGACTCTGAGGTGTCTCTTGCTGTCTACATTACATTGGCATTACACACACATAGTATTTAGTCCTTCCTCCATGTTACAGGGGTCTGGTTAGGCTGGTGAGGAGGTCTGTGTAGGATCTGACTGAATGTGACCTTGTTTGCCCCTCACTTCTAAGCAGTACACTTACCGAACTGGGAGGGCTCTGAGGGAACATTCATGATTTCATCCAGCGTGCCATTGAGGAGATGCAAGTTTCTTATGTCCAAGGCAGGCAGACATGATGCCAGGGCCAGCAGGCAGGTGAAAATCAGGGGACAAAGGTGCTGGGAAGCTGAAATGGGAAGAGATTGGAAAAAGCAGAAAGTGGTCATAACCTTTCCATTGGAGAGCCATGAATCCCATTTGACTCCCTGACTTGCAGAATAAAATAGGAAAATCAACTGCTTTATGTGTAGAGCTCCCTCTTGGAGCTCAAAGCCCCAGTTCACTATTTAGATGAGCTAACACATGCTCATTGACAGGAGTCATCAGTGATGGCATCTGCCGTTGGTGTGTTTTGAGACAGAAGAAGGGCGAAAACCTTGTCCACACTCAAGGTGACTGCAACCAGAAATCCTTATAAAGCCAAGTCTTGGAGCTGGAGGTAACAAACAGGGTGAGCATGGAGTGAGGAATCCCCTTTCCTCCCAGCTCCCATCTCACACTCATAACACACTCACATGGTGTCAGCTGGGACCATGCCTGCCTCCAGGCCAGGTCTGTGGTCAGGAAGGGCTGTGTGCGTTTCCCTGCTCTGGGTGAAAGCAGCATGATTGAGAGGAGCAGCATGAACTGTCTTGAATTTCTGCCTGGCTGGTGCAAATTGTGTGTTTTATATGGTTATAAGGCTGCTTCAGAATTTCCACCGGTAGCCAGATGCTCTGGTTTGTTCTAGTTCAGAGGGGTATGAGAACATAACATTTAGTGTCTTCATACACTTGTGTTTAGAGGCATGTTTAAAGACATTGCTTCTTTAAGCCCTACAGAAGCAATGGACACTCCACTGCTGGCCCATTCCCTCATGAATGGTCATGAAAGGTCTGAATAGGAGGAAGATGCAGGGAAGAGTATCAGCCTCTCCTGGCTGTTCTTCTGGGGACAGTATGCTTTCAAGCATCCAAACTCCAGATCTTGATACCTGTTCAGTATTGCTTCTAAAGCAAGAATATCTAAAACCTTAGTTTTCTATTCTAGGGTATTCAATACTTTCCTTGGAGAACTGAAAATTATGAAGAACGTTTGATAAATACGAGGCTTTTAAAATGGGCTGACAATCTAGATACACTGATACAGCCTGAAAGCATCAGAACATGCAGACTTTGGCTCCAGTTCCCAGCCTGGGGCACAGCGAGCCTGGACAATGTAATGGACTGAGTGCTGGGGTGGCCAGGGGGTGGAGAGAAGGGAGCCCTGCAGAAGACAAAGTGCCGGGATGCTGCATGCAGCAGTGCTGTCCATCCCATCCCATCCCATCCGATCCTGCATGCAGCAGTGCTGTCCATCCCATCCCATCCCACACTCACCCATGCCGTCACTGCACGGACCCTGCGGAGTGGGAAGCCGGGTGGCTTTGGCCTGGCTGGAGGGGTGTCCAGCCTGAAAGTTATAGGGCTCAGCAGGTGAGGGGGAGGAGGCACAAGACGCAAACCACTTGTCCTCTGGTTGGCAACAGAGCTAATGGTTTAAAGGGTTATTTGCTCTGTATCATGGAGTGTATGTCCTCAGGGAACGGGGGCTGCGTCTCACAAAGGTGAAGAGCTTTCTTCAGAGGCAAAGCAAATACTTTGGTGCCAATAAGCAAACGCCTTAAACCAAACCTGTGATTTACAGTGCCCGGCTGCCCCCTCCACCGGCAGGGTTTCCCCAGGGAATGGCATCCTCTGGGCACCGCTGCCCATTTCAACTCATAAGTAAATAGCCAAATGCCATTCCCCCTCCTGGGTGGAAATCAAACATCAGGTCACGGGCATGGGGCCACTGGGGACCCCGTTAGACTCTCCAGAGAAGAGGTACTCTGGTGTTCCTGGGAACCCATGCACCGAGCTTCGGGAAGTGCCACTCCATGTGCCTGCTGACGTGCCCGGCTGACCACCACCATGCTGCCTCTTGCACAATGCCTGGTGCGGTCTGCCCTGACACATGGCCCTTGCAGCAATCACAGCGGAGTTTGGGAGTTGTGATGTGACACTGATGTAAAACGGTCTCACTGCAAGTCCCTCTCTGCTACAGGACTGCTTGCAGCATGGATTTAGAGTCAGAGACCCACTTTGGTTGGAAAAGGCCTTTCAAATCATCCAGTCCAACCATTCCCAGCACTGCCAAGGCCACCACTGCCCCATGGCACTGAGGCCTCATCTCCACACTTGCAGGGATGCTGACTGCAGCCCTGCCCTGGACAGCCTGTTCCAATGCACCCTGTGGGGCAGGAATTGTTCCTCAGCTCCATCTAAACCTGCCCTGGTGCAGCTTGAGGCCGGTTCCTCTTGTCCCATCCCTTGTTCCTTGGGAGCAGGCAGAGTGAAGGTTTTCACAGCACTGTGTCTCCTTTTAGACCCCTCACTTCAAGAAACATACTGACATACTGGAGCACATCCAGTGGAAGCCACCAGACTGCTCAAGGGCTTGGAGCTCAGGATGTGTTAGAATAATCTGGGAGAGCTGGGCTTGCTCCACTCAAAGAGCAGGCAACAAGGTCTTGTTGCTGACTACTTCTCCCTCATGGGAGCATGCAAACAACATGGAGCCAAACTGTTCAAGGATGTGCATGGGGATGGGATGAGAAGCAATGGGTCTAAACTGGAACATGGAAATTCCAGTTAGAATTAGGGACTTGTTTTTTAACATGAAGTTGGTCAAATACTGGAACATGGTCCAGAGAGAGGCTGTGGGAGTTTTACCCTTAGAGGTATTCAAGAGTTGACTGGACAAGGACCTGGTTCTTTAGATCTGCTTTGAGCAGGGATTGAACTCTCAGAGATTTCTCCCAGCTCTCACTCTGTGGTTCCTGTGATTCCATGGCTCTCCTTGGAGGTGCACAGGGATGAGATGCAGCAATGGACATGAAGGAAGGGAGGGAAATCAGAGAACAGAAAAAAATCAGCCTAAGGGTGTTCAAAGACTGGGGTATATGGGGAGAGAGCGAAGCTGTGGGAACTCCATTCCTTGACAGTTTCACTACTGAGCCAGACATGACCCTAAGCAACCCATGCGAAGTTGGCACCGCTTTGGCCTTGAGATGAGCTCAGAGGCATTCAGCAGTTCTGGCCTCTGTGCTTCTCTGGTTCTTTGGAAAGCTCCCTCCCCAGCCCTTATGCCTCTGTATATCTGCAGGAGCAAAGCCATGACACTGGGTCTTGTGCTAGATGCAGAGCTGCCTGCATCAGAACGTCTTTGAGAAGCCACTTGATGAGCCCAGAGAGCTACAGCAGAAGCCAGAGGGCCCATGGGGCATGAGATCAGCCAGCCAGGCTGGTGGGACTTGCTCTTCCTCACCCTGTGTGCACCAGCAGGACTTAATTGCTGGTGATCAGACCAAACTGGACCTGCACCTAGGCCCATGGTGCCTGCCCAGCACTGGGCTGTCAGTACTGGTCTCCAGTTCCCTCTCTGGCCTTGTTTTCCAGATGGATCTTAGACATACACTGTGGATAGATTATTTCCTGGATGGATAGATTCATGGTGTAGATTTATCTCCGACCCTGCCTTTTGCATTGTGTCCTTTTGTCCAGTTGGCTGCATGCCTTGCCTGGAGCTGTTGCCAACACACAGCTCTGCTTGCTCTTCTCAGACCCGTTAGGATGGAGCTCTGCCATTGCAGGCATTGCCTCCATGGGGTGCACCTTTGGCTTCTGACTTGCTTGCCCATTGGGAGCAGCCAGCCTTTGCTGCTCCCAGAGAGCTTGCTTGTACCTTCATCCTCCTCCCTTGTGTCCGGGGTGCCCTTTGCTCTGCCTCTCCGGAGTGCAATCACTGGTAATTGGGCTTAACTCTGCTTCCAACCTGTATCTTCTCAGAGGTCCTTTTGTGGTTGTCTTCTTAGAAAGAGGTCCAATGTTAGCCTGGATCACAAAACCTGTGACAATTCTGAAGGCCATCCACTGGGAGATGAGAAATAAATGAGGCTGCAGAGAAGGGCTCCAGCCTCTAACCCAGCAAGCAGGGGTGTCATGTAAGCATTCAGATGTAAGTTGATCCATGGATCCCTTCCCTTGGAGAGGTCTGGATGCTGCTGCCCATCCAGACCTGCAAGTTGCATTGCTTGATGTGGGCTCCTGCAGTACAAAGGTTTGGTGGGAGCCTCATCTGGAGACTGGCTTGCCATAAAGAAGACATCTGATCAGCAAGCCACTGAAACCAACACAGGAGAAGAAAGTACATTTTGTCCTCTTGAACAAACATCTTTATCCAAACATCTTTATCCTCTTGCCATTGGTTTGACAGAGTGCTGGGGCTGTCTGTACAGTCCTCCCAGACAATCAATCCTGAGAGCATTTTGTTCCTGCAAAGGGAGCAACCCCTGGTTAATGTTTCTGGGGATCTGCAGGGTCTCACCAGGCAGAGATTGGAGAGTGGTGAAGGGACCTGCAGTCACCTGCTTGTTACCTGCAGCCCTTGCTCTCTACTCAAAGCATGCAGAATGGGGTGCCAGGGGACAATGACTTCTGGCTGCTTCACCCTGGTTCTAGCTCAATGACAACCCATTGATACCGAAGCCTGCCCAGTGGTTAGCTGGCACTAGTTAGCGAGCAGGCTTGTCTCTTGAGGACCTGTCCTCATCTTTCCAAGGTCACCTTTGGGACTGGGCACATAGGAGACCTAATCTTTCCTTCTTTGCTAATTGCTGTGTGTATGTCCTTAGAAAAGCTGGGTCTCACCACTTCAGTTTCATCACGGCTCTCCAGAAGTTGCTCCAAGTGAGCAATTCATGTGTAGTGTTTGTGTAACTGGGACAGTCAATAATTGAAATCCCCCATCAGGGAGGGTATTACTTTGTACTCCGGCTGGAAGGGCATGCCTCTGTCCTCAAGGGGTTTAGCTGCTCTGCTGTCATGAGATCTGAAAACTGCTCGAGTCACAGTCTGCAAGTGCCTCCTTGTGCCTTTACAAATACCAAGTGTGAACACAAGTGGGTGTGTGCAGTGCCTATAAAGCCACTGTGGATAACTCAGCATGGGAGGGTGCACCACTGGGTTCCTGCTCTCCGCTCAGCTGTGCTATTGTGATGGGTGAGTTACATTCCCAGCAGCACACTTAGTTCATGTGTGGTGCTGGGCTCACACAAGACCTGACTGGGGTGAGTATACAGAGGCACAAGGTGGCAAGCAGGACAGCAGCCGTGATCTTGCCTGGGTGATGCATGCTGTGAGGCACTATGGTAGCAGAAGGGACACAAGGCAAAAGCACCAAGTGCTTGGTGCTTGCCTATGCTTTCCCCATGCTACCTATGCCCTGTATTCTCATGTCCTGTCAAGGGAGGTTAATGTGGAGACCTAGCTTTCCACATGGTGCTTTCCCTTTCTGACCAATGCATGTGGCACATGTGGTTGCACAGGGCTCCTTCCCCAGGTGTGATGGCATCTGCCCCAGTAACTGAGCTAGTGCAAGCTGTAGGAGTGTGCTGGTAGCCAGCACAGAGGGTTTGGGCTTGTGTCACTGTGAGACTTCCTCCTGTCTGCTTGGGAGCTGGCATATGTGCAACAGGACCCATCTGTTGGCTCTGGTTTCTCACTAGCTGTCATTGGGCTGGAGTGGTTTGTGTAACAGCCTTAAGTGTGATTACTCCAGATAGAACTTCTTCTTGCAGTCTTCCTCCCCAGCAAACTACTCTCCCCACTGTCCTCTAAGGTACTCCTGGGCTGTAGGTTTCAAGAACAGATCTGCAGGTTACTGTATGGTGCAGGGAAGGGATTGACTGGAAAAGTGACAAAGCCATTTCTCACCTTGCTTCAGCCCTGCAGGAGCAGAGCCTGCACTGGAGCCACAGCTCCCATCATCTTTGGGAGCTCCCTGCTCCTGCTGGTACAGCATGGCTCTGCCTTCCCTCATCCCAGCTCCATGGCGGCTGTTGGCAGGGGTGGAGGGAACTGCTCAGGGATCCTAATGGAGCTGGGCCCTTTGCTTCCCTTCCCAGGGCTCCAGGCTAGGACGAGTTTGCTCCATGGGGGCCTTTTCCTCCTACCCACAGTGGTGGCGATGCTTCTCCTTGGTGCAAGTGCTGGCCCAGCAGCACCCACTGCCAGCTCCCGGAGTGGTGAGTATGGAGTATGAGGGGAACACTGGCTGGGCACCAAGCTGTGGAGCAGGACAGTGCCTCCTCAGCTCAGCACTCACTGTCAGGTCTGCTAAGTGCTAGGGGGGCCATCATGCACCCAGGCTGATGCACACACAGAAACCCTGGGCCATGGTTGGTAAGGTAAGCAGTGTGACACCATCCTCACCTCCTTGGTAGCTTCATGCTGAAACCAAGGGGTTTCTGTCCAAACACCACAACTTGGCAGGATTGCTCTGGGATGCTTTTATACTTCAGTTCTAGGAGAGATGCTTCCAGCGTCTTCTTTTAGTTTAGTTGGATTAGGAGCATTCCCTTCCTCCCCGCAAGGGAGGGTTACACTCCCTGCAGGACCCGGGTGCCCAAGGGAAACAGAAATTCCTGTGCTGAACTGGAACTGCCCACAGCAAATTGTCCTTCATCAGATACAAAGAAAACCAAACTAGACAGCAAATTAGTTTGGCAAGTAAGTCATGCCAGCAGATAAACTGCAACAAGCTGATGGAAGAGGTCCCTATGAAGGAGAAACTTGGCCTTCTTTTGCAATGCCATGATTCTAGAGAAAACATCCATTTTAATTACATAGCCTTATCCAGTGGAGCATTTTTGGGCACTTATGGTCCTTGCAAGAACTGCAGCTCAATATATCAAGGGTCTTGTGTGAGGGCTAGATATGCTTTGGGGACATCACTGGCATCAGGAAGATGTTTTTCCCCTTTTTCTTGGTCAGATGCATCAGAAGGCTCTAAATGAAAGTCATGATGAATAGATCCTAGGTCTCTTACCAGGGCCATTGTCTTAGAGACCTTTGGTTGCCCTATGGATAAACCAGTGGAAACACCACTCTATGCTGTGGAATAGACCACGGATAAACCAGCCCTTTTTGTCCTGAGTCTTCATTCACTGCAGGAGCTTCTTGTTACACTGAAAGCCTCATATGCCCCTTCTCTCTCCCACCCCAACCTGTGTTTGCTTCTGCTGCCACTGCAGGGTTCCCCGCAGACTGTAGCCACCTCCGCAAGAACAGCCCCAGTGGGGTGTACGTCATCCAACCAGCACGGTCCCCCCCACGTGTGGTGTGGTGTGACATGGACACCGAAGGCAAGGGCTGGACTGTTGTCCAGAGAAACTCTCATGACACTGAGCTCACATGGAAGCAATCCTGGACCACCTACAAGTACGGCTTCGGGAACGTGCAGGGCGATCACTGGATGGGCACCGAGTACCTGCACCTGCTGACACAGCAGGGCACCTACAAGGTCCGATTCATCGTGCGGAACAAAGCCAACGTCACCCATTTTGCTGAGTACGACATCTTCAGGGTGGAGAGTGAGGCCAGTGGGTACCCGCTGCGGCTGGGCCGGCATTCTGGTGAAGGGGATGACTACCTGACCCTCTATCACCCCAAGAAGGGGGGTATCCATGACAACATGAAGTTCAGCACGACCGACAAGGACCAGGACCAGTACAGTGGGAACTGTGCCAGCAGCTATGGGGGCTGGTGGTACGACAGATGCCAGAATGTCCTGCTCAACGCCAAAAACCGCATCCTTTGGCCAGGATTCTGTGATAACGGCGACTGCGCATCCTCCCTCATCCTGGTCAAACCCACAGACGTGTGCTGACCGTGCCGCAGTGCCCGGCCCCCCTGGAGCTTGGGAGAGTGCCACCATCCCCAGCTCAGCACCCCATTCCTGAGCCTGCCAGCAGCTCTGTGCCAGTCCCTCTGTGTGTCCTGCTCTGCCCATAGCCTCTGCACCAGCACCAGCTGAAACACAGCAGCTCTGGGGCTCAAAAGCCATTGCCTGGAGCAGCTTCGCTCAGTGCTGTGTTGTTGGCCTGCGCTGGGGTGCAGGCATTGGCTTGGGGTGGGTGCACCCTCTCCTCCCCTGGGCAGAGGGAAGCAGTGCAAGTTCCCTTCCCTGTGCAATCAGTGTATCCCTGCTTTGCTCAGGCCCTGCTCCCTCCCTGGGCCTCCTGCACCCCACAGCTCTGCTACCCATGGTGGGAGAAGTCAGCTGCAATAAACCCTGGAGCCAGACTTGGCTGCCTTGTGCCTACCTGCCACAGTGTCACCGCACACACACAGGAGCAGTCAAGGTCCTGGGGCCATGGAGGATGCTGAGGGGGCATCGTGTTCATGGCAGGGGGATGCTATTTGCTGCATCCCTCTCTGAGACTCTCTCCTTGCACTGCTCCATGCCATGGCAAGGGGAGCTGGGGTCCCAGCTCCATCCTGGAGCAAGGGGGTGGGGGGGTCAGGGATGCCCCTGAGGGGTTTCAAGTCACCAGGAGTGGGGTTCCTGCCATGGGGTGGGTGTGATGCTTTGAGACCCCACAGGGTGGGTAGGGGTTCTTGGGACAGCTCCATGGAGCTCAGTCTGGGCTTCCTGCAGTGGGGGGCAAGGGGCTGTGGGGCTCCTGGGGGCAGCAGCACATTGACTGCTGCATGGCCAGAGCTTTCCCACCCTGGAGCCAGTGATGCTGGGTGGCCATGGGTGATCCGTGCCTGTGTTTTGGTCAGAAGCCAGGGAGCACATAGGCTTTAGGCAGCACCTCTTTCCCAGTTAGCTGGACCCATGTTCACACAGCCTGCCCCATGGCCATGGTGCAAACCCGCTGAGGTGGCACTGTGCTGCGAAGGGCACGCGGGAGCAGCATGAGCCTTACAAAGACAATTCCCTTTGGAAGTCTTATTGTAGCAGGAGCCTCAGGTCTGCTCCTGGCACAAAGCTGGCAGCACCTGTGAGAAGCTGCCAAACAGAGAAGGACACTCGTGATGTCTGTGCGGGTTCTGAAAGCAGTTTTATTCTGCAGGATGAACAGAGACCACGGCAGGGATATGGTGTGTACATGGCCTGCCTGGGCTCAGAGCAGCCTACAGCAGGTTAGCTAGTGATGACTGATAGTTTGCTGCTGAAGTTATCTATACCCACAAAGCAAAGAGAGTAAGACCTGGCTGGATCAGGAGGGGTTTAGGTTTCAGAGCACAGCTTTCTCCCCAGAAGGAACACGCTTGGAAACCACAGCATTTATAAAGACTTGTCCCAACAATGATCCCTACAAACCCACCACAGGCCAGAGAAAACATGGGACTTTGGTATTGCTCAAGAGAAAAGGAAAAGAAAACAGCTTTTTATATACAGGAAAAAGCCTTTTCACCCCCAGGCCAGAAAAATGCCTCCCTATGTCTGCCCAATGCTGACGGTGGGGGAAAGGATACTAATGGTACAGAGCTGGTTTGATGAGGATGGCAGAAGCTTTGCAGTTCCCTTTGCACAGGCTGCCCCACGTTATGCCCCCCTTGACGTTCAGCCGTACAGAATAACAGGCTGAATACCACCACCCACCCCCATAGCGGGAGGCACAGTTCCCTCTGTAAGTGTCCTGATCCCGATCCTTTGTGGAGAACTTCATGTTGTTGTGCACCTTCCTGGGATTGTCTGAGGTCATGGCATCCCCTGCTGACCCTGAGTAGGATCCCAGCCTCAGCCGGTAGCCGTGGGGCTCATCTTCGACACTGAAGAGGTTGTAGTCTGCGAAATGGATGTTGTCTGTGGCATCCCAGATGACAAATCTGACCTGGTAGACCTTCTGCTTGGTGATGTGATGGATGTACTCAGTGCCCAGCCAGTACTCGGTGTGCACATCCCCAAAGCCGTACTTGTAGGTGCTCCAGGACTCAGCCCAGGTGATCTCTGTGCTCTGCCGGTTCCTCTGGATGACCGTCCAGCCCCCTTCTGGCTCAGTCATTTCACAGTACACCACGATGGGGTCCAGTCCTGTGGGCTGGATGATGTAGACACTACTGGGGCTGCCAGCAGAGACCTCACTGCAGTCCTTAGGCCAACCTGGGATGGGAGAGAGGGTGAGTTAACAAGACCCTATGCAACAAAACAAGACCATTTTTCACCCTGTGGCACAGGGACATCTGGCCAGTGTACTTGGTGGATCCCAGCCTAGAGAGGTCAATGTGCTTAGCTGGAGGTGAGAGTACGTTAGCCTCAGCCTCTGTTCCTCTTCCATCTGGGACACCTAAGGGGAGGTAGCCCCAGTGAAAGACCCCAGACACACAGGGCCATGCTGCTATCAGGCCAGGACACTAGTGGGCTTCTTTGGGTCTCCTGAAAATAGGGTTGTGCTACTAAAACTGGATCACGTTGTGGGGAAGGTGAAGAGAACCTTGCCCCTGCCTGTGACCAAGGGAACAGGAGACAAGTAACCCCTCAAGCACACAGACACCCTTAACCAGTCTGCAAAGTGCACACACACGCAGACACACATACACAGCACTGCAGCCTGCATTGGGCACATCTCCTCACATCCACCATCCCGGAGCAGGGCCAGGGCTGGGGATGGTATAGACCCCTTCCCCACCTGGAGCTGGATGTACATGAGCACACAACACTGGGTTCCCCCATGTACTTGCAGGTGTGGTGTCCCCATGCCTTCAGCTTGCTGACTGCAGGACCTCCCACTGCAGTTAAGATCATCCTGCCAGATAGGCAGAGCTCCTCTTCCCAGCTGAGCAAAGCCTGGGGTTGATGTCACATCTCTCCAGCCTTCCTGCCTGTATACATTATGGAGGTGCTTTTTGGATCTGAAGCACCACAGCACACCCTCTCCCAGGCAGGAGTTCCACTTTATCAAGCCTCCACTGCCCCAAAGCATGGGCTGGGGCTTTTCACCAGCCAGGGCTGACTCAGACCAAGGCACTGAAGGGGTTGGTGAGAGCACTGCTATGCCTTCAGAATGGTACCTACTGGTTTTCTTCAGAGCACTGGTCGAAGTGTTGGAGGGAGGTTTCTTGAAGCCGTGTAGGGTTTGTGCAGGCACGGAGTGGCCTGGGGCAGCCAAGACCAGCACGCAAGCAAGGAGTAGAAGGCACTGGACTGCTAGAAAGGGAAAAGACAGAGACAAGTTGAGATGTGACCCTCCCTCTAGAGAGGCACAAAATCCCATGGCTTCAGCACTGCACTATGTAACAGGACCAAGTGTTCCACGCATGCAGACAGCACCAGAGTGGTCTGTGCAAGCTGGAAAGCTTGCCTAAAGGCCTCTACTCTTTTGCTCAAGGAGCAGACAACCTTGCCTCTGCCCCTTGACCAGCTTCCAGAAGCTCCTGTGTGAGACAGTTTGGGATGGAGCAGAGAACCCAACAGCTGGCAGAGCCAGGTTTCATTCCTGGCCCCTAAAGCAGGGGACTGGCTGGGGTAAGCCAGAAGGCAGGGCACAAGCTGCTGGTGTTTGAAGGGGTGGCAGGCAGGATGCCCTCAGAGGGCACCAATGCCATTGCTCCCCAGCCGTGTGTGAGTCCCTCTTGCTGAGCTGCCCAAACTGTGCTCCTCCCATTGCTAGCAAGGAGCACCCCACTTCCCAGCCCTGTACTCACCCATGGTGTCCATGCAGGAATGCCGTCTGGAGCACAAAGCAGGGCTCACAGAGGCATTTGTAGTGCTCTCTGGGGTGGGTGGAGTGAATGGTCCTACGTCCACCCCTGGCTTCCTTTGTCCTGAAGGAGGAAATGAGGCTGGGTTTCCCTTGTGCCCTTATAAAACACAAGCAGTGTCGGAGACGCCTGTGGTTCTATGTGCACAGCTTCCTGAGCTGTGAATAAGCCCCTTGCCAGCAAGAGTCCTTGGAATGGTCTCTTCTATGAGTGCTTAGCTCCTTGGATGGAATTTCCCCTGGGAACAGCATATCTGGGAGCTTTGAAGAGCTCAGCTTAGTCAATAAACACTTGACTGCCAGTCACCAACCAGCGTGGAGAACAAACAGGGGCTGCCAGGTCAATTGGTTCTGGTTTAATGTGCTTTTGACAACATCAGCCTAGTTCTTGGTGGGGAAGTCTGAGCAGCCCCAAGGCTCCCAGAGAGACTGACTCGTGTGGGACAGTGTTTGGAGCAGCTGGTGGAGAGGAACTGAGGATGCACAGAGTGGGATGGGACCTGACAGTGGAGTCCATAGGAACTGAGCACCCACGGAAGGGATGGATGGGATCTGGGTGTTGGTGGGGACCTGAGTGGTGCTGGTCATGGAAAAGAGGGATGTAAGTATGCACAGAGGGAGAAGTCAGCCCTATGCAGACACTGAAAGGAACAGAGGAGATCTGAGTGTTTGAGGAGGGAACAGAGGAGATCTGGGTGCACACAGAGGGAAATGGAGGACACTTGAACATGTAAGGGGGAACTGAGGGGATCTATTTGTGCAGGGAGCACAACAGAGGAGTTCCAAGAGAGAACAAGGGGAACAGAGAGAACATGAAAGCATCTGGATAGGACTGGAGAGCATCTGAGAGTGCTTTGAAGTGAACAGAATGAGTTCAGATTGATCTAGAAGCACCCAGAAGGGAGTTTGAAAGCATGTAATGGGGAGATAATTTGGATGTAAGGCACTCAGAAAGGATAGCAGGGACTGGGGCGTGCACAAAGGGGGTGGAGGAGATACGAGCATGCATGCATGGAAACTGTGGGGTTCCAAGGCACAGATAAGGGAGCAGAGTGGAGCTACAAGCACTCACAAAGGAATGGAGAGTAATTGAGAGTCCACAGAAGGGAAGAGAGGGATCCTGAGCATGCCTAGAGAAGAATGGAAGGGACCGCAGTGGCACATGTGGGAATAGGGAGTACATGGAAGAGAATGGAAGGGCCATCGGACAGAGTCTCTGTGCCAACCAGAGCCTCCCATTCTGTTTGCAGTATATCCCAGTGTCTTACATTTGCTTTCATTGTCATGCCAGAGCCCTCCAAAAGCCCTCAGGTGCTCCCCAAGCCCTCTACTGCCTTCTCGGGCACTGTGTTGCCAAGCCTGTGGCTGCTGGGACTGTGATTCCCACCCCAGCACCCCACCAGTCCACTTGTTTGCAGCAGAAGAAACAGAGATCCCAAAACCACAGTGTGTTCCTAATGGGAAATGTTGGTATTATGTGGATGAGAAACGTGAGCTGCAGCCTCCAGCAGGAGCCCAGGGTGGCTCTGATCTGCTAAGGTGAGGACTGGCCTTTGTGGGATAGGGGGGGTAGAGGCTGGGGCTGCAGCCCAGAGGATGCAGCTCAGGCTCCTCAGCCATAACCAGCACTGGCAGCACTGCAGGTTTAAATACAGCTGGAATGTCAACCCAGGGGACAGAAGTGTTGGACCAATTGCTTGGGACTGGATGTGCTGATGTGTGTGTCCTGTGTGTTTGCAGCCTGGGTTTTCATACATATAGTTGGGGTTTTTTAATCCTAACTATTCTATGAGTGATTCTAGTTAAATCCAGGTACATTTAAAGGCAACATGGAGCACTGGAGATGATACAGTGGTCATAGAATCATAGAATCATAGAATAGTCAGGGTTGGAAAGGACCTTAAGATCATCCAGGTCTGCAGGGATCTCATCTTGGCACTGCTGGGCAGCCTCCTTGACACCCAGCGCATGAGCAATTGTATTGCACATCCCTTTGGTGTTCTGTCCCCCTCCCCTTCCTGTGCGCTCCTCTCGCATCTCCCGGAGCCATTCCTCATGGATGCCGGTGTCCACCCCACTGTGGTGGGGACAGTGTGCCCAGGTGGGCTCCAGACGCACTGCTCCTCAGTCCCTCAGCCCAGGGGAGCGGCGCTCCTCTCACACAGGCCTCCTGGGGCCTCACCACCCCAAGTCTCCCATCCTGCTGCCCCCAGTGCCCGCATTCCACCCTAGGTTTCCCTTGGTTCCCTTCCATGTGGAGGGATGGAGTTTGAGGTGTCTCAGAAAGGGCAGGTTGGCATGTCGGTGGGGCTTATCTGGTGCTCCCCATGGGTAGGTGATGCCCAGCAAGAGCTTTCTGTCCTGGCAGAGTTGCTGTGGGAGGAGGCATTGGGGGTTTTAATTCTGGGGCTTGGGCTCTTCTATGCAGGCTATCCCTGATCCAGTTCCTGGAAGCTCAGCTCACGGCCCTGGCTGTGGTAAGCACATGAGGACTGGGGCAGGAGGTGCATGGCTGACAGTAAAGCACAGTGTCATTGCAGAAGAACGTGCCCGTTGGGCTCTTGGTTCTGGGAAGCTCCATTAGATGTGGTCACCGGCACATCGTGCTCCTTCTGGAGCTTCCTTTCAAAACCACACCTTGTGCTGCGTTTTGGCCACAGAATCCCACACCTGCAGTCACACAAAGCCCACCGAGGACATTTGGTGTGACCACAAGTTTGTTGCCTTTCTTCCTGCCTGTGGTGATGTCACGGGTGACATCAGCATGAAGCACAGGGACCAAGTACCAATGACAGTGGAAGCTGGGTCTGATGCTGATGCCTCCCTGTGGCAGTGGAAGGGAAGGGGATGCCTCCTGGGGCTCCAGCCCACAAGTGTCTGGCAGAAGCCCCCAGCGTGGCTGCTCTTGAGCCAACATCATCTCTTTGCAGCCCTGTTTTCCGTGTGCCTCTGTAGAGCAGAGAACGTGGCCTGCGAGCTCTGGGCAGGGCTGAGGTTCCCATCCTGCAGCCAAAGGCTTGGCGCAGTGCCCTCTGTGCCAGCCCACTGGGGTGCGGGAAGTGCAGAGGGCCCAGGAAGGTGTTGGAGCCAGGGGACCAAGGGGGAGAAAGCCAGCCTGGCCCCAGCTGTGCTTTGCCCAAGAGAGCTGTCCCCAGCCCTGTAGGGAGAGGGGCAGGGGATGTGGCTGCCCCCAGACCCAGCTCAGCTCCCCCCCACCTTAGACCCACACGTTGCGGGGACAGAAGTGACCTGCGACCTCCTGTTCCAGCTCTAACACAAGCTTTGGGGGAATGAAAAGCATCTCCTGTATTAAAGCAAGGCACAAGTGTACAAGGGGTGGTGTGGGGCATCCCCAGGGCTGGGGAGCAACCACTACCTCCTCTTGCTTTTCTTCTTGCTTTGGCTCAGCCGCAGCCCTTCCTTCTTGATGTCTTCCCTGGTGAGGACGAGGCCACTGTGGCTGTCATCAAACTCCAAGTCATCTGGAGGAGAGCGGAGAGGAGCGGGGCTGGGGAGGGTCTGTGGGGCTGCCTCTGCTGTGCCCGTGTCCCCAGGAGGAGCCGGCACATTTTGGAGGGCTGCTGGCATCGCGGAGAGCCCTCAGGACAGGCGCTGCCGCTCGGCTGTCCCCCAGCAGCAGCCCAGGGGGGCTGCAGGCCCTGCTGGGGCTGTCTCAGCCCTGCTGGGGCTTCCCAGAAAGGGCTGGGGCTGCTTTGGTAGGAAAAGCTGCTCAGGTGCCAGAAGCTCCCATAGGAGGAGGCCACCGGCAGAGCCAAGCACTGCCTGGGAAGAATGTTCCCAGCCAAGGGCTTTTGCAGCCGAGGCTCTCCCCGCTTGCAGCACAGCATCCCTCCGTGCTCCTGGGGCGCTGCTACGCTCCCCAGCCCAGCCTCTGCCTTCATTCTCCCACAGCCACACGCAAAACCAGCACTATGCTCAAAGCCTTGGAGACAGCCGAGCTCAGCCCCAGTGCCGGGAGCAGCTCCTGGCTCGGGGGCTGCTGGGACACTGGCAGATGGGCAAGGACAGCCAGAAATGCCAGGGAGCAGGGGCTGGGGCAGTTGCTGTGGGGCAGGATGTGTCCCCTTTCCTACCTTGGACCCTCAGGGCCATGTCCTCCAAGGAAACCTTCTGGTTCCCTGGATCATTCCCGAGGGTTTTCTCCAGAAGCTCTCTGACCTTGCCCAGAGTCTGTGAAAGAGACACAGTGTTCACAGCTGAAGGGGAGGCAGGTGTTACAAGCAGAGGGGTGCCCAAGCTCCATGTGCCCCTGGTAGGGAACACCCCCCAGAGCCCAGGGCCACGTGGGCCTGAGCTGCTCCGTGGCTTTTCCCTCGAGCACCTCCATCCTCCAGCTGGGAGGACGGCTTGGGATGGGCCACCCCCAGGGAAAGCCCGTGTGGGTCCCCAAAGCCCAGAGCAGGGATGGAGCCCCCGTGCACCTCCTGATCCTGGCTGGGGGGGGGCAGGTCAGCCACCCGCTGCACCAGGTACTGCAGCTTCTGCTCACACTGCTGGAGCTTCTCGTCCGCTGCCATGGCCTTGACAGGATGCTCCTGGAGCCAGAGAGAGAAGAGCCTTGTTCTTGGTGGGGCAAAGGAGCCCGTCGGGGGGTGGCTGCTGCACCAAGTGTGAGCGCACGGTGCCGCTGCAGCCCCGAGCAGAGCCTGGGCTGCGCTCAGCCCAGCCTTGTGCGGGTACCTGGCCAGGCACGGGGATGCCCCGCAGGCGGACCCAGAGGTTGTCAAGGCCGGTTTCCAACTCCAGCAGCGTCTCCTGGCTCCTCAGCAGCTGGGCTCGCCTCTGCTCCAGCCGAGCCTCTTCCCACTGCAGCCTCGTCCTCAGCTCCTCCTCCAGCCCCCTGCAGCCAAGCACGCTCACATCCATACAACTGCACAGGGGGGCACACACCCCAAACCTGTGCCAAAAGCTGCTGCCCAGCTTCTCCCCTGCCCCCAAGCGCACAGCACAGATGCTGCCTGCAACTCAAGCCCACGCTGCTGCTGGTGCCACTTGCCATTGCAGGCAAGGAGCGAGGCTCCTCCTGCTGCCAGCGCAGGAGCTTTGGCTGCTCTGGCAGCACCAGAGCAGGGGCAGCACTCTGCTCAGAAAGCCTCCCAGTGCAGGAGGGGTGGGAGCTGCAGGCTGACAAAGGAAGGGCTGCCCTGTTGGTGTCCCCCTGCCCCCGAGGCTGGTGGCCCGTTTGCCATGACTGTGCGGAGGCAGCAGTACCTGGTTGGGTCTGGGGGCTGGCGAAACTTCAGCTCCTGCAGCTTCAGCTGCAGATCCTCCAGTGCCTTCTGCAGCTGCTGCTGCTTCTCCTTGCGCCCTGTGAGGTACTGCTCGAGTTCCACCTGGGACTTGTGCTGGGCCAGGAGCCTGCAGGGGATGTCCTGGGGGGGAGAGAGAGCACAAGGACTCAGCCCAGGGCACTCTTGCAGGGCACAGGATCTGGGCCGTGGGCCTGGGGAGGTTTCTGCACCAGGAACCACAGGAACCACTGCGAGTTCACGTCCTGGAGCAAAGCAGCTCCAACCCTGCCTGTACAAGAGGGGCCCTGGGGGGCTCTGGGGACAGAGGAGAGCAGAGAACCCTGCCATGGAACAAGGTGAGCAGGCAGGGCTCAGCTCCCTGGGGCTGGAGCGGCCCCAGCTTCTACCAGAGATGGGTTTTCAGCTCACCCAGAGGCAGGAGCACTGCAGCGCAGCCTTGGCCTTCTCCATCTGCTCCATCACCGAGGCCTCCCGCTGCAGCCGGGACTTGGAGGCCTCCGCTTTGGCACCTGGGGTGGAAAGGCATTGGCAGGGAAGGATGCCTGCGGCTGCGCCCGCATCCCCCCCTGCCCCCTGCCAGCACTCACCCACCAATGGGTCCTGTGCGGGCTGGCTCCGCAAGTCCCTGGCGAGGTCCTGCCTGGCTCGCTGCAAGGATGTTCATCGTCAGCCCTGTGCTGCTGGCACCCTGGGGGAGCCGGCCCTGCAGCCCCCCACCCATGGGAGCCTGGGCACTGATGCCCCCCCTATGCCTGCAGCCCTGCCTGTGCCAGCTCCCCCCAGCTCACCGCTTTCAGAAGCCTTTCTTTGGGTTCCTTGAGCCAGCCTCTGTCCGGGGGCACTTTGTGAGCAGCCAGGGTGCGGAGCCTCAGCTCTCTCTCTGCCAGCAACTGGGTTTTCATCCTGGCCACGTGCTCCTGGAGCAGAACAGAACAGAACAGAAGATAAGTGGCTCCCAAAGCCCCAATGGACCTCTGGGAGCTTCTAACCCTGGCATGGCCAGCACCAAAAATGCCACCCCCTACCCTGTGTAAGCAGCCTGGGAAGGACACTGAGCAAGGACAGCTAGAGAATGGAGAATGTCACCTTCCCCATGGCCAGTGCTTCAGGCAGCTGTCCCCATGCTAGGACAGCCTGGCCCAAGAGCCAGACACAGCAGGAGCTATGGAGGCACCTGAGTGCTGTGGGAAGCCAAGCTCAGTCTTGCTTTTCCTTGCGGGAAGACTCAGCAGCAAGGACATCTGGTGCCATCTGTGGGCTCTGGAGGGCAGGAAAGCGCCTGCAGGTGCCCTGGACCATCTCACCTTGGCTACACGAGCAGCTCTGCGACCATGCGAGGCCATGAGCTCCATGTCTTCCACCTCCCCATGCTGCAGCTCGGCCGTCTGGCTCAGGAGGTCCAGGTGCAGAGGCAGGTGGGCCAGCTCCTGGGACACAGGGAGCCACAGCCCACTGAGTGCCAGGGGTGCCTTGTGCTGGGACAGAAGGTGGAGGGGAGCAGGAGGAGCTCCTGCAGGAGGGTGTCCCAGCAGCACAGCCCCTTGGGCACTTGAGTGCCTTTGCAGGGGGAGCGGGTGAGACAATGGCACAGTGAGGATGAGCTCACCTTCCTCAGGGCATCCCGCAGCACCACGTACAGGGCAGTCACCTTCTGCCCAGCACGGACTTTGGTTTGCATCTTGGCAATGCCGTTCTGCAGGGTCCGAACCACCTGGGGCAGAGATGGTTGGAGACAAGGGGTGAGCCCATGTGCGGAGAGCAGTGCCCAGCCAGGGATGCAGGGTTGACTGAAACCCCCACGGGTGCTGCCAGCCCAGGAAGGGGCTCTGGGACCTGTGCCTGTGCCTGGTGCTGCCTCTCCTCCATCTGGGCATCCTGCTGCAGCTGCTGCAGCCGCCTCTGCAGCTGCTCCCGGGCCTGGCTCCGCTGCTTCACCTGCTCCAGCAGCAGGTTGCATCTGTTCACCTGCCCGTAGATTTCAGCCTGCAGCTTCTCCTGGGCCACCTGCATGGGATGGGAGCATTTGCCAGGCTGGAGGCAGGGCTCGCTGGGCACCCACGGGAGAAGGGGTCCTGCCTGGAAAACTCTTTGCCAAGGGAGAGCTGGGGATGCTGGGACCTGCTCACTGCCTTGGGGGGACAGGAGCTGTGCTCAGGGAGCCAATGGAGGACACTGATGGGTCCTGCAGTGCAAAGGGTCCCTAACCTTAATCCCGTGTCTCACTGCACCAGCCCTGTGGGGCTGTCCTGGTGCTGGCACCAGGTCCCTGGTCCCTACAACCGGTCCTTCTGAGCATGCCCTGAACCCCAGCCCACTGCCAGCAGCCTGGGCCCGCGGGACTCTGCTATTACCTCCAACGTCTTCCTGCCCAAAGCCCTGCCCAAGGGCTGCTCTGCTCCGCAAGCCTCAGAGAGGGTGAGCTCATGCTGTGGGCAGAAGAAGGGCAGAGAGCACATCAATGCCAGGCTGGGGATGGCCCCAGCCTCCTGCTGCCCTGCACTTCCTGCCCAGTGGAGAAGCCAGCTCTGCAGGTGCAGCAGAGGCACAGTCACAGAGGCAGCCAATGGGACCTGCTGGTACCTTCCGCACAAGGCCCAGGACATGGATATCCTCCTGCACCGCCTCTCGCAGCCGGGGCAGCAGCTCTCGCTTCTGATTGAACTTCTCTTCCTGTGCCTTGGTGTAAAACTTCCTTGCTTGCCCTGCAGGACATTGAGGAGCTGTTGGTACCATGCAGGGTGATGCGGGGACCAAAAGCCCCCACCTGGCCCAGTCCATCATCAAAGCCAACGGGGCAGCACCTTGCAAGGCTATGCTGGCACGCAGCTCAGGGATGCGCTTGCTCAGGCTTGTCTTCTGGCCCAGCATGATGCTGCTGCTGCTGCCTTGGCTCTCCAGCCCCACTCTGGACGTAGCAGCCACTGCAGTTCTACTGCCCGGTGCAACGCTCACAGAGATGTGGCCAAGCCAATGGAGCTGAGCAACCTACGTCCTCCCAACTACTGCAGGGCTGTAACCACAACATGGAGCTGAGTTCCACACTGCCTGGGAACTGTTGCCGAGCTGTAACCACAGCAACAGAGCAAGAGCAGCCTGTTGCTGCCCAGACACATCCCTTTGGGAATGGCAGTTCATCAGTCAGGAAACAGCCGTGCAGGAGTTACGCTCATGTTGACACGGGCAAGAACCAACCGGCTCTCAATACTGATAGTTATTTTGCTGCTCACCACCTGCCCTTGCTCACCTCCAAACGTGACAAGATACCAGGCTTTTAGTATGACTGTAGGGATGACCCAGAGCACAGTTTCTGTCTCTCCACTGTCCTTTGCAGCACGTTTTTGCAGTCCTGCACTGAAATTGCCACTGCTCAAAGCAGAAGCAAAGTGGTGGAAACCCAGTGAAAGAATAAGAATCAAGAGCAATAACTGTTGGTCGACCACACAGCTGTGTTTGAACAGGGGAAGCAAGTACCCACCAGCAGAGGGTGCTGGAAAGCTGCACCCTGTGCCCTGGCCCAGGAATCAAACACGGGGAAGGCAGATGTGAACACAGATGTTTATTTGAAGTGGGGACAGAAGAAGGGGATGGGGGGTGCGGTGGGGGTGGGAATTACATAGTGACAGTCAAAACATAGTAAAATGGGAGTGAAATGAGGCAGAGAGGGGAAGAGAAGGGAGCGCAGAGACTGCCAGGGCTGGAGCAAAGGTTTGCTCCAGGCAAACGTGGCACAATAAAGGAGGCTGGAAAGGCTGCAGAGATGCAGACGTTCATCCAGCCCTGCCTGGTGGGGAAATGTTCCAGTAGGAAGAGTTTGGTTCAGCCCATGCCAGCCCGGGCGCTGCCACCCAGCAGGGTTTCTTGCTGGCAGCAGAGAATGGCCCTGGTCCCATCTCTCCGGTCCCATGTCGGGGCTGCTCTGGACCAGAGCCCTGCGGGTGGGGATGAGCCAGCAGCACTGGCTGTTACTGATGATGGGAATGATGGTCCCGTGCCTTTAGCCACTTGCGAGGTGCCTGGATCCTGGATCTTGCCTGGGTCCAAGAGGCACGGCTGGATGAACCTGCAAGCACAAAGGTTGGCTCAGGTCTCTGCAGCCGCAGCCCGAGCTGGCACCGGGGCTACCACAATCCCTATGCCAGGGGGAATGGAAGCTCTGACATCCCCAGAGCCCAGCAGCCACCACCCTGCAAAGCACCAGAACCCTGTGAGCCGGGGTCAGCAAAGGAGGAAGAGCCTGAGCCTGGCTTTAGGGAGCTGGCAGCACCCGCAGGACCCGATGCATCCAGTGCAGCCAGAGGGGGCAAGGAGCCGCATTTCAGATTCCCCTCCATCCCCTGGGGCTGGGGACTGGGGCAGCCAGGGAAGGAAGCTCCTTCACTTCACACAGCAAGGACATGTCCTGGCAGTGGAAGCAGGGACAGGTATCCTGGGAGGAATACAGGAACACATTCTAGTTCTGTAGGAATGAGGACAGGAAGGCCAAGGCACAGTGAAGCTGAACTTGGCAATGGATGTAAAGAATAAGAATCAGAAGGGCTTTTACAGGTCATGTCAGCCAGAACAGGAAGGCCAAAGACAAAATGCCCTCTGGTGAACAGGACTGGCAAAGGGGCTGAAGAAAAGCAGTCACACTCATGTCAGCCTGTTCTCGTCTGACTGCTAAGGACTGAGCTGGGTCCCCAGAACACGGCCAAGCCAGGACACGCTGCAGCTTTCTGTGCTTGCATTGGCATTTCTCAGTTGAACTGCAGCACTTGAGGCCACATTGGCAGAGGGAATGACAAGAAGCTGAACTCAAACAGTCCTGAGCCCTTTCCGTAGCCCTCCAGGATGTCAGACATGGTTCATGCGGTTCCCAGGGGCACACTCTGACATGGCTGAAAACCGGTTTGGTCAAAGCAGCCAACAAAGTCCTCGTGGGCTTTCAGAGCACAGTGTCAGTGCTCAGCTCCTGTACGCAGGAGCCAGCACAGCAAACACAGGCTCCATCTGCTCCCACACAGAAGGTGCCAGCACAGGAAGCTGCTGCTGGACCTCACCTTCCCTTGGCAAGCACTGGAACAGCCCCAGCAGCACCGGGAATCTGTGCTTGCTCAGCTCATTTATGGTCCTTTCAGGCTGTTCACTCCTCCCAGAGCCCAGCTCCCAGGTACAAACTATCCAGTGACTGCTCCCGCATGGAAGGTGCCAGACCTGAAGCTGCTGTTGGGCTCTCCTGGGTTTGCCTGAAGAGAGCTCATGTTGTTCTTAGTAGATGGCACAGTTGTGTGTTCTGGATCTGTGATGAGAATGATGTTGCTGAACACACTGATGGTTCAGCTGGTTTGAAAGAGTGCTGGCTGGAAATCAAGGCTGTTGCAGGTTCCAAAGCTCTTCCAATGAGAGAGGGATGGGGGGTAGAGGCTGGGGCTGCAGCCCAGAGGATGCAGCTCAGGCTCCTCAGCCATAACCAGCACTGGCAGCACTGCAGGTTTAAATACAGCTGGAATGTCAACCCAGGGGACAGAAGTGTTGGACCAATTGCTTGGGACTGGATGTGCTGATGTGTGTGTCCTGTGTGTTTGCAGCCTGGGTTTTCATACATATAGTTGGGTTTTTCAACCTTAACTATTCTATGAGTGATTCTAGTTAAATCCAGGTACATTTAAAGGCAACATAGAGCACTGGAGATGATACAGTGGTCATAGTCAAGATGGTTTTTGTGTGTTTAGGGTTTCTTTTCAATGTATTCTTCAAGCAGCAGTACAGCATTCTCTCTCTCTGCTGTTCAGCTGTTTTGTTACAGACATCATGGCTAAAACGTCTGTAGAGATGTGGGATAAAATGCTTTTAGCAAACAATCAGAGAAAATAGCTTGACATTTGTAGTGCTCATGACATACAAAGGTATATTATACATGAGTGTCTTTGACACTGGCACCAAGAGAAAGCTTTCCTACAAGTAGCAGTCTGCCCTTCCCTTAGTGTTAGCTTTGAAATGCAGTGTCAGGAACAGCAAACTTGTATTTTGGACTGCTCACGCACTGTCTGCAAACCCACAGACACCTGTTTGCAAGGCCAAGAACCCAGATCCTTATCTCCAACATAATCCAGACTTTCAGGACTCTGTGTTCCTGGTTTTAGACTGTTCCAGTTTGCACAGGCAGCCCCAGAGCAAGAAGAGCAATTGCAGGGTTTGGTCCTTGGGGGGGATCCATGCATCAAGCTCCCCTAGGGTGAATCCAGGTATCCAGGATCCCCTGGGGGACCCTGTTGTCCAGGTGTGTGGGATGTCTGGTGGTCACTGATGTCTGGGGAGCTCCAGCATCGATGGGAGCCCCTGGAAGGCAGAAGGAGGAATGGAGAAAGGAGGGGGAGAATATTCCCATCCGGGGTGGAGGGAGTATCAGGGGGTGTCTGGGGGGGGGGCAGGGGGAAAGTGGGTGGTCCTGGGAGTGAAGGGTGAAAGTACAGGTATGGGGGCAGGCAACTGGGTCAGCCGACTGTAACTGGGGCCCCCAGAAGGGACATTGGAGGTTATAGGGAAAATGGGGGAAAGTGTCAGGGTCTGAGGGGCAGTTGGGGAATCAGGGGGAAGCAAGGCAGCCTGGTGCTGGGTGCAAAGGAGTGGTTGTGGAATGGGCCTGAAGACAATGGGAGTCCTGTGGGAAACAGTTGTTCCCTGTGAGTTTAGGAGTCCTGGCAGGCTATGGTCCCCTTGGACACCCGGCTGTCGTATTCCCCCCTCCCCCCCCCCAGTTTTTAGTGAATTCCAAGGGACTGAGGGTCCAACAGGGTTTGGGATTCCCATGGTGGTCTGTGGGCAGCCTCAAAAGCAGGGGGATTTGGAGGGTAAGGTTTACCAAGTCAGAACTCGCAGCAGCAGCAGCACAAGGACCATGGAACCAAGTCCCAGCCCCAGTCCCAGTAAGGCCATGTGGTTTCCAGCCGTCCTGCCATGGGGCCAGTGCAGCACAGCTCTGAACTGAGACTGGAGTCCCTGCTCTGCCTCCACGCTTCCCCCTGATACTGCAGGGACCCACATACCTTGGGTCATGGGGCACTGCCCCCAGTGGTCCCCACAGCCACAGACCTCACTGCTCCCACAGACCCAGGCACCAGCGGTGTCCGCTCCACCCCATGTGTCCCAGTGCCCCCAGAGGAGCCAGGTGTCATGGAACACCCACTGCCCATGGATCCACCCTGCTCATGCTCCCCACGGACTCCCTGCCATGGGGCTCTCCGGGGCCCCACTCCACCCCACACTGTCCCCATGGCACTCAGGTGTCCGGACGCACCGTTGAGGTAGAAGTACTTGCGGACCAAGGGCTCCGAAGGGACTCCCAGGTGACAGGCGACGGTTCCTGGAGTGGGGTCCTGGATGGTCAGCATCCAAAGTCCCTCCACAGCCACCTTCAGCTCCTCAAACAGTGCCAGATCCTGTGTGTGCAGCTGAGGCATGGGGAACACGTCAGCACAGCCTGCTCCACCAGGTACATGAAGCAGCATGAGCGTGCAAGAAAAGGCTCTCATGTCCTGCTTCTCATGTCCCCTTCACACTTGTGATACTGCTTGTGCGTGTCCGTGCAATTCACGTTCCGCGTGTGCTTGTCATGCCCCGTGTGTCTTCACACACGGATGCACAGGCAGAGCACACGAGCACACGTCAGCCAATGGTCACTTGGATGAGAAGCTCCCCATGTCCTTGCCATGTGCACTTGAGCCCAGAGCCCCCATGTGTGCTGGGCTGCACCCCCAGAGCGTGAGCTCAGGGAGGGGATCCTGCCCCTCTGCTGTGTGAAGGGGAGACTGAGCTGAGCTCTTGGGCAGAAGCTGTTCCCTGTGAGGGTGCTGAGGCGCTGGCACAGGGTGCCCAGAGCAGCTGTGGCTGCCCCATCCCTGGCAGTGCTCAAGGCCAGGTTGGACACAGGGGCTTGGAGCAGCTGCTCCAGTGGAAGGGGTCCCTGCCCGGGGCAGGGGTTGGAGCTGGAGGAGCTTTAAGGTCCCTTCCAACCCAAACCAATCTGTGATTTCATGATCCTATGAAAAGTCACTTCCTTCACATACGTGGGCATGTAAGTTTACATGAATATACAAACATGAGCGACCTCCCTCCTGCTTGTGTGCACCCTTTACATGGGTGAGCATTGGCTGGCATCCTGTGCATGCTTACACACATGGTACTTCCAGCACACCTATCTACTGCTAAGCAATACCTGTAGCTATTGCTACTCCTGACCCCAAGAGAACAAGTGTGTGCGTGCCCAGTCCCCTCATGAATGTCTGTGTACATGCATGTGCAACTCACATCCTTGGCGAACATCCAGGTAATGGGCAGGTTGGGGGGGGTGGCAAAGGGTACATCGCAGAGCAGTGTGATGGCTTCATCTGTGTGGACCTGCACATCCTGCACTGGGAGCATTGACAGGCATGTGAGGCACATCTGCTCATGCACTGACAGAATGTGCTCCTCTGCAAGTGCACATGCTTGAGTGCTTGCAGCAGGGCTAGGCAGGCAAGCACCTTGGCATGCTCCTGTGCACTCCTGGGCCCAAGCAGGCATGGCCACATGTCAGGAAGGAGGCACCCAGATGTGGGGGGGGCTCTGCCTGCGTCCCTGGGTCCCTTCCCCATACCTGGGCAGTCCAGGGGGAGCTGGCAGTCCATGAGGCGGCAGGTAGCACACTGGAAGACACGGGCATCAGGCTGATACCCTGGGATGGAGAGACGTGGTGGTCGCAGAGGATGGGAGATGGACTTGGGAACGGGGGGTGGCAAGACAGAGGGAAGCACACTCACCACAGGGGGGGATGCAGGCTGGAGCTAGTGGGGAGGAAGCAGCATTAGACTGGGGATCACTGGGGATCCACATCCCTGGGATGAGCTGTCAGGGCTCAGCCCTTGTCCAGCCCTGATGGGGTCCCTGGGGGCTTGTCCACCAGTGTGGGGACCCAGGAATGTAGACATCCAGGATGGGTGTCCTTGTGACAGTCCCTTTCCTGGCGTCCCAAGGGCTCCCCAGGGTGGGATTCCCAGGTGTGTGTCCCCACTGGCCCCATACCTTCCTGCAGCTGGCTCAGCTTCACCCAGATGGTGCTGACGGCTTCCTGCAGAGACACCTCAAAAGGCTCTGGGATGTCCCAGATAACCAGGTGAGACAATTCCTCACCACCGCTTCTGATGCCCATAAACCCTCTCCAGACCTCACCAGATCTCCTGTACAGCTCACCTCAACCCTGTTCATCCACCCTGGAGACCCATATATCCCCACAGACTCCTCTCAGAAACCCACAGGAGCTGTATACCTTGAAGCCCAGACGCTCTCAGGATTCCCTACATCTCCCCTTAGAGCCCACAGACCTCCATATACACTGGACTTCACCACACCCCCCATTCAAGGCCTCCACATTCCATCCCCCATGCCCCAGCCCTACCCTCTCCCATGTCCCATGTCCCAAGCTCACTCTTGTCCTTCTGCTTCTCCAGAAAATGCAGGGCGTCCATGACGATCTCCTGAAGTGCCTGGCGCTGCCCCGACCCTGGGACCAGTACAGGGATGTTGGGACCAGTACATGATTGGGGTTGCAGGTTCAGGGATGGGAGGTCCAGTAAGGGCTGGGGGTTTCTGGGGCTTCTGGCATCCTGATCAGGGTTTAGGGATAGTGGAAAGGGTCAGATGTGCCTCAGGGTTCTGGAGGTCCCAGGTAGGGCCAGGAGTCCCCAGTGTGATCCTGGGGTTCAGGGTTGGGGTTCCCAGAGGTCCTGGGGTCCAGGTCAGGCCTGGGGGCATTGGCATGGCTGGGAGTTGTGAGAGGGTCCCTAGGGTTCCTGTTTAGGAAAGAGGTCCCCAGCTGCCCCGGATCCCGGCCAGTGTCAGTGTGAATGCCTTGGTTGAGGTGGGGAAACCCAGGGGCTCTGTGCTCCTGCCCAGGGTGGGGGTCCCTGGCAGGACGGAGGGGGGGGTGTCCTTGGGGTCTTGTCACACACCCACAGTGACAGAGGCCAGTGGCACAGCAGCCCGGTCAAGAGCCTCAAGGCAGCGGCGGTGTCGGGGGTCGTTCAGAGGGGCCCCAGTAATGTCACGGCAGAGGCGAGCCTGCTGAATGGGGGGCGAGAAGCAGAGCAGACAGGGGTGCACCCCAGGGAGCCAGAGCACCAGAGCCACCCACGACCACAAGCCAGGTCCCCTTGCCTGGCTGCCTGGGTGCCCAGGGAGCCAGGGGACCATCACCAGCATCAGGGGCACCCACCACCACCCCATGGCCCCAAAGCACAGCACTCAGATGCCTGGGTCACCAAGGAACAGCAGGGTCCCTAGGTGGAACCTGGGTGCTTAGGTCACCAAGGAACAGCAGGGTCCCTAGGTGGAACCTGGGTGCTTAGGTCACCAAGGAACAGCAGGGTCCCTAGGTGGAACATGGGTGCCTAGGTCACCAGAACCAGGGGGGTTCCTAGGCAGGCCCCAGACAACTAGGTGCCCTTTTGAGAGTAGTGGAGATCCATGGGTTCCCTTGAGTGCGTGGGCTGGAGAAGGAGCTCCAGTCCCTTAATGTGGTTTCCCCAAATCCTCATTACTTGGTGTCCCCCTGTGAGGGGAGTCATGTCCTGCTGGTCAAACTAAAGGGCAGGAAGGAAATGTCCTGGCAGTGGAAGCAGGGACAGGTATCCTGGGAGGAATACAGGAACACATTCTAGTTCTGTAGGAATGAGGACAGGAAGGCCAAGGCACAGTGAAGCTGAACTTGGCAATGGATGTAAAGAATAAGAATCAGAAGGGCTTTTACAGGTCATGTCAGCCAGAACAGGAAGGCCAAAGACAAAATGCCCTCTGGTGAACAGGACTGGCAAAGGGGCTGAAGAAAAGCAGTCACACTCATGTCAGCCTGTTCTCTTCTGACTGCTAAGGACTGAGCTGGGTCCCCAGAACACGGCCAAGCCAGGACACGCTGCAGCTTTCTGTGCTTGCATTGGCATTTCTCAGTTTCACTGCAGCACTTGAGGCCACATTGGCAGAGGGAATGACAAGAAGCTGAACTCCAAAAGTCCTGAGCCCTTTCCGTAGCCCTCCAGGATGTCAGACATGGTTCATGCGGTTCCCAGGGGCACACTCTGACATGGCTGAAAACCAGGTTTGGTCAAAGCAGCCAACAAAGTCCTCGTGGGCTTTCAGAGCACAGTGTCAGTGCTCAGCTCCTGTACGCAGGAGCCAGCACACCAAACACAGGCTCCATCTTGCCGCAGAAAGGACTCAGTCAGAGACCAATATGATCAGACAAAAAGCCATTTATTGCAAAGCATTAACTCCTTATATACTATTGCTCACACACACCTACAGCAATTTGGCATATCATGATTGGATACTTGTCCTGAAGACCCTTAGTGACTAACATAGAATTGGTTAAGCACAGGTGTGAGAACTTGACCTCGAACACTTGCCAACAGTCCACAGTTCTCATCACTCAGTGAATTACAGCTTCTTCTTATCTTGCTTGCTTAGGCTTCCTCAGGCCTCCCACGGCCTTGCTGTATCCCTCGGAGTTATTCAGAGCTCATGTACCAAATACCCATTCTCCTGTGAGAACTGTCTCCACATCTCCCCCTTTTTAGTTTTACTAAAAGTTTTTTACAATGTGGTGTGTCTGCTCTGTCACTGATTGACTTGTGTAACACAACAACCCACTGCTCTAGGCAGCATTAGTTCAGTAAGATTAGTCTGATTTGAAGTCACTTGAACCTTTATAACATGTGGCATTCCAGTGAATCCTACACACCATGTAACAGGATGGACTAATGGGGATTTAACAGATGTGCTCAGTATACTTGTCCATTACCCATGGTCACACATAATAGAAATCTTTGTAATATCTGTTCTGTCATTGCTGTTTCTTGATGTTGTTGAGTTTTGGGGCTTTGTATATTTCTCTGGCAGTCAGTATGGTCCTGTTGATAGCTGTACACAGCTGGGCCTGCCCTTTTTCTCCTGGATAGCTCTCTGATAACAACGGAGGCCATCCCTCACATCAAGGTCTGCCATGACATGTGTCTCCACCGCTCTATGCCTGCTAGCTTGCAGCCAGCAGCGGAGCTAAAGGTTCTTCTTGGTGGCAGACACAGAGGCCAACCCAGTCTTGCCCTTGACTGTGGTAGCAGGCATTGGGTCAATCTCAGTCCTTGCACCTTGTTGTCAATGCAGAGTTTCACCTGCTTTACCCAGTAACAAGTCACTACTACAGCAAAGCACACACAGATTTACATTAGCAGAGTAACTATCGCAGAGTGCATCAGCATGTTGAAGATGCTGATGGCAGCAAGTGACTAACCAAATTCTTACAGTGTGGAGCCACATATTCAGCAGTGGCCAGCAGATCGCGGAATTGAGGACACGGTGACCTTGGAAGAATGCTACTAGCAAGATCAGCAGAGAGAAAATGTTCAGTAAGCAGGACAAAAAGAAGCTGGGGATTCACGGAGTGCTGGGAACTGGGAACTGTTGGCAAGCGTACGAGGTCAAGTTCTCACACCTGTGCTTAACCAATCATGAGCTCAGCTTTTGCAATATGTATGAGCTAATTAAGTATGTTATAAAAACATGTGTATGCTTATCAATAAAGGAATTCTGCCAACCTTACATGAGGGTGCAGTTTTCCCTCCGCCGTCTTTCCCTCAACAAATGGTGACCCCGACGTGATCCGCAGGACGGTTTCGAATTTAAGGGAAAGAAAGTGGAGCTTTGATCCCTGTGTCCCTGAAGCTGGAATTTGGCTAGGGGTCGGTCCGAGTGCTTTCGAGTGCCAGACCCCACGGGCGAATTACGCAGTGGCCGGAAGACGTTGAAAGACGTGATCGCATAGGAGTAACCCCTGTCAACACTAATCAAGGTTAGTATAGATTCATATTAGTACAGAGGGAGATGGAGCGACAGGCGGCACTGACGCTGCTAACTCAGCTTTTAAAACAAAAGGGCATTACAGAAATTAATTTGAAAAAGGATTTACCAGGTTTGATTGCATATGGTATAGCAAAAGGTTGTTTTGTTAATCCTAATTCTGCTCATGAGCTCAGTGAGTGGAAAAAGTTTGGTGATATCATTTGGGATTGTGTGCTTAATGATGATAAAACTGCAAAAAAGCTAGGCAAGCAGTGGCGAATTGTACATAATGCTTTGTTGCAACATAGTATAGAACTCAGAGCTGCAAAAGATGCTCATGAAGCTAATAAGAAAAATCAGGTGTATTTGCAAGATCAAAATGTAAATCCACCCAGCCTAACCTCGTTCACCTTGTCTACGGCTGCTGCTCTGATGGAGCCGAGTGCCCCTCCAGCTGCTAGCACAGCCCCCACACCAGTGCCGGTGATTAACTCCCCTGAGCCGACCACAGAGGCGGTGACTACTCCATCTATTGTGTTGAGTCGGGCGCCCTCTGGTGAGTCCCGGGATAAAGAGGCGCTGCAAAGTGTGGTACGAGAGCGTGCGAGACAATGGGCACAGTTTGCAGCAGACAGAGTGCAAGCCGGTGATCGAGAGGCAGCCGATGCTCTAGAGGAAGCAGAGGCGTTTCCTGTTATATTTACCCAAATTGATGCGAATAATGTTCGCGTTAACCTGACTCAGTTAGACTGGAAATTGCTTACCCAATTACGACAGACAGTTATAGAGAATGGACTACAAAGTGAGCCTGTGCAACAAATGCTTGACTATATTTGTAATAACAACATTCTGTTGCCCTCTGAGTGCCGGAGTATTATGAAATTGATATGTACACCATCACAGCAATTACTTTGTGGTGCACATTGGCAAAATGCAGCGTATGCATCTGCGTCAGTTCAGAGACAACCAGGAGACCCTCTCTTTGGTATTACTCTTGAGGGGCTCTTAGGTGTTGGAATGTATTTTAACTGGGAAGCCCAGGCAGGGCTAGGACTGGATAAATTAAAGGAAGCTATGACAGTGTTTCGTCAGGCTTTGAGTAAAATCCGGGACCAGGGAGGCGTGCCACTTTATATGAGTATTAAACAAGGTTCTGATGAACCTCTGGGAAGATTTGTTGATAAAGTCATGACAGCTATTAAGAACGCAGGGGTTAAGGAGTATATGCATGGCGGTTTGTTAAAACAATGCATCTTGCAGAATGGTAATGCAAAAACCAGAAATATTATTGCTAGTATGGGAGGAGACTGGGAGATTGAAGAACTGTTAGAAAGGGCAAATAGTATGCCCACTGGCCCGACTGCATTTGTGGTACAAGCCATAAACCAGTTAGGAACACAATTAGGAAAGGAATTGGGTAGCCAGATTAGTGAGGTTATAAAACACAATCAGGAAAATAATCAAATGGTATTGGCAGCACTTACTCCTTTGCTATCACGAGATAATAATCAACCACAAAACAAAAGGCCTGTTTTCACCTGTTATCGCTGTGGCAATATTGGACATAGTCGACGACATTGCCGAAAGAAAAGCGTCTGGTGTACCAACTGCAACAGTGACACCCACAATACCAGCATCTGCAAAAGGATGGAACAGACGATGCAGGGAAATGGAATACACAGCGCGAAACAGGGGAGCCGCGCCAAGGCACAAATAGCTGCCCCAGTACAACAGCAATTCCCCCGTTGTCCAACCCAGTTGTCTACGACCAGCAACCAGCGGGAGCCTCGGGTTGGACCTGGCAGCCTCAGTAGACTGTGTTTTGCATACAAATCTACCACAACGTATTCCGACGAATGTATATGGACCGATCAAAGTTAATGGTAATCCAGTGGGAGCATTGCTTTTGGGACGCTCCTCCTCCACCATGAAAGGACTATTTATGTTGCCGGGAGTTATTGATGCTGATTATCAAGGGGAAATTCAAATAATGGTTACAGCCATTGTACCACCTATTCAAATTAAAAAACAACAACGAATTGCACAGTTATTACCATTTCCAATGTTAATGAATGGACATGAACCTGCAGTTGCAAATCAGCGTACTGGAGGTTTTGGCTCTACAGGAGATACATTAGCATGTTTAACACTGGACTTGTCTAAACGACCACAAAGTCAAGTTGTCATCACTTGGAATGGAGAAAACATTACTCTCAATGGCTTACTGGATACAGGTGCTGATGCAAGTGTCGTCTCTACTAAGGTGTGGCCCTCGCATTGGCCCTCCAAACCATCAACATCGACAGTTACAGGGGTTGGAGGTTTAACATTGGCACATAAAAGCCCCGTGGTTCAGATACAACTTCCGCAAACTCGCAATGCAATCATACATACAGTTTTGGCCATTGTGGATTTGCCACCGGCTATCTCCATGCTTGTCGGACGAGACGTATTATCTCAATGAGGACTTCAGCTGACGGATGAACAACATTTTAACAGCGGCCATTGCATGGACTTTCCCGATTCAAATGACATGGACACAGACAACACCCATTTGGGTTAAGCAGTGGCCGCTCAAGCAGGAAAGTCTGGAAGCAGCTCATGCCTTAGTGACTGATCAGTTTGAACAGGGTCATCTTAAGCTATCGGTGAGTCCCTGGAATTCACCAATTTTTGTAATTAAAAAGAAATCCGGAAAATCTCATCTCTTAATGGACTTACGTGCTATTAATTCTATCTTGCAACCGATGGGAGCACTACAACCTGGACTTCCTAATCCTGCACTGCTCCCTGCTGACTGGCATCTGTTGGTGATTGATTTAAAAGACTGCTTTTTTACAATTCCTTTACATCCTGAGGATACAAAATATTTTGCCTTTACATTGCCTGCCATTAACAGAGGAGCTCCTGACAAACGTTTTGAATGGACTGTCTTGCCTCAGGGCATGAGTAATTCACCTACTCTATGTCAGTTATATGTTGACCATGCCTTGGCGCCATTGCACCTTAAATGGCCTCATGCTATTATTTACCATTATATGGATGATGTTTTGTTTGCTCAGAAACAGCCAATTACCATCATTGAAATAAATGTCATCAGAGACACTTTAGCACAATATGGCTTAATCATTGCACCAGAAAACATCCAAACTTCAGCACCTTGGAAATATTTAGGTTTAACAGTTACATCTCGGCAAATTCACCCTCAGAAGTTGGAACTTTCTCTCAATATCCGCACGCTACAGGATGCACAGACTTTATTGGGTGACCTTCAATGGCTGAAACCTTTAATTGGTATTTCTAATGCTGACTTGGCCACTTTACACCCACTCCTGAAAGGAATAACACCAGATACCCCAGTTCATGTCACTCAGCAACAGCGTACTGCTTTACAGGCCATTGCACGACGTGTTGCCGAGGGCTGCGTTTATCGTTGGGATCCTGAGCTTCCACTTTGTCTTGCTATCTGGTATGCCTCGGTGCATTTGTTAGGCCCACTTCTCCAACAGAAAACAGGGGAGACACCACCCTATCAAGTGATAGAATGGGTCGTCCCACCATTGCAGCAAACTAAAACATTGCAAACTGCCCTTGAACGATTAAGCAAAGTTATTAAAATGGGGCGGAAACGGATTGCTCAGGTGATTGGCATGGAACCAGCAGAAATATGGCTTCCCATGAAGGAAGAAGCGCTTACGTGGTATTTGGAGCATGATGAATTGTTACAGGAGGCACTTTTAGGTGCTGGCTCAAAACTGATAATTCGGCCTCTTCCATTGACAGTTGAAAGCTGGATGGGACGTCAACAATGGGTTGAGCGTCCACGGCTGCAAAAGACTCCCATTGTGGGTGCGACGACTGTGTACACGGATGCTGGAAAGAAATCTATGCGAGCAACTGCTACATGGCAGCAAGATGGTGAATGGCACCATAAAATATTACCAGCAGATCTTGGAGACACTCTTCAAACATCGGAACTAAGGGCAGTTGTCTGGGTATTAAGTGAATTTGTTCAGGCTGTTAATATTGTTACTGACTCATTGTATGTAGTAGGAGTGGTACAGAGAATTGAAAATGTGTGTGTGAAGGAAGTTAAGAATGACATGTTGGGAATGTTGTTTTTACAATTGCGATCAACAGTTCAAAACAGGACAGCTGACTATTTTATTATGCACATCAGAAGTCATCAAAACATAGGGGGACTAGGTTATGGAAATCGAAAAGCAGATAATCTTGTTTCTCTACCTGCATTGACACCAAAAGACCCCTTTCAAGAAGCAAGACTAGCACATGAATTGTTCCATCAGAATGCAAAAGGGTTAAAATATGAATTTGGCATCTCTAGAACAGAAGCAGAAAATATTGTCCGTGCATGTCCACGGTGTAGTTTGCATAATAATGGCGTGGGCCTAGGAATAGGAGTTACTCCTAGAGGGTTAGCGTCGAACCAAATCTGGCAGATGGACGTTACACACATTTCAGAATTTGGGAGATTGAAATATGTGCATGTTACCATAGATACTTATAGTAAGTTTCTCTGGGCAACTGCACAAACTGGAGAACGGGCTTTGCATGTGATTAGACACTTGACGAGTGCTTTTGCTGTTATGGGAGTACCGCAACAGATTAAGTCGGATAATGGACCAGCGTATGTAGGAATGAAGGTGCAGAGATTTTTGAAACAGTGGGGAGTGAAGCATGTTACAGGTATACCTCACTCTCCAACAGGACAGGCTATTGTAGAAAGAGCGCATCAAATATTGAAAAGTTATGTCGGGAAACAGGACGTTGAGGATGTTTATGAGAAATTAGCAGGAACTCTGTTTGTTATGAACCATTTGTGTGTATTTGGGGATGCAATGACCCCTCCAGCTGTTACACATTTTCATCAGGAACCTAAAGAGAAGCAGGTTGAACAACCTTTAGTTCAATATAAGAATCCCAAAACAGGATTGTGGGAGGGACCGGTTCCAGTATTATATTGGGGCCGAGGTTATGTTGCTGTCTCTACCCCCTCAGGACCAAGGTGGATTCCGGCCAAGTGGGTCAAGATTAGCCATGCCACAACGCCTAAAAGTGACAGTGTTCAAAATCGGAATGATGATGACACTCATGACGGGGATGATGTCGAATCCGTTGTTTCTGAAGCCCCCCAGGGAAAACATCTGGGTAATGATAGCTAATATAACCAGACAATCATCTATCTGTTTAGCCTTAGGGTCTGTGACCTCTCCATTCCGCACTTGTTTGATAGGGACCCCCACATGGGAGCCCAATGAGTTTAAAGTGTTTGTAAGTAATGTATCTGTTCTCAATTTTACCACAGTGAAGGCCTTTTTACCTCCAGCTGCTAACACAGCTGCAAAACAAGACGGTGGCTGGCAATGCCAAATAGTCTTAAATCTGAATAAAACATTGTATGGGGAACCACAGGAATTAGAGCTTTTTGGCAGTTTAAACACCACCAATAGTACACAAGGAGGTGGATGGTTCAGTTTTATACCAAGAAATGACAATCAATGGAACACACCTCATACCTTAAATTCTTTTTTAACCGTGAAGGATGTTAATCAAGCATTATACTCAAATTGTAATGCCACTAACATTACCCGACCACATGCTCTGCCACCAGGAATACTTTTGATTTGTGGAGACAGAGCTTGGAACGGGGTGCCCAGCAATTTACAGGGAGGACCATGTTATCTAGGGAAATTGGTATTATTTCACCCCAATATAAGTATGCTACAAAATTGGGCTCCCAAAAGAAACAAACGTGATTTACATGACCTGGAATGTGAGGGCATAGGAACCCTGTTTTTTGGTCAGAATTTAGAAGTGTTGCAACTGCGGTACTTCTTCCGGGAGCCGCAGCTCAAAAAGCATTGTATTTAGCAAAACAGATGGCTTGTTGGACAAAAAATGAAATTAATGGAACTTCAGAAGTTTTAGATTTATTATCTCAAGATTCAGTTAGCACGCAACATGCTGTACTGCAAAATAGAGCTGCCATAGATTTTTTGCTTTTAGCACAGGGCCATGGGTGTGAAGAATTTGAAGGTATGTGCTGTATGGAATTAAGCAATCACTCTCAATCTATATATGCTCGCATTAATGAATTGAGAAACCATCTAAATGATTTGAAGGAACAAAATGGATGGGATCTTTCTGCTCTTTTACGAGGTTTGGGAATCTCAGGATGGCTACAAGGACTGCTTGAAGAAGGGTTACGTTTGTTATTTGTTATCATTATTATGATTGTTGGCTTTAAAATTGTTATGACATGTATTACCAAGCAAATAACAAAAATAGCAGGGGTTGCTGTACCACAAGAAAACGGGGGAAATGTGGAGCCACATATTCAGCAGTGGCTTGCAGATCGCGGAATTGAGGACATGGTGGCCTTGGAAGAATGCTACTAGCAAGATCAGCAGAGAGAAAATGTTCAGTAAGCAGGATAAAAAGAAGCTGGGGATTCACGGAGTGCTGGGAACTGTGAACTGTTGGCAAGTGTACGAGGTCAAGTTCTCACACCTGTGCTTAACCAATCATGAGCTCAGCTTTTGCAATATGTATGAGCTAATTAAGTATGTTATAAAAACGTGTATGCTTATCAATAAACGAACTCTTACATGAGGGTGCAGTTTTCCCTCCGCCGTCTTTCCCGCAACATTCTTATCCCACCTGTGTTCCTCTGCCACCCATGCCCCTCTGCCACCTGCATCCCTGACAACCTGTGTTCCTGTGCCATCTGTACCCTGTGCCAAACATCTCCCTTTTCCATCTGCATTCTGGACAACCAGTGTCCCTGTGCCACCCATGTCCTTATCCCACCTGTGTCCCTGTTCCACCTGCATCCCTGACAACAGTGTCCCTGTTCCACCTGCGTCCTTATCCCACCTGTGTCCCTGTGCCACCTGTGTCTCTGTGCCACCTGCATCCTTATCCCACCTGTGTTCCTGTGCCACCTGCATCCCTGACAACCAGTGTCCCTGTTCCACCTGCGTCCTTACCCCACCTGTGTCCCTGTGCTACCTGCATCCCTGACAGCCAGTGTGCCTGGGTCAGCCGTGTCTCACACAAGGAGTGTCCCTGTGCCACCCGTGTCCCTATCCCACCCCCATCCTACCCCTCTCTCACCCGAGGCAGTTGCCGTGGGTCGGGGCGCTGTCCCTGAGCCCGACTCCTGTGGCCGGGCAGCCGATCCCGGCCCTGCTGAAGGCTCCGGTTGGCCTGGGCCCATGGAGGTGTGAAGCGGGCACTGAGGCTTGGGCTGAAGGGGGGAAGGAGAAGTTGGGGAGGGCGCTGGGGGGGCATGAAGCATGCGGGAGCCCATCCTCACCTCTGTGCCTGCAGCTGCCACACAGGCACACAGGGAATCCCCATAGAAAACAACAAACCCAAGGCAAATGAATGGGTTTCTGATCTCAGCAGCTGCCAAGCGCCACACTTGAGATTCAGGGGAAAGCTGTGCTTAGAACTGGACTGGGTTTTAATGCAGCCACAACAAGCTTTGGTCTTTACAGCTAATAAGGGCTTTGCAGTCTCCTCCTGAGCTCTCAGGGGACAGCCCAGCCCTGGCACGAGTTTTAATCTAGGGTGTCCTTGCTGGGGACGAATGTGTTGCATTGAGACGTGCAGCCCTCATGTTCCTTCAGGTGTTTCTGCTCAGAGCTGGGACAGAGGAAGGTGCTGCTGCTGGGCTGCCGTTTCAAAGGGGCCTTGCAAGGAATGCTCATGCTCTGCCCATGGGAGGCAGGGCTCCATCTCAAGCCCTCTGGTTTCCCCTTTCCCCATGCCCAGTGCTGCCATGCAGTGGGCACAGCTGTAGCACTGCGGCTGGCTCAGGTCCTCGGGGGCTGCACAACGGAGCCTTTTGAGGGCAGATGCCAGGGGAGCTGCAGGTGACTGAAAGGAAACGGTGATGCAAGGGCAGGAGCTCTTGCATGTGCAGCCTGTGCCTGCCCCATCCTGCTTGAGCCTTGCCCCCAGCTTCCCTGTCTGCCCTCTCCCAGCCGTAAAGAGGATGCTGCTGCCATTCTTGGGCCTGGGGAGCACCATTCATCCCATCCACCTCTGCTTGAGAGCGTAGACTCCTCTGGTTGCCATTGCCAAGGCACTTTTCTGTCCTTGACCCCCTGCAAACTGGATGCTGCAGCACCATATAATGGAAACCACAGCGTGGTCATTAAGTGTGCTTCCCAGCACACTTGTGCAGTCTTGCCGTGAAACTGCCACTGCTCGAAGCAGAGCCAAAGTGGAGAAAAACCAGGGATACAGTAATAAGCCGTAATAACAATATTAATAGTAATAACTGTTCAAGCACACAGCTGTGTTTGAACAGGGAAGCAAGTACCCACCAGCAGAGGGTGCTGGAAAGCAGCACCCTACCCTCTGGCCCAGGAATCAAACACGGGGAAGGCAGATGTGAACACAGACTGTTTATTTGAAGTGGGGGACATAAAACCTGGGAAGGTGAGAGAGGGAACATGGCATATTCACACTAAAACAATACTAAAATGGTAGTAAAAAAAGCCAATATGAGAACTGTGGTAGGAGAGTAACAACAACAGATCACCCACAGCCTAACCAGAAGAGAACATCAGTAGAACAACACTAACAAACCCAGACTATAACAAGCGCACAGACGCGCAGCCATTCATCCTCCACAGGCTGCGGGCTAAAATGGCGGCGGCTGCCACAGGGGCGGGGGGTGCCCTCCGGGCTGCCCCGCGCTGTTTGCCCATTGGCCGGGCCGGCCCGCGCTGTGCTGTCATTGGCTGGCTCCGCCTAGCCGTGGCCCCGCCTCCCGGTCCGTCTGCGAGCTCCATCCGGAGGGGAAGAGCGGCCGGAGGCGGCGGCAGCGGCGTTCCGTGGGCCGAGGCTGTCCGGAGGTGAGGGCCGCGGTAACGGGGGTTGCTCTGTGGTGTCCGTGCGAGGGAGCGGGGCCCTGTGTGTGTGTGCGGGAATGGCGGAGCCGGGGTTGGCCGTGCTCGGGGGTGTGCGGAAGGTGACTGCAGCGGGGAGGATGTTGTGGTGGGTAATGCGGTAAGAGCCGTGGGGTGGTTTCGGGGCAAGGGAACGAGGGGTTTGTGTGAGGCTGTGCCGTGGGTTGGGCGAGCTCAGAGCAGGAGTCAGTGGTGCGTGCAGAGGGGCAGGTGTAGGGCAGGCAGAGGGGCTGGGGGGCAGCTCCATGGGGGGAGGTGGGGGTGTTCCATGGGGGGTTGCCCGGGGGGGAGCGGGGTTCCCGGGGTGCTCTTCGGGAGGTTCAGTGTCGTTGGGGGAAGGGCTTCCCGGCAAGGTTGTGACCTGAAGGGAGGTTTGGGTCTGGCCTTGAAACCGGGTCAAAGCTCTTGTAAGCAGTGTGGTACCTCGTGTGGCCGAGCCAGGGCTGTCCTCAGCAGCAAGCGCTTGGGGGTGATTTCCCCCTTGCCGTGGAGCTTTGTAGCTCGAGAGATGTGCATGTGTTGGGTCTGTGCACAAGTAAGGCCGGTGCGATACCTTGGGTTTGTGCTGTTGGAATGTGCTCTTGCTAAATCTGTGATCTCTTGTAGGTTTAGATGTCTCAATGGACATGTGCAGCTTCTTCTCTACTTGCCTGGTGTGCTTATGGCAGTACAGGCTTTACGTCTATTGTGCAGTTGCTTTTGGGATTAGCATTTGGATCATCATTCAGTTCTCCACCTCCAAAGCCCAAAAGAAGGTAACAGAGCATGTAAGTGCTTTGAGAAGAGCCCAGAAATGTGGCTGTGGAAGTGAGCAGTTGCTGGGGAAAGGCAGCCCCTGGTGTAGTGAAATGTGCTCCTTGGCCGTGGGCCCACCTGGGTTGTTGCACGTGGTAACTGTAGTTCAGTGTGTCTGATGATTGTAATCCTCAGTCTGGGTCGTCTCATGTTTGTGGGTAACTGACCACCCTCTTTGCTCCGATGTTAGAGCAGAACTGAGCCAACACTTCCCATTTGTTACTGAGGGAGTGTGTCAGCATGGGTTGCTCTGTCACGGCAGGCAAATCACTCTGCTTCTGCACAGTTTGTTCCACAGGGTGAAAACCCCACTGGGAATGCCAGTTCTTCTGAAGGGACAGAAGACAAGCTAGTCAATGGCTGTGCCACCCTGCAGAGAAAGGAGGTCTATGTTGCAGGGGTAAAGATCTTCTATGGGTCTCAGACTGGCACGGCAAAGGTAGGAGTTACTTTTTTCCATGTGCATGACATTGAGTTGAAATGTTGAGATTCAAGTGTGTCGCTTGCCTTAGAAACACTACAGTGTGTAAAAATCAGAGTTCCTTAGGTCATGAGAAGTTGTTGGCCAGCAGGAAAGATAAGTGAAAAGTACAGAAAAATAAGAGCTTTACTACTGACTTCATGTCGGGTATGCAGTAGAGACGTTATCATGAAGCTTAAAGTTTACTCTTACAACATTAGAGAACCCCGGCCTGGTTTGTGTTGGAAGGGACCTTAAAGCTCCTCTGGTTCCAACCCCCTGCTACAGGCAGGGACACCTTCCACTAGAGCAAGTTGCTCCAAGCCCCATCCAAGCTGGCCTTGAATATACTCTTAATTTGCAAGCTGGTGTCCGTAGAGAGAAGGGCTCTTTCAGGTGCTGTTTTCAAAGAGAAATTTCATTTGTGTGTGTAAATATAAACTCATTACTCATAAAATCCATGTGATTCTCTTCTTCCAGCCAGTATATTCTGGCTGTGCTGGGAGGAGTCTTGTCTCTGGGCACAGCAGGGCTTGTTTGAGCTTTCAGGTACCTGGGTTGTAGCACTCGCTCACTGTCTGTGTTTCTTTGTTCAGAGATTTGGCAGAGCTCTTGCTGAGGCAGTTCTGTCCCTTCATGTGCCAGTGGAAGTCATTAGCATGGGAGACTGTGATCCAGATGATTGCTTATTAGAGGAGGTAGGTATGTTGTAAATGGGAATAATAAATCCAAGCCATTCCTGGGGTTGTGAGGGCTGTTGTCTTGTATTTCTCTGCAGTTATCCTGGAACTCCCCAAAGCTGTGTGTTGAAATCTGCTTTCCTTCCATGGAAGCAGGTGCAGTCCATTAACCCTTGGCAACAAATTGGTAAATGCTGAAAGTGGTGGGGAAAGGCTCGTGTAGGATGTGTGATGCTGAGTGTGGCTTTGTAGAAGCCAGTTGTGTAACTCAGCTGTGAGTAATGGGCAGCATCTGCACCAGGGCCCCTGTTCCGTCTGTGCCAGTGTCCACATGGGAAGGGTTCAAAACTGGAGGAGGTAGATGGTGATCCTTCTGCAGCTTTTAGACTTACAGACTCCTTGTGAGCAGTATTTCTGCTGGGGAATCTTTGATGGGTTTTTCTTCTGTCAATATTGATAGTTGCTTTTTTAATGTATGGGGAATGTTACTGCTGCAAGAGCCTGTTTTGGAAGCTGTTGATTGGGGTGGGGAAGGTAGGTGTCCCGTTCTGTTTTACCACTCCATTGAACAGGGGAAAGAGAACTTGTTCTGCTTTGGTTAATTTAAGATGGCTTTGCAGAGAGGATGGCCATCCACCACTGTTGGGGTTATCACCTGCAGCATCCCACACCAAAAAGTATTGAGCCAGTCAGCAAAAACCTCATCTATTGACCTCTTTCAGGTGCCTGCATGTTCCAGCTCTCTTGCTGAAGTGCTCAGAAAAACAGTGATCTTTTCTCTTGTGTTCCATTTCTGTTCTTAGACAACCAGCAAGAACATCTGTGTGTTTTTGGTGGCTACGTACACAGCTGGGCAGCCAACCGAGAGTGCAGCCTGGTTCTGTAGGTGGTTAGAAGAGGCTGCACATGACTTTCGCTTTGGGAAAGCCTATCTGAAGGGCCTGAGATATGCTGTATTTGGTTTGGGAAACTCTGCCTATGTTGATCATTACAACACAGTAAGTATCTCCTGTGCACCTTTCTTTGACTTCTGCTCCTCTGAAAGGCTGAGCTCTCTTAAATGCTACATACCTGCCCGTTACTGGTAGCTTGTGTGAGAACTGGCCCAGAAAGCCAATGGCATTCTGGGCTGCACTAAAAAGAGTATGGCCAGCAGGTTGAGGGAGGTGGTTCTCCTCCTCTGCTCTGTTTTGGTGAGACCCTCCCTCTGTTGCATCAAGCTCTGGGGCAGCAACACGTGGGATGTGGAACTGTTGGATCGAGCCACAGAGATGCTGCCTGGGCTGGAGCAGTTCTGCTGTGGAGCCAGGCTGGGAGAGCTGGTCTGCTTCAGCCTGGAGAAGGCTCTGCAGAGACATGAGAGCAGCTCCCAGTGCCTAAAGGATCTGATGAGAAACCTGGAGAGGGGCTTTGGATAAGGGCTGCAGGGACAGGATAAGGGGGAATGGCTTTAACCTGACAGACGGGAGACTGGGAATGGCCATTAGGGAAAAAATCTTCCCTGTGATTTTGGTGAGACACTGGCACAGGTTGCCTGTAGAAGTGGGCATACAGCAGTATCTGAGCCTTGTCATGAGTTTCATCTTGGTCAGAAAGGTGGCATGACTTGTCACCTGGTTGTTATGTTTGTGTAACTGCAGCCACAGGAATGTGTTAGGCATGTGGCCATTTTGACCAAGTATAGCATAAAGGAGCTTGTTTCCAGAGCTCACCTCTTATCACATGGGTTTGATAGCAGAGGTGTTTTCAATCATAGAATGCTTTGGGTTGGAAGTGACCTTAAAGCTCTTCCAGCTCCAAGCCCTGCCATGGGCAGGGACTCCTTCTTCTAGAGCAGCTGCTCCAAGCCCCTGTGTCCAAGCTGGCCTTGAACACTGCCAGGGATGGGGCAGCCACAGCTCCTCTGGGCACCCTGTGCCAGCACCTCAGCACCCTCCCAGGGAAGCATTTTTTTGGTGATGCCCAATCCAGGTGTGGTGCTGTTCAGACTGTGTGTGCTCTGAGCCAGCAGGGGAGGGAGAGTCCACAAGTGCCTGTCCTGCAGTCCTGTCAGCCCTCTTGCCAGGCTTGCTGCTTGCTTTCTGAGTTGCCTGCTTTGTTTAACTTGGCCTTCAGTTAATTTCCCTCTAACTTTGATCTTATCCCAGGTTGGAAGAAATCTTGACAGGTGGCTGTGGATGCTCAGCGCCAGCCGGATCATGACTCGTGCTGAGGGGGACTGTAATGTGGCCCAGAGCAAGCATGGCAGCATTGAGGCCGACTTTGAAGCCTGGAAAGCCAAGTTCCTCAGTCGGCTTCAGGCCCTCTGCAGAGGGGAAAAGAAGCCCTGCAGTGGGAAGTGCAAGAAAGGAAAGTGCAGATCTCCAGGGAGGCAGAGCAGGGAGAGTTCAGATCATGAACATGGGGCATCCCAATGTGAGAATACTGAGGTAAAGCCCAAATCCATGGGACCTTATTTCTGGTTTAGTACCCCTTGTAGCACTGTTTGACTTCTCTCCCTCTCCAGAGGGGTGCTGTGGGAGCTTGATACCTTTTTTTCTGGAGCAGAGGGGGAAGAGGGGTGAGATGCCATGGCAGATAGCAAGTAAAATAAGCCACCCCAAAAGGACCACAGAATTGGTGATGGCTGATGGACCTAGGCTAGATGGCATGTGTGTATGATGAGGGAGTCTTCCTCTTGAGCAGGGGGAGGTATGTGTTGTGATTCATGCTCCAGGGAGCCAGTCTGGGTTCTCTTCAGAGCCTTTGCTTTGTCTCATGGCCAAGTTCACTTCGCATTTAGTTCTCTGTGAGCAGTTAACCTGCTTCCATTTCAACTTGAGAAAAGGTAGGTGCTTTGCCTGTATCCCAAGGTTTTTCCAAAGGCAGTTGTGGGAGTGTTATCTGAGCAAGACCTGCATTTGCTCTGAATGTGTGTCTGTCATCATTTGTGTGTCTTCTGGAGTGTTTGTTGATTGCAGGCTTGAATAAGAAATCCTCTCTCTTGCTCAATAATGCAAGACCCAGAGCTGCTGTGGCAGTTTAATCCTGCCGGCAAGGCATTTGCTGTGGGTTGGACATGACTGTGATGGCCATGTTGGATTTTGTAGGAAAACAAGGTGTCTTCTGTCTGAGTGGGTTTGAGGGTGCTGCCTGCTGCAGGAGCAAGAGGATGAAGCATTGCTGTTCCACCAGTGCTCTTCTGCTCTACCTTGCCTGTGTACAAAAATGGAGACAATGTTTCTGCTGTGTGAAGAGTTTAACTTGGAAAGCAGATCTCTCCCTCCCTGTTCATCAGACACCAAGGGGCACTTGGGGGAATTGAAGGGCTTTAGGCTTCCAGATGATCACTGTACACAGTGGGAGTCTGACTTCTCTAATTGTCTGTCATGGGATCAGATGGGCACATTAGGGAAAGGAGTCATCTGGAGGCAAGAAAGCTGGGCTGAGCTTCAGGCAGTCTGTGCTATTGTACTCTTACATACACACCAAAGAAAGCCCCAGGTTAAATGCATCTTGTACACATTCTACATGCTATTGGTAGACTGTTCCTTGTTTTTCAGTATCTTTGCCGAGTGTGAGGGCTGATTTCACTGGTTAGCATGGATGAAGAACTAATGTTTAACATTCAGGTACATTTCTCACTTGGATTTTTGTCTCTTACACAGGCAGAGGAGTTGTTTGAAAGCAGTAGTGAGGAGGAGGCTGATGCTGAGGAAGCTGGAGGGGCAAGTTCTGTCCTTGATGTTGAAGATCTTGGCAATATCATGAGGCACATGAAGGAAGCAAAGGTACCACTGTTAAAACGAGTGTGGAACTGTTGGGTCTTTGTCAGTGGTCAGTTGAATTGATTAAAATACACTTGCTGGATTTGAATTGGTTGGATGTAGTTGAAGGGAGAGTAAACTAGAAGCTGTTGGAGAACCTGTCCCCAGAGAAGACTATGCTTGGAGGTGTGTTGGATATATTTCCTGGCTAACTGGGACATGTTCGCTGACCAGATACTGCAGTGGTAACCTGTTATTGTCAGTCAGAGGGAAAATGACTTCCACTGTTGAGATCTGAATATCTATCTCTGTTGCTGTGATGCCAGTGTCTAAACACAAATCTTGTTACTGGATCTGCCTGTGGGAGCTTGATCTGACGTGTGCTGAGCCTGGCAAAGACAACCATGATCCTGCCTTATGGCAGGGTGTTGCTGTCTCCCTTCCTGTGTACTGGGGTACTTAACCGTCAGATTTAAAATCAACTGAATCTGATGTACAGGTTTAGAGCTCTCCAAAAACTTCCTGGAACTCTTAATGTGTGAAAGGTTCCTCTAGGAACACTGTGCTTTCATCTGCAGCAGCTCATTTGGCTGGGCTGGGCTTTGAGCTCTGCTGCTGTGGCTCAGAATTCAGTGTGAGCCTACCTTTTAAAACAAGCTTTGATAACTGTCCTTGAAGTGCTTGGGGCCTACTTCTAGCCTTAAAATCTGGGTTTGTCACAGGGATGCTTCACCCTTCCCTTCAATTCTTTCTTCTCTAAATCTTGTCTATTGAAAAGGATTCTAATTGATACCTAACATTACAAGAGCTCTTGAGGCTTGCCTTTTCTGTGCAGGACTTGGGAGTCCCTGCTAAATAAGGGTGGAAAAAAGACAAGTTACTTTAAAGGTGAGCTCAGGCCGGACCTTGTGTTTGGCATGTGGTGTGATACTGGCTCTCTTGAGGAGCTTGGAAAGGACCATGAGCTCTGTGAATGAAGACTCTTCTTTTTGCCCTGGCTGGTAGATGCCATAGCCCTTGCTGTTCCTGAGTCTGCTGTCAGTCAGTCAGTAACGGGAGTGAAGCAGAGCTGATGCCTATAAAAAAGCCTGCAAGTCTGAAGTTCACTCCCAGTGTTGTTTGCAGCCTTTTCTTGAGCCCCTGTGGTTGGAGATGAGCAGGGCTTGGTCTGCAGCAGCTCAGCCCATCTGCCTCCCACTTCCCAGCAACTTTGTGCTGCATTGCTCAGGTGCTGTTTTCTGCTGGGCATGTTTTAAGGTGCTTGTCAGCCAAACAACACAGCTGAGAGATGCCCACAAACCAATGCATGCAGGAGTTATCTGCTGAGGGTAGTTCCTGGGAGAAGCATGGAGCAAGTGGCCTGTTGAGTTCGTTGCTGTCTCCAAGGAGAGCAGCACAAGGATGTCTTTTGGGAGTGCAGTGTCTGTCATCAAATGAATTGGTTTGAATCAGGTGTTAAGAGGTGCAGCAGCTGCACTTGTGTTCTGTGGGACAAGCCCCGCAGGCTGGGCCTGCAGCTGCAGCAGCTCTCCAAGTTCTTGCTTGGAGTGGTCAGTGCAATTTGTAGGTGGCTCTCAAGTGCAAACACATCCTCACCTTGTGCAGTGTTCCCCTGCTCTGGGGAAGGGCAGCTTTGGAGAGTGGCAGCTGCTTTTTCTTTCCTGTTACAACGTGAGCCACAATTTTGCTTCCTTTGCTAATACTTGTGTTGCCAAAGCAGGCACAGTATTCACCTGTCCTTGTTCATGTGTCAGAGGTGCTGTTCTTGAGTCGCTCTCTTGCTGTTGGGTTGGTAGGTTTTAAAGAAAGAGCTGTAATGTCTCATCTGCTATGAACAAACATGCAGGAGAACCCTAGGTGTGGAGCACAAGGCTTTGCTGGCAAAGCAGCTGGTGTGGTTGTGTGCATGGAACTGGGCTGTGTCCCCTTTCAGAGGGTGAAGTGTCGAATTATTCCAGACTTTCTGGGCTGTGATTTTGGCAAGTGGGGCTTTGGGTCTCTGCTTAAACCACATTTACCTGGATTTTAGTTGTGATTACCCTAGCACAGAAAAAAGGAATATGAGTGTGACTATATGGCCCAATTTTCAACTCTAAGGGAGTGACTTTTGGATGGAGATAGGCACATTGTTAGTTTTCTTTTGTTTCCTTTGAGAATCAATCCTTATGGTGTGTCCAAGGAAGTTTCCCAAATGAAACTGGCTGATGTTGAACTGCAGGGATCATTTAGCCACTGGTATTTCACAGATGTGCAGTACCCTCGCAGACTGAGGTGGTTGGATAGCAGCAGCAGTCTTCCCTTTTACATGTCTGCATGAATTTGGGTTTTCAAATGCTGTTGTATATGTCCAAAACCCTCAGCATTGACTTTTCAAAGGAAAGAAAGGGCAAGATTCCCCCTGTGGAGGCTGAGCTGCAGGTCTGCCTGAATAGCATCTTTCCTTTGGCTGGCAGCTAGTACCTGCTGCCTGAGCATAAGGTGAGGGGCTTTCTGTTACTCTGCCTTGTGGGGTGATGTGTGGATGGAGACTTCCTTCTAGCTGGTTATGGCATAGTCACAAAGGTTTCTGTTCCAGGACTAGAAGTCTCACTTTTGAGAGAGCTTCTCAGGGGCCTGCCCCATTTCAGGGACACCTCCTGAAAATACATGCCATGAGGTTTGCTCTTGATCAGGACATTTCCTCTGGCAGTCCTGGCAAGGTAATGGATTGCCAAGATCCCCATTTCTGAGCTGTCATACTTCAACCCTTGTCTGCTTTTTGCTTCAGGCTTTTGTGCTTAACTGGAGCGGGTATGGAGCTTGTGTTTCTGTTGGCTCTAGCAGCTAGTTCTAACCAGATTTTCTGCTGTTGGGGTCTTTAAGGACCCTTCCAACAAAAACCATTGTATGATATGATTCTGTGTGTTGCATAATGCGGCTTTGGTTCTTCTGGGAGAATTAACCTGGCATGAGATTGTAGATCAGACAGGCCAGCATGTGTCCACTTGTAAGTCCTGCTTAGCATTTTGCTCTGAGTAGCTCACAAATCTGTGCTCAGATGGTGCCTTTCTTTTCCAGTTGAATGGCTGGGCCAAGTTCTGGGTTAAATGGTAGCCTATGGGAGGAGAAGCTGTTTGGTTAATACTGAAAATCTTCATCTTTTTACTATTATCTCCTTCCTTCCTTATGTGTGGGCCAGTGCAAACCTCATGAGGTTGGGCAAGGGCAAGGTCCTGCACCTGGGTCAGCTCAATCCCAAGCACAAACACAGGCTGGGCAAAATGGATGGAGCAAGCCTGAGGAGAAGCGCTTGGGGGTGTTGGGTGACAAGAAGCTCCCCATGATTGACCTTCAGTGGACACCTGAGCCCACATCTCCCCTGTGTGCTGGGCTGCAGCCCTAGACCCTTGTCACTGCAGGCAATGTTTTGTTCCTTCTAGTTTGTGCTCTGTAGAGAGATGAGGTTATTGTGCAGCCATGAAACACTTGGGC